>NC_061097.1:30165581-30200581 GCF_015104395.2 Macrobrachium nipponense
ACAATTATATTCAAGGCTACTTACACCTAATGACCTTCAAAATATGGATATGAAAACCGATTTTTGTACGTTACTGTTGTGGACAGGAAGAAGTATACATAAGAAGACATATTGCTAGGATTTCTGTATTCACTAATTACAAGTTACTACTGTAATTCCGTCTGTGTATTACTTAGTAGTAAGTTGCCTCAAAAAAAATTAAAAAAAAAAAATTAAAATGAGCCGACATTTTTTCGGCGCAGTCGAGTTCTCTACACAGCGTATAACCAAGGCCACCGCAAATAGATCTATCTTTCGGTGGTCTGTAGGAGCAGTGGCCCATTAAACTTTAAACACGGTACAGTGGTGGCCTGTACTATATCGTTTCCAGACGCACCATTATGGCTAAATTCACCCTTAAATAAAATAAATTGTAAAAAATACTAAGACTAAAGAGCTGTGATGTGGTGTGTTTTTAAGATCTGAGGACGGACAGAAAAAGTGCGGACGGACAGGCCTTTCCATCTCAATTATTATTAATAATAATAATAATAATAATGTTTTAAGGGGTCCACCATAATAGAAAATGTTAAGAGCTCGTGTATAATTAAAAAACTTAACATTTCTTATTATTGTGGACTCATACGGACATTATATATACTCTCGTGAAAGTTTTTCCCAATTAGATATAATAATAAAAGAATAATAATAACTAATAATAATAATAATAATAATATAATAATAAAATAATAATAATAATATTGAGGGAAAGTAAGTCCACAGTGGTATGCCTGTTTGATTTTGTTATGTAAAATATATACAGCAAAGCTTTCAATGACCTGCACGGTCCTCCTTGTCAATCTGACTAGAATATTATAGTCAGATTGACACGGAAGACCGTGCAGGTCATCGAAAGCTTTCTGCTGTATATATTTTAAATAACAAAATCAAATAGGCATACTACTGTGGATTTACTTTGCCGTTTTATTGACTCATGTGATTATGAATTTTCTTTTATTATTATTATTATTATTATTATTGATTATTATTATTATTATTATTATTATTATTATTATTATATTCTTCCATGTAGTCTAAGGAAACTTTTCACAGTTGTTTATTGTAATTTTTAATTTGCCTCAAAACCGTTACCTTTCGTAATTCTGTTCGTTCATGTGTTTGTTTTTGTCGGTTTGTGACAGCGATTCCGGACTAAGAGATCTCAGTAATAGTGATGATGGTATTGCTAATAATCGCTAATAATATGAGCTAGGTGAAGTTAGGCCGTGAGATGGACATGGGGACACCCAGTGGTAATACTGTGTCCACAGCTATTTCCCTCTCGTTTGTTCAGTGAGGTTGGCATTCCTGCTGGCGTGTGATACTGCAGACAATCCTTCCGTTTCCCCCAGAAAGGAAAATGAAAAATCAACGTTGTGAATGTTTTACGAAACATTACAGGACAATGTTTCATGACACATTCTACATTTATATGTTTGTTAATTCATTTTCTTTCGAAGCTTGAATTTCAAGTCATTGGCCTCAGAAAGGAAAATGGAAAATCAACGTTGTGAAGTTTTACGAAACATTAAAGTATATGGTACATTTGACATTTTTATCCCTTTATTTAATGTGTGAGAACTCAGATTTCTGTATTTCCTTTTACCTTCTCTTGCTTCCTAATAAACGATGTATTTTTTTTAGAAGACTATGTATCCCATATATAATATATATATATATATATATATATATATATATATATATATATATATATATATATATATATATATATATAAATATTTTCCTGCTTTTGGTCTTCCATTGAATTTGTAAAATATCACCGATTAAATACATAAAGCTTAAGTTTTGATAATATTTTGATGTGACACAGAAATTGGATAATTTTTTGAACCATAAAAAAATCGTAAGGAAAATATCACTGTGAAATTGACCAAATACGAACTGTCTATATTATTCATGAATAATCAGACATGAAAAAGCACAGTGATCAGGAAGAGCGGAATCAAAGACAATAACAAAACCTTTTAGATTTTTGGCCTGTAAAAAAGTGAGATTTGAAAGGAAACTATTAAAAAAGAAAAACAAATAGACAAACTGAGCTCAGGAAACCTAACGAATGTGTAACCGCCCCCAAACATGAATGTCGAAACCGCCGGGAGCTCAACTGTGATTGTCAATTAAACTTAGTTAACACCTCATGTAACGCTGAACAACTGCTAATTCAGTTTTCCACAAATATCTGATTCTCTCTCTCTCTCTCTCTCTCTCTCTCTCTCTGAACCATTCGTTCTATTTTAGTTTGTCGTTGAAATATTGCGGATTTTTTCCTTTCCATCTCCATTGATCTTTGAGATTTATTTTAAAATAACTTTTCGCTTACTCGGGGAGTAAGCCTACAAACTACTTTGTTGTTGTTGTTCTTACCTGTGTTGTTCTTGTTGGGGGTTAGGAAAGGTCTATGTAAAGCCTAAAAAGGTCTGAAAAAGGTGTTTCACGCGGAGTTAAAGATACAGGAATTTTAGGATAGGATATTTATGATTTATTTTATTAGAATGAAAATGTAAAAAATAAATCATGTGAATGTTTTAAACAGTACAGAAAAATTAATTCAAATAAAATATATAAGCGTGTTTATTTTCATTCTCGTTGGTGAAACACGCTCTATTTGACCGTAGTTTTTAGTACTCACCCCGAGTGAGCTGGAGGTCGGATCGCACCTTGTTCTGGTGGCTGTGGCTTTTCATTATCATCATTCGCAGTAGAGTAAACTTTTTTTTTATTCCATTCTGGCTTTTGTGGTATTAATTAACCCCAAGGCAACACAAACTAATCATTTATCAACTCCCGCAAGCGGCATGTAGTAGGTGTGCGTACTGCATATTAATATAGGATTATTTTAATGAGAGCATTCTAAAAATAAGGTTATGTGGCTGTCATGGAGGTTTATATCCCAGCCGTAAAGTAAAGGAGCGGAGAAGCAATAGCGCCACCGATAAAAGGATGAGTGACCTCCACAAAACGAATATTATGTGGCCGCGTAAAGGACATTTAAATTCAAATTTAACTGGCGCTCGGAACTGCGTGACTCCTGCCCCAACCGCCACTGGACCCGGGAAGCGTTGCCGTCTTGTTATGCATGAGCCCTATCGATAAAACCCGGGCCATAGGTTTGTAGTTTTCTGTAAAAGAAGACTATTGAGATGGCTTTGTCTGTCCGCCCTCAGATCTTAGAAAACTACTGAACCCACGGCCTGCAAATTGGTATGTTGATCACCCACCCTCCAACCACCAAAAAGGCCAAATTGCAGCCCTGTAGCCTCTGTAGGTTTTATTTTATTTAAGGTTAAAGTTACCCATAATGGTGCGTCTGGGAACGATATTAGCCAGGCCACCATCAGCTCTGGTTATCGTTACAAGAGTTCGTTGACGTGAAATATTTACACTTAAAGAGGCAATTAACAAGAAGTTTGGAGTCAGTTAGGACATCCGTTCATTAAAATATGCCAGAACAATTTACGAAATGGCCTGTTCAGCGTTAGAAACACGTGTAAAAGGATTATTGAAATAAGTACGAGTAAGCTGGAGGTCGGTTCAAGCTTTTTTTTATTTTTATATTTATTTTATTAATTTATTTTTTTTAAAGGAGAGAAATAACCGGTAGTGATTTCAGGGGGACTCGTGTTTCATATGTTAATGTTAAGACCTCAACCAGCGTAAGGTGCCATGAAGCCTGTGCTATGATGACCTACTCAGTAATGGTCCATGGCTAATCTAAGGCGAAAAGTTTGTATATCTGTATCTTGGAATATCACAAACTCCCATAACAGGAGTTTTTTTGGAAGTAATCGGATGTCAGGCTTGGGGAGAACAAAGGGAGAAGTGGTTGGAAAGAAAAGGGGGGGGGGGGGTGGGGGGGGGGGGGGGGGTGGAGTAGCTGGAAGATCAACATAATAAGATGCTAATCAAGATACCCAAACTGAGAAGATATTATTATTTTTATTATTATTTTATTTTATTTTTTTATTTTTTTGCTCTGTCACAGTCCTCCAATTCGACTGGGTGGTATTTATAGTGTGGGTTTCCCCGGGTTGCATCCTGCCTCCTTAGGAGTCCATCACTTTTCTTACTATGTGCGACCGTTTCTAGGATCACACTCTTCTGCATGAGTCCTGGAGCTACTTCAGCCTCTAGTTTTTCTAGATTCCTTTTCAGGGATCTTGGGATCGTGCCTAGTGCTCCTATGAATATGGGTACAATTCCCACTGGCATATCCCATATCCGTCTTATTTCTATTTTCAGATCTTGATACTTATCCATTTTTCCCTCTATTTCTCTTCAACTCTGGTGTCCCATGGTATTGCGACATCAATGAGAGATACTTTCTCTTGACTTTGTCAATCAACGTCACGTCTGGTTTATTTGCACCCATATGGGACAGCGTAGGCTTCGTATGTCTGCATTATTTTAAGAGAATTATGATAATTATTCGAGAGACTTAATAGAGACGGCGTAATTGCTTTAGTATTTAACAATGAAACGGGTAAATCTGACCGGCTTTCATTCCAACGCCAATACACATTAAAATTCAGTCGGTTAAAAGATTAATTTCTTTAATTCACTCATCTGTTTATAAAAATGGCCTCATAGTTCAAAGGTTCGTTTCGGCATTCCGCACTAGCCAGAGGAAGAGGACAAACAGGTTTGCTAGAGGATGGTGGATGTCTCCCCTTCCCTACCCTGCCCCCACCTGGGGCGGACAAGCAGGTCCGCCAGAGGTGGGTGGCTGTGTCATGTCTCCCTACTGTCACCCGGGGAGGACAAACAAGTTCCACTCGGACTTTGCTCACCTTAGCAATTACTGGGTACCTGGTGTCACGTAGATTAAGGAATGCTTTTTTGTACATGCAACAGAGAGCCCAGTTGTGAGAGATTTTGTCCCTCGGGCTGGATTACCTTTCGACTCTAAAAGATAATCGTAAACATAATCCAGCCCCAGGGCCAAATCTCTCACTCTCTAAAGTTTAGAGTATTGCCCTGAGTCTCAAGTACAGAGGGTACCGTTCCAGAATGCACCAAAACCAAGGCTGGTTTTTGGGGCGTTATATGCACTTTAGAATCATCTTTTATTGAGGAGTTAAGTTATGGAACTGATTGTTTGTAGACATTAAACACACACACACATGCACATGTGTCTGTGTAATATATATATATATATATATATATATATATATATATATATATATATATATATATATATGTGTGTGTGTGTGTGTGTGTGTGTGTGTGTGTAAAAAGGAGGAGGAATGTACAGACTTATCATTTTTAACTTCCCTGGAGACTGACCTAAGCATGCTGAGGACTCTTTTTTGGGTGGTATGATGTTTGAAGTTCCTTACCTAAGCATATCAGTGCCATGAGGGCTTGTTCAAGGTGCCTTTGAAAACTGGCTGCAACCAGTTACCGAAGGGTGTGAATTCATGTGTACGTGTGCGCCTCTTCCGTTCATAATGGCATCTTTAGCCAAAACTATGGGGAGACTTGTGGAGAGGTCTGTACGAGAAAGGCAGAGACACGATGGCGTATGCGAGGAGTTTCTTTTGAAAGTGTGTGATATTCCAAGCTGCAATGGGTAAGAGTCAATGTACTTTAGCCAAGTGTGGCTTAGTGTCTGTTTGACATTTTGTAAAGATGTTCTATTTCATTTAATCTTTTGACTTTGTCTTTACAATTGTGTGTGCTCACTAGTATGTTCTCCTGTCTTTTCTCTTTCGAATGCTCTTCAAACAAAAATCTTTTTCATTCACTAAACCTTTTTTTTCCCTATCACCGCGGGTCCTGCTTTCATTCCTTAACTCTTATGATCCCTGTGCCCATAATGAATTCTTCTGACATGACACCAAATCTTACCTCGTATCCTCTGCTATCCTCATAAAGTCCTTTGGATTTCTTTTTTAGTAGGTGTTGTCCTAACTACTCTTTAGCCATCCATTGCTTCAGTCATATTTTACTTCAACCGGGTAATCATCAGTTTGTAATTAAAGAAAAATATCTTCTTGCCGTTAAATCCATTGCTTCATAACCTTTTTGTTTTAACAAGAAGACTACTAAATATTCTTCTTCACAACTGTGATTTCTCAGCAAATGAAGACATTTCAGAACACATTCCCCAAAAGAATCCCTCCTCTGCTGTATAATCGTATCAGGACTCGAAACTAAATCACCTTTCATTGTGATCAGATCATGAAGGGTGGCCACTACTATTTCAGTATTGCCAATATCATCCATGCCCCGTACGGGGGTAGTGCCGTCAGTGCACCTCATTCGGTATAATGTAGGTATTACATAAGGTTCTTGCGGAGGGTCCCTTCGGCCCCTAGCTGCAACTTCTTTCTTTCCGTTTTGCTGTACCTCCGTTCATATTCTCTTTCTTCTATTATACTGTCCACCCTCTCCTAACAATTGTTTCATAGTGCACTGCGAGTTTTCAAACCTTTTACTGCCAATTTTTCGATTCAGCGCTGAATGGCCTTAGTTGCCCCAATTCTTGGCAAATTGCCAAAAATCTATATAAATCAAATGCAAATCAAATCAGTATCATCCAGGCGTAAGTTCATACTCCAACAAAAATGTTCTTTTCATAATGAAGTCATCTGCCATTCCTGGGTCATATACGTTAATGATCACACTTGCAACTTTTCCCTGTTACTTAGCTCAAGACTAAAATCGTTAGAGAAAACCTTTTTAAGGGCTGACTTCTCGTTAAAATACCTGAGACACCAGACCACAATTTTATCCACCTCAGTTTTCCCGCATAAGATTTCATGCAGGCCGTAAAAAAGTATATTATTTTAATTAGACCACTGAGTGATTAACAGCTCTCCTACGGATGGCCCGAAAGATTACATATTTTTACGTGGCTAGGAACCAGTTGTTTACTTAGAAACGGGATCTACGGCTTATTGTGGGATCCGAACCACATTATATCAAGAAATGAATTTCTAATCACCAGAAATAAATTCCTCTGACTCCACGTTGGCAGAGCAGGGTGCAAACTCACGCTACCAAATCAGTAGGCGAGCACGAAAACCACACGCCCAACGAGGAACTCATACAGGCCGTAAGTTTTTTCAGCTTTGTTCCCTAAAGCACATCTGACTAATATATGTTCTGAGTAATTGTAGCTTGAGTATGTTGTGTGTCATGGTAAAAGCCATAACTTGTACCGATTAATGTTCGCATGTAATGCACTTACCGTTGCTTAGATATTCACACCTACACAAATATAACGGGTTGTCCTTGATCTCGGGTAGAGAGACAATCACGCTTCATGAATGGGATATTCCCGTATTAAGGTTTTAGGACTCTCTCTCTCTCTCTCTCTCTCTCTATCTCTCTCTCTCTCTCTCTCTCTACATATATATATATATATATATATATATATATATATATATATATATATATATATATATATATATATATATATATATATATATATATATATGCAACTATAATAGCCACAATGCCCTCTTAACTTCTTGAATTCTCGTGGTCAGGTCGGCAACGTGACCTCTTTGTGATTATGGGACCCGGGCTCGTTTCCCGGTACCGGACATCACAATATCTTCAAAAAAAATAAAAGAGAAAGAAAATTCCAGCTTGAACTTGAATCTTCAGGCTTGAGTATCCAACCATTACCTTACCTTACAGACCTTACATCTTGTTCGGGTTGCCCCAGTCCCTCAGTGTGAGGCACCTCTAATGTCTACCAGAGAGTTGCTAGTACATCTTCCGGTATATTTTGCATCTTCCAATCTTGGATGGTCTGGGATGCAGTTTAGATATTGTCGAGCTTATTCTTAAACACATCTACGCTCACTCTGATATATTCCTCAGATGAGCTGGCAACGCATTGAATAGACGCTGCATTATCGATGCTGGTGCGTAGTGGATTAATGTCCTGTGTGCTTTCCTTATTTTTACCTGGTATAGTTTTGGGCACTATTAATCTACCTCTGCTTGCTCTTTCTGATATTTTTAGTTCCATGATATTTCTGCTATTCCTTCTATCTGTTTCCATGCCTGAATTATCATGTAGCGTTCTCTTCTCCTTTCTAGACTATATAATTTAAGAATTGTAGTCTTTCCAGTAGTCTAGGTCCTTAACTTCTTCTATTCTAGCTGTAAAGGACCTTTGTACACTCTCTATTTGTGCAATATCCTTTTGATAGTGTGGGTACCATATCATATTGCAATATTCAAGTGGACTACGAACATATGTTTTATAAAGCATAATCATGTGTTCAGCTTTTCTTGTTTGAAGTGCCGTAACAACATTCCCATTTTTGCTTTACATTTTGCCAACAGAGTTGCTATTTGATCATTGCATAACATGTTCCTATTCATCATCACACCAAGGTCTTTAACTGCTTCCTTATTTGTGATGGTCTCATTATTAGGTCCCTTATATGCATATAGCTTTCTTTCTCTGTCTCCATAATTTATTGATTCAAATTTATCAGAGTTAAATACCATCCTATTTACCTCTGCCCAATCATATACTTTGTTAAGGTCTCTTGTAGAGCGTTCCTATCTTCATCACAAGTAATTTCTCTACTTATTCTTGTGTCATCTGCGAAACTACTCACTACCGAATCTTTAACATTATTGTCTATGTCTTCAATCATAATAACAAACAGTATTGCAGCTAACACCGTACCTTGCGGCACACCGGATATTACCTTGGCTTCATCGATTTCTCGTCGTTTGCAATAACTATCTGTTTTCTGTTGTGTAAAAATTCTTTTAACCATTTTCCTACTTTATCCACGATATTGTGTTTTCTAATTTTCTTCGCTAATATATTATGGTCTACTTTATCAAAAGCTTTTGCAAAGTCTAAATAAACCACATCTGTTTCATTTCCGCTTTTCAATTTTTGAATATGTTCTCACGGTGGACTAACAGTTGGGTTTGTGTACTTTTTCCGGGTACGAACCATGTTGTCCTTTATTAAACAAATTATTTTTTATTAAATGTTTCATAATATTTTTCTTCATTACCCTTTCATACACTTTCATAATAATGATGTTAGACTCACAGGCCTATAATTACTGCCTCTAGTCTTGATCCACTTTTGAAAGTAGGGGTAATATATGCTAATTTGTGCTCATCTATATCTTGCCTGTATCTACACTTTGTCTTAATAATATTGCAAGTGGCTTTGCGATAGAATGAACTACTTCTTTAACAAAATAGCAGGAATTCCATCTGGCCCATGCAGCAGCTCCATTTTTAATTTTCATTAATAGCCTGCACAATATCGGCTTCATTAATATCTATGTCAGCTAAATATTCACTATTTTCATCCCTTACTTCTATATCATTATCTTCATTATCTATTCTAGGGGTGAATTCTCTCTTATATCGTTCTGCCATATGTTGCAAATTTCCTTTTTTTCATTCGTTAATCTCCCTTCAATTCTCAGAGGGCCTATTTTCTATTCTTCTTTTATTCATCTTCTTCGCATATGAGTATAATAGTTTGGGGTTTTGCTTGATATTTAATAGGGTTTTTTCTTCCAAGTCCCGTTTTTCATTTTCTTTTGATTGTATAATCTTTTGCTGCATTTTCTATCTTACTTTTTAGTTCTATAACTTCCATGCATTTTTTTCTTTTGCAAGACCTTTTTTCCACTTTCTGATTTTCTGGAACAAGATCCTTCTGTCTCTTGGTATGCATGAATGATGTTTACTTTTCTTCTTCGGTATATATTTTTCCACTATTTTCTCCAATATTTTATATAATATCTCCGTATTTACCCTTATGTCATCACTTACGAAAATGTTATCCCAATCTTTGTTTAATTCTTCATTAATTTCTGACCATTTTATTTTATTTTTACTGTAGAAGTTGTATTTTCCATATCCTTCCCCACTTTTTCATTTCTTGCTTATCTCTATTTCACTTGCTTTGGAATGAACTGTTAATTCTATGACATTATGGTCTGAAATAACTCACATTATAAACTATTATTTCTTTAACATAATTCATCTCGTTCACAAATACTAGGTCTAAAGTATTTTCCTTTCTTGTTGGCAGGTGATTTATTTGTTGAATGTTGTATTCTAGTAGCATATCTAATAGCTTTTCAAATTGCCTCTTATCTTCTGCACTACTATTACTCTCTTTTTTATATGTATAAGTACAACCACAATCTCCTATTCGTTCTTTCCATTCTACGAAAGGAAAGTTGAAGTCACCAGATAGGAGAATAGTCCAGTCCTTGTGATTTCTACATATATCATCCAATTTTTCAATTATTAAGTCAAACTCTTTAGTATTAGGGGGTCTATATATTACTATGTTCATCAATTTTTCAGATTCAAATTCTACCGCTATTAGTTCACATTCTGAGTTACTATATTTCTCATATATTTTCCTTGTTTTTTGTCTTTCCCATATATTGCGGTTCCCCCTTGATTCCTATTTTTCTATCTGATCTATAAGTTTGGAACCTTTTATTTGATCATCATTCCCAGTCTCTTGTTGGAATACCAGGTTTCAACTTGATATTCATTATATCTATTTTCTTTTCATTTTGGGTTAGTTCTTCTAAGTACTCTATTTTTCTTTTTGAGTTACTCGTAACTAAACCCTGCGCATTCATCACTATGATGTTTGCGTGTTTTCTCCTTCATTTAATACTGGTAATAATAGGATTTTCCCATGTCTCTTTCCTGTTCTGGTATGTTGTTCTTTTTTTCATTTCCAGAAATTCTGACATTAAAAAATCCAACTTTTCCATAATATTTGATCTTCCTTCATCATAATTATTAATTTGTGTCTGAATCTGCAATTTTCTCCGTTTCTGCAATATCCTCTTGCATAATAAATACAGTTATATCTCTTGAGTAGAATTTCGGAGCTGATGCTTTGAAATTTTTTGCTGACACCTCTGCATATCTCATTGGTGGTTTGCTTTTCTCTTTTACCTGATATTCTTGATTTCTCTCTTTATTTGTTTCTTTCATTTTGGATTTTATTACTTGGTTGGTTATTTATCTGATTATGATTCATGGATACAGGGTGCATATATTTGCATTTTTTGTCGAACTTACATCCTTTTCCTTCTTTTAGGTTTTACATATTTTTGGATGCAGATCTCTGCAATCATCCCCATATCCATCTAAGTATGCACATTTACCATTATATTTTCATAGTTTTGACATATCTTAGGATGTTTGTAGTAACATCTTTCTCCAAATCTGCAATTCCCTCTTTTCAAAAGGTTGCAGATTTTTGTCTTTCTTGTCTATTTTTTCCTCTTTCCCGTCATTGTATAGATCTGGGTAGAGCCTCTTCGGATTTGCTTTTCTGTTGTCATATCGTAATTTATTTCTTCGTAGGTATGCTGCTTTATTGCCTCATATGTAGTATCAATGAGTATCTCTGCATCCATACTTTTATCTTTGTTTTCTTTGTTTTTCCTTATTTTTTTTTCTGTCATTTCATTTTTGTTTACTTCTCTTCCGTTTTCCTCTTCTTCTTCTTCTTCTCTTCCTCTTCTTCTTCATCCTCAACTATTTGTACATTCAATCTTGATTTAATAACATTGTCTATCCATGATAGACATGTTGAACAAAAAATTCTTGTATCTTTTCTCAAATCTTGTATTACCTCAGCACACTGTGGATGGGTCGGAATGTTTGCATGCAGCACATTTTCTGATTAGGTTTTGTGGATTGACTATGCTATACCAAAACCTTACACAGTTTGCATGCTTTGAGGCATTCTTTTTCCTAATGCATCAATTAGGATATTCACAAGATTCACCTTATTCATTTTCTTTGTCGAATATGTTGGTTTATGTATATTTTCTTTATGAGTCTCTGACCACCTTCCATTGGATTTTATTTGGAACTTCTTCAATTATTTTCAAGATGTTTTCATTAGATTTGTTCCAGTTTGAAGGACTTATATCCTTCTAATATATCTATGAATGCTTTGTATCTTTTTGGTTAGGACTGTTGCTGATTTCATAGATGAGAAATGCCAGTTCCCTTCCTGCTACCTCATCGTATTGCGAATTTGCTAAACACGCCAAATTACGCCACCTCTTCCCGCAGTTGGAACTTACTGCCATCTTGTTCTGATTTATATAAACTAACTTAGAAGACGCTTTATCCTACTATTTTCACACTAATCTTATCACCGATAGTTCACGAACACTTCTAGATATTTCTCAAATTCTAGTCGTATGTTAAACTTGTGATATCTGTTGATTATTGTGACTTCACGCGGGTACGTCTCACCAAGCAAGATGGCTACTACGAGCAAAGGATTCAAAGAGGTTAAGAGGGCCTTGTGGCTATTACAGTTGCATATGTTACTGGTAAAAAAATGACCAGTAGATTCTACACACATATATATTTTTTGCTGGGGTGGGGTGGGGGTAGGGGGGCGGGGCGTGAGTGAGTGACCTTCAACTGTTGTTCTCCAAGGTATCTAATTGGCGGCTTAGGTCAACATCGGAGGTCTCTTCCAAATTATTTTTTCGAGTGACAACCTCCGCAACTTTACTGGCAAGGCAAAGTGTATATATATATATATATATATATATATATATATATATATATATATGTATATATATATATATATATATATATATATATACATATTTATATATATATATATATATATATATATATATATATATATATATATATAGTATATATGTATACTTCATACATACATGCACATGCACACTTACATATATCCTTAAAACTTACAAAGACCAATGAAGTCATTTTAATTCGTCAATACTGAAAAAAAGAACCATATCCCTTAATGGCCTAACCAATGATGAATAATAGTATATATTTAGGCAACACCCGACCAACTTATTCGGAGAATGACTTTTTTTGTAACCACCAAAGAGCTCTTCTCTGACGTCCAATAATAAAGCGGCTGTGATATTCTCCTGATCCTCTTGTGAAGAGCCGAAAGCCGATGAAGGATCCGCCGCAAAAAAAAAAAAAAAAAAAAAAAAATATGAGTCGAGAAAAGTCCCATAAAAACTTTGGCCGACATAAAGGGAAATTTTCGCGGCCGCCGCCGTCCCACAATGGCGCTGTTACGGATTCAGTGATTTAACTGTAATGATATACGACGCTCATTTGAAATCTCTCTCTCTCTCTCTCTCTCTCTCTCTCTCTCTCTCTCTCTTATTATGCAGCTATTCATTCCCATGGCGCTGATGCCATAATGGAATTTCCGATGTCCCTCGGTGCCGTTTCGACAAACGCCCCCCTCCCCCTTCTCATGGGTTCGGTAACAGATGTGTCAAAAAGAGCTCTCTCTCTCTCTCTCTCTTGTTCGTGGGGGGGTTAGCCTCACACTACTTTATTTTATATGATTGAATTTTACCTTCACCCTCCCTGAGAAAAAAGAGTATGTGCATGCATACATGGTCTCTCTCTCTCTCTCTCTCTCTCTCTCTCTCTCTCTATTTTATTGAATCTTTTCGCCTTCCGAAGCACGTAAGTGAAACAGCGAGTTTTGCCGTGACTGCTTACTGCATCATTCGTGTGTCGCTTCTGAACGTGTTTAATAAAAAAAAATAAAAAAAAAATGTTCCAGTATTGTTAGCAAGGCAGTAAGGAGTATTGGTTGTGTATATTTTTTCAATTTTTAAATTTATTTATAGAATTTTTTTTTTTTTTTTTGGGGGGGTTACTTTCCAAACAGCTGTCCAACTCCCACAATGTATTGGATATTTCGAAGGGGAAACGTGCTGGGGATTCCCATTAGAGTTCTCGGCTTTCATTTCTGTCTCTCCTCCTCCACTTTTCCTTTAACCTCCATATTTTTATTTCTTTGTGTTTTCTTTCTTTTCTCCACATTCTATTTTTGTGGACCTGGCCCCGCGCCGCCTTTCCGACCATTAGGTTTGTTTTTGCGTCTTGCAGGCATTTCCATTTTCCCGGAAATGTTTTTATTTTGGTCTTGACCTTCATTTCCTCGACAGGGAAAGTTTTAGCCAATACCTCCCTCCTCCGTTCGTTGCATAACGCTCCGCTCTCGATAAACACGCCGGAACTTTCCCTTTCCCTATTTTTTTCCTTTACACAAATTACCCAGTTACTGAAGGGCTTCTAATGAACTGAAATTTTTATTCCTCTCTCTCTTTTCTCTTTCTCTCTCTTTCCTATTGTTTTTCTTAAAGAGTCTGCAGATTTCTGTATTTTTATTTTTTCTGAATCGCGAACTTGTCCTCAGCTTCCTCAATGATTGATCTTATTATGAAGAAGGTATTGATCATGGCTTACATATGCTATTATCAATTTTAAATAAACTTGTGTACTAATCTACCCAGTAAAGCTACGGGTGACACAGAAGGTAATACTTGAAAAATAAATATACTCATTACGAAAAAAAAACTTCGCACATATAAGAAATCAGAAAAAAATAGTTTGTAATTTTATTCTTCCCAGAATTTGTATGGATCATCGTTAAAACAATAAAATAGGGGAAGTGTTTTCTGTCGGACCCTTTTCAATGAGTATGTTTCATTTCGTAATTGTGAATGAGGGTATGGGTTTGCATATATACTATATATATATATATATATATATATATATATATATATATATATATATATATATATATATATATATATGGCTGTGAATATTTCCTGTTAATACAGGAGCCCATGGAAACAGTGTATCCGAAATACAGCTATAACTTTCTACCCTTTTGGTGTTTTTAAGGCTCCTTTCTTTTATAAATAAATAAATAAATATATACTATAATATTATATATTTATATATATATATATATATATATATATATATATATTATATTATTATAATATATATATATATATATATATATATATATATATATATATATATACATTTACGACATGTTCCTGGCATCAATACAATTACTAACAGGACCACAATTAAAACTGGATATTTATTGAGGAAAAGTTAAAAGCTTTCTAGGAAATAACAGTCCTTATTCCACGGATACTTGACAAATAAGGACTGTTAGTCCTAGAATCTTTTAACTTTTCCTCATGAATATCTTTGCTAAACACCATCCACTTTTATTGAGGTCCTACTAGTAATATATATATATATATATATATATATATATATATTATATATATATATAATATATAATATTAAAGATTTGACTGGTAAAATTGAGAAGTTATTGATACGATCAGCTGAGGGAGTTTGTGACCTTTCCTTTAGAGAGGCGTGTTCAAGTGAAGGTTCTGGGTGAGAACTGAAGTAGGGCCTTTAAAAATAATGATTGTTAGTTTGGATGGTGACCGAATAAAAATTATTTTTATTATTATTAAGTTGGTTAATCAGACGATACATATACATTCCTGATTTCTACGAAATTAAAACGAAAGGAAGTGATAGAAGTTGAACAGTTAGGTGATAACAGACAAAACGGGAAGAAGCTGAACAGGTAGGTAATAGTAGACAGAAGAGAATGGACAGTAAATAAATAACAATTAGACAGTGCTTTCTGTGGCTGAAATTGGCGTTGGAAAGAACTCACATCCTGTCTATAGTAAGTAAAGTAAAGGTGCTATAGTAGATTCACATGAACCGTGCATCTAGGTCAGTCCCTTACGACGCTCCTGATTGGCTGTTGATAAGCCAACCACAGGGCTGGAGACTCTCTGTCTCTCTCTAGAGAGTTCACATAGGCTGGATGTATGTTCCACCTCTCGTGGAGGGATAAGTCATTCAAAAGTATCCCTTAGGAGGGGTGGAACGTACATCCTGCCTATGTGAACTCTCTCGAGAGAGACTGAGAGTTTCCAGCCTTGTGGTTGGCTTATCAGCAGCCAATCAGGAGCGTCGCAAGGGACTGGCCTAGACATCAAATGCATTGTTGATGTGAATCTACAATAGGAAGGTAGTAGAGGTACTGGAAGAGCAAGAATAACAAAGTAAACGTGTACATTTAGCGAAAGGGAGAAACTGATAAAACAGTCATATTAGATAGAATGAAATTTGATTTAGTAATAAAACAGAGTTAGAATAAGCAGTCATAAAATGTTGAGGTTTGGGTTGAGGTTAGATCAAAGGGATTTTGACTTCGTATCGTCGAGAGAATAGGCAGAGGGTGGTTGGTCAAGATTTTATGAGTCTGAATTCATAATGACAATAAATCGTAAATTTTATGTTATGATTTTCTTTTAATAGTATGTTATATATGGATACCTGTGTTCAGTTTAACTTGTTTGATTCCAAGTACATCTTGCTTGTTTTGAAGACATCTTTCTTAACTTTTTTATTTAATCTACCTTTCTCATTATTTTATTAATACTTCAGCGTAATTCTCACCGTTTTCCTTGCTCGTTTGCGAAGAAGTTATATATATATATATATATATATATATATATATATATATATATATATATATATATACAACTACTGTATGATTACATATTTCTATATGAATATATATTTCTGCCTAAATACTATTACGACACAAAATCCCGGGTCTCAAACAAAGACGCTACATTGAAAGAATCAGGCCAAGAAATCATTTCGATATAATATAGAATATGAAAGGGATGAACAATAATAATTATCTTCCAGCTTTTTCATCGAACGAAGTCTTCGGAAGGTATGTTTATTTTCCAAGGGAGTAAACAGAGCCGACATTACGTCTGTATCGCCAATCGCGAGGGATCATCAGCAGATAGTCTCGTTTTGTGTATACGTTTAGTTCGCTGCGTGGGGCTAAATTACTTTAATTACCAAATGCACAAAGAGAGAGAGAGAGAGAGAGAGAGAGAGAGAAGAGAGAGAGAGAGAGAGAGAGAGAGGCTCTTCTGAGGTCCATTAGAGTTCATGTTAAGTGGACGATGGAAGACGGATACGCGAGTGACTGTTGAAAGAAGAGGGGGAAGGAAGTGCGGTATAAAATTGGATGCTGTTGGTGTGTGTGCGTGTGAAATTTGTGTGTGCGAGAGAGAGAGAGAGAGAGAGAGAGAGAGAGAGCAGACTCTAGGCGCCTTCAAGAGAAAATCTGAAACAGAATGAACGCTCCTTCCTCTCCTTCCCTATCAGTATAACTATCCCTCATATATTTTATTCCAGACTTCCCTGATGTCCTTAGCCATCGCATTTCTCAATGCTTAAACGGTGGACCCCTTTTGTTGTCGTTTCTTATTTCCTGAAACCGACAGCAAGACGGTTGGGAAACGGTTTGGCTTTAAAGATGTGTATGTTTCCTACATAGATATTTTTCTTCAATCCTGCAGCTGCCTCGTCTATAAATAGCCGATTCCCTTATTCCTCTCGTTGACTTGGTCCCCTACTTTTTTATGTTTTAATTGATTAATGTTCTTTTATTTCCTCGTCATTTTTAGTCTCCATAGAATATTAATGCTTAACATTTCTGGTTTATAGTGTGCTGAGTCGTTTATTCATATAGTTTTGTATATCTATATTATATATATATATATATATATATATATATATATATATATATATATAATGTGTGTGTATGTATATAAGCATGAATATATATATATATATATATATATATATATATATATATATATATATATATATATATATATATATATATATATCGTGAGTTTAAATTAAAATTTTGTATCAAACTGTTCATTGCATTACACGATAAGACAAAGCAACTGATAGCTAAGCTTGCTTGACAGCAAAAAGCTGATGATATTAGATAACTAAACTCAACCGATCTGAGCTATATTGAGAGAGAGAGAAAGAGAGAGAGTCGAGAACTTTCCAGATTATCAATTATCAGTCCATGATTGACTGTACCGGGCGGGCTTCGGATAACCCTAGAAATCTTATAATACAAACATGACCCTCCGATTGCATTCAGATTATTCCCTCAGTATATGAATAAGCAGTTCTTCTTCTTCTTATTATTATTATATTATTAGTATTATTGTTAAAGATGATGGCAGCATCAGTGGAATTGATTTTGTATATGGTCTTTTTCAATTCTTCTTATTATTCTCTTCTCATCAGGGCTGATATTTGCTAATAGCTGGCCGATGTTCATATATCGGTGAAAGAAATGTTTTCTAAAAATAAAATAATAATTTACTGATATGATAACAAAAGTGGTTAATCAAATCTTAGTCCAAGGCGTAACGGAATTCCAACGTTTCCAACCGTATCTTCGGTTCATTTTCAAGGAAAGGTGAGCGTGAACTGATTGGAATGGGTGTTGTTGTTGGAGTATTAAGCTGGCTTATGCCAGCACGGGCTTTAGCTAATGTAGCAGCCCGTAGGTCATTTGAATTATTTTTAGGTGCATTGGTGTTTTATTTAAGGATATGAGGCGATCTTTTTATTTATGATTTCTATGGAATGTGCAGGTGGAATGGTATGGATTTCAAAGGTGAAAGGAAAAGTGAATAGGCAAGGTTACAAACCCCTTTAAACCCTAAGGTACCCATTAGTAGAAGATAAAGATCGATAGTAGCGAGTCCTGGCGAGTCAGAGATAGCCAGTAATGAAATCGACAAAAATTTATAGTCGTAGAAAAACGGAAAAAAAAACGCAACTCTATGGAGTTCAAGTACCATATTTCACTTTACGAAGAAAAAAAAAAGCAGAGAGCGTCGATCGTTTAGCAATAGGGAACGACGAAGGAAAAACGAAATATTATCAGTTTTAGAAACAGGATAACAAAAATAAGCGACAGCTTAAGCGGTAGTTAGAGTGACAGTTGAAATATTCGGTCGTTAGACGTGAGGCGGCCGGATTGTTTAGTAAAAGAAAAAGCAGTTAATGCTATAAACAGCACTTTTCATGTAGCTGCGATCTTTATGTTTGAGATCTGTATCTGAAATCTTCTAACAGGAGGTCATCTGGGAGACTGATCTCTAGGTCCAACAGAGCGTGGACGAGCTCAGAGAACAGCTGATGACCACTGCCACTGTCGTTGTTAAGATGGCTCTATTTAAAAAAGCCTCAAACTCCTCGTAGGTCAGCAGGAACTTTCCTGATTTGATATTCTCCTACGAGGAAGTATTCGTTTCCGACGCTTGAAAGTTCTGTATTCTTGTTTGCAGGTCTGAGTTTCGCTGTTTTGCTTAGCTACAACTCCTCAGTTTGGTTCCTGCTTCTTATACAAAACAGGAGCTACAGTCGGTGTCTCGGTGTGCATTTCTTCTTCAACTGAGCCTTCTGTCTGGGTTCCTGCTTCGGCACGAGCAGGAATCGACGTCTTCGGCGATGCAGAGGTTAGGGGGGTTACCTGAGGGGTTGGGGGATAGGGGGAGGAGGTAGAGGGGCGGTGAGGGGGTTTGGCGATACGGAGAGGATGAGGGGGTGGGGATGTAGTGCCGGTGGGGATTGAGGTGGTTTGGGAGGAAGGTTGGGTGGTTTGTGGTACAGGAGGTAGGTTCGTTCTAGGATCGGACCTGGGGTTGCTGGAGGTTTCCTGGTCGGTGATGGTTGCCGAGGTCTTGCAGGTGGAGGAGGGATGCCCTTAGCCTTCCAAATCCTCTGCAGTCTGACTGGGCATCCCTTAAACCAAGCATGATGTTGCTGGCTGCAGTTAGGGCATCGGGCAACTGTGTGGCCCTTTTCCTTGTACTTTTTCAAACACACTTCTGTCTCGTGTTTCGCACTGCACACTCCACAGAGTGTTCTGATTTACATTCGTTTCTTGTGGTGTCCATACCTCTGACACTTGAAGCATCTCAGAGGCTCTGGTACGAAGGCTTCTGTCTCGTAAGTGCCAAGAATCCCAAGGCTGACCCTGGCTGGAATTTGGCCCTTGAAGGTCGCTTCTATCTTTAGAGTTTCCTGTCCATCTTTGCAGTACATCTCTTGGCTTCCATGATGTTGGGAACCTCGAGGACTCTTTCGATGTTATGTATTTGGGGACTTTGCATATCATCCCCTTGCTTATTTTTGAAGCAGGATCAAGAAGGTGGCACAGGTTGTCTTTCCTCAGTAGTTCGGCAGCTTTTTGGTCCTTGGGAGTAATTATGAATTCTCCCCTTAAATTCGGTCTGGCTATGAGGTTGGCTTCTGGATATTTTTTCTCGAGGGCCCTGACTGCAGCATATGAAGTCTGGCCCTCGATGACAACAGCTTTGAACTTGGGAAGTGCCGGAAATTCCGCAAAACTCGCCGTATTCGGTGCCGATGTCGTAGGGAGCGGTTATTATTATGTCTAATCGGTGGTACAATCTTTCTTCTGTTTCTTCTTCTTCTTCCTTACGGTGGCGAAGCCTTGCTCGTCCTCCAAGGGCGGGTCCTCCCTGGGATTACCGGGCGAAAGGGGTCTCTTAGAGGCCATACTTGTCAAAATTGTAGGTTTAAAATGACGAGAGTTACGTAACGCGCCTGTGCACGAAAATACATAACCTGGCGGAATGGGGTCGTTCGGCGTATTTATTGAGTCCCCGGTGCTCTGTCTGATGGCCGCTGCGTTTTCATTGGCTGAACAGAGGATTAAGTCCCTGAGTCAGCCGTCTTGCAGAGGTGGAAGCTCGCACTGCTCTTCTCGTGCGGACGCTGGAGACTGGGAGCGTACCGGGGGTTTCCGTTACGCCCTTGGACTAAGATTTGTTAACCACTTTGTTATCATATCAATAAATATTATTTTTAGAAAACATTTCTTTCACCGAGATATGAACATCGGCCAGCTATTAGCAAATATCAGCCCTGATGAGAAGAGAATAATAAGAAGAATTGAAAAGACCATATATAAAATCAATTCCACTGATGCTGCCATCATCTTTAACAAAACATGTTTGAGAGAGGGTCTCCTACCTTCATATACTACTCTATTATTATTATTATTATTTTTAAAATATCTAACTTCCCTGGTAGTTTACATATATATAGCTTAATCCCGCCGATTCGCGCGCGCACGGCAGAAATTCAAAATTCGCGGCTATCGCCGATAGACGGTCAGGTGATCATACCTGTGCTCCCTCTAGTAGGTATCTGGAACCATTCCCATTTATCCTCAGAAATTCCCTGCCGTCGTTCGAGCAGCACGTTGGAAATTCGCTCTTCTTTGTTTGGGTTTGCTTTTACTACAATTGGTGAAGTACCCATTGCTTACTTTTTGTTACTTAATGGCTTTCGCTGATATCAGATTATCCTTAATTTGTTTTACACACGAATAAGTTTTCAGTTGGTCAGTTTCCGACTTCTACAATTTTTCTTGTTTTCTGAATTCAAGATGGCCGACTCTGTAGTTAAGGGTTTCGAGTCCTCCCGGCTTCCATACAACTCTTGATCCTCATACAATAGTTAACAAATGCAGGAAGCAGATATGCACATTTGTTAGCAGATAGGATGAGTGTGTACGTTTCTCTGAGAAATAATGAAAAGTATGTTTACTATAAGATGCAATTAGATTTTAATTAGAAGCACTAGATCGTATGTTCTATTAGCTATTCTTCTGATAGTCAAGCTTGTCTAACCTGTCTAATATTAATATTCCTGAGCCTAGCCCTAAGTTAAGAGTACCAGACCCACCATGAGGAGTCGTAGATAAGTTAGCCGACTATGAATGTTTTTTGCGGCTAGTTCGGCTTGCGTGTTAATACAATCCCTTTCTTCGGAAAGGGGACTGAATAGACAGTGCGTAGTTTGCATCGCAAATTTGGTGACAGTGTTAGTGTAGTGGAGGGTGCGCCCGTTCGTGTCTGTCACGCTCCTAGCCCTAGACCTCTTCCATGCTCCCCAACCCCTGGGAGAAGGAATGTCGACCGGCGAAGGGAGGTGAGAGATGTTAAAAAGCGAGCGGGCGTCCCCTCGAGCGATCCTGCTGACGCATCCCAGGACGCTCTCCTCGCCACAGGAAAGGTGAGATGAGGAAGTGTTCGGATACTTGCTCTCCTGCCAATATAAGAGCAAGATGTCGCACAGGCGGCCGTCTCCTTTGGCAGGAGGTAAGGAAAATATCGGACGAAGAGACTTTCGGTGCTTGCGTCTTCGTCTGATGACGCAGACCTCGACGCGGTTGGCGTCACCCCTAGAATCAAGAGACCCAAGTCCCCCGTAGCGTTACAGCAACCGTCGTGCAGTAATTGGAGGAGACGCATAACGCACAGCTCTTCGGAAGAAGAAGTTTGCTTTACGTCGGTGCATGCTTCTCCCCCTCCCCCTCCCCCAGACTGGGAGGTGTCTCATGGAGCGTCTCCACCTTGTCGACAGAAGATCACTACTAGTGTCTCCGAAGCGGTAGATGGGCGGGCAGTGCCGCCTTCAGTTATTCCCAGCAGCAAGAGGTACTGCAAGCAGCTTTCTTGTCAAAGCTTCAACAGTCCATTACGTCTCGGTTTGATGTCTTCAAGTCGCATGGACTAGCAGGTGAAGCGCGACCGATAAAACACAAGATAAAACCGCAGTTAGCACAGCGTGACGCTAACAGACGGCAAGACGAAGACTCGCTGCAGGTTGCAGCGCTCTTAGACACTCACAGCAACCTACACCCGTGACGAAGCAGACGCAAGCATGACGCACGCAACCAGGCTCCCTCGCAGCTTACCGGGACGTGTGACGGGAAATGACAAGGATCGTGACGCTCCCTCGCAACAGGCTTGGACGCACGCAGGACGCACGCAGCATGCTCCCTCGCAGCAGGTTGGACACATGCATGACACACGCAAGTAAGACGATGCGCGTGATTCCCCCACTCGTTCGACATCGGAAATCGCCAATACTTTGGATAAGATATGAGACGAGGAGACGCAAGAAACTCTTCATGCGGCGGATCTGAAAAGATTACTTGCGGTATTGGCGGACTTATATCCAAATATTTTTCAGCAGGTTGTACTCGGAGCCCGCACCCTCACAGTTTATGAAGGGTAGACCCCAGAAACTTCCTCCTTCAAGAATGAGGTCTCCTCTGCCTTAGCCCAAAAGGCAACGCAGGGACTTTATATCTAAATCCCCGATAATGGTTTTCATGATAATCGGGAACCTCGCCGAATGCTCGAATTCCTGGAATTTCTAGCGTTTGTAAGAAGAACTGCTACTGAAGTAAGGATACCTCTCAGTAGACGACCAACCCTGGAATACAGAAGAACGAACGCGAATATCCAGTTTGACTTGAACTTTCGTCTTCGAGTTTTCTGTTTTCACTATTGAAGTTTTCCTTAGGGGAAAACTTCTCGTTCACTCTCTTGAATAAGTAAGAAGAAGGAAGGGTGTAGATTTCCATCCTTATTCTCATTCCTCTAAGGGAAAAGAATTAGGATGGAATTCGTTGTACAGAAACCTACAAATACACGACTATATTACCCTCGACACATGATTCTGTTAAGCTGTTGAATTGTCCGGGGTTAGTCCACATACCGTAGTTAATTCTACGGTTTGTGACCGAGACGGCTAGTATCCTAATGGAACTGCAATTCGGGACTGTCTGCATCTTCCCAGGAGTTACCAGTTTCGATTTTCAGATACTTATTGTTATCAACGACACCACCACCTCAGTTTTTTTGTTTTTACCGAAATCCGTTTTCGTTTAAATATAACGCTCGATTATTCTAGCCGAACGCATTCCTTCGAAGAATGGATTACCTGGCAACTCAGGATAGCGAGTGAGCAAGAACCTGAGTAGGGACTACAGCAAGACAACCTAGTTCCAGCTGGCTCTCCGAGATGCATTGTCGGATTATGTCTCTCCCCATACAAGGATTGACTAAGACGAACCTTTTTCTCTGTCCAACAATATCCGGGCTTACGTCTCTGATTAACGGGGATTCTCGCATACATGAATGACATCTGCATCCCCTTGAATATTGCAAGAATTAACAACAGAGATATATATTCTGGAATCTTTCATCTTTATGTTTACCGCACGGTAACAGAAGTCTTTACTAGTCTCGCTGCATCGCATTGCGATAATGCGGAATTATTTCTTCAGACATCTGAGTTTGTCGTCAAAATATCTCTTATTCGGAGAGGTGCAATTGTTTAATGTTCACCCGGAATTGACAGATATATACGGAAGACATCGCCTGCTCCCATCCCGACCTGCCAGCTCTACTTCCAAATAATCAGCCCATGAGAAGTAGTACTTCCCTGTTTTTCATTACTGGAAACTGCCCACGCCTTCATTACAACTACAATCCCTCACCTTACAGCAATGAAATAGCTGTTAGCGTTTTCAGTCCTTTATAAGCACAGGTTCAGAAACCTTGAGAATCCTTCTCTCGATTCGGCTGTGAAGACGTAGTTTGCATTCACTTTCCACCTTCGTCTTCATTGAACATAATGTTGTTTTCGTTTTTAGCTGAGATTCAACTACTATGAGAATGTCTTGCCATTAAGAACCTCGGCCAGTCTCCAGAGGGCAATTGACTTTCGCTTATTGGTCACATGCCTTAAGAGATCACGTGACTTGCTCGGATGCTTGGACACTTGCCTCATTACCGAACGCTGTCAGGTAGGCAGTTGTCAGAGCGCCCGATTCAGTTACGGTTTTCGTTGTGGACTCAATAGGTTGTTCCAGAACAATCAGTTGAGTTGGTGGCACGACACCAACAAGCTACAAGAAGGTTTCGAACTTCAACAGAAGAAAACCCCGACCTAGTGTTGCATTCAGACGCATCGGACGTGGGGTGGGGTGCAACACTAGGGAATGACGGGATCTTCAGTCTATGGCAAGATCAAGTAGTTCAGGTCAACGCAGACAACACCACGGCGTTGGCCTACATAAAGAAGCAGAGAGGCACTCGTTCGGACTCCTTTTTACGAGGCAGCAAAAAGGATCTCTTATTGTGGGCGAAAGAGAGAAACATTTTCTCTTCTAACTCGCTTTATAGAAGGAGAGAAGAACGTCAGGGTGGATCTCCTCAGCAGAGAAATGACAGGTTCTCACGACGGAGTAGACCCTGCATCACGAGGTGTGCAGCAGACTGTGCAATCAGTGGGGAGAACCGTCTATAGACCTCTCTGCGACGCAGAGAACAAAGAGGTTACCTGTTTACTGCTCTCCAGTCCCAGACGAGGAAGCAGTGGCAGTAGACGCCTTCTTCATGGATTGGGAAGGAAGACACGTACGCCTCCCCCCCATTTAAGATCCTAGACTGAGTCATGAAGAAGTTCAGGGAATCGAAACAACGTCCGCATGACCCTGATAGCTCCGTTTGGCCCATGAAACCCTGGATCACAGATAGATGGGTGGCTAGTAGACACCCAGATCGTTACCGTGTCTTGGCCCCCCCCCCACAATCTACTCAGACAGCCACATATAGAGAGACAACATCAAAATCGCCTCTCTCTCAATCTAACTGCCTTTCGACTATTGAAAAACAAAATGGCAGAGCGAAGGGCGGGTTTTCGAGGGAAGCTGTAAGCAGCAATCGGCGAGAGCGAGGAGGACGTCCACAATCAAGGTGTACCAGTCAAAAGTGGGACGTGTTCAGGAAATGGTGCAGAATTAACAACATTTCCCCTCTTTCAGTACCTCTAACTCAACTAGCAGATTTTCTCGTTACACTTAAGAACCCAAGAGAAACTAGCAGTATCAACTATCAAGGGATAACGCAGCATGCTAGCCCTTCCTCCGTCTTCCGTCACAGAGATTTTGACATGTCGGGAGACAAGGATCTCTCGGACCTCATAAGGTCCTTTGAGACAGTTAAGAGTAAGGATAACCCAACCCCCTCTTGGAATTTGGATGTTGTTCTGACTTTTCTAACCTCGAGCAGGTTCGAACCCTCGACAAGGCTTCATGGAAGTATCTCACCAAGAAGACCCTATTCCATGTTGCGTTGACAACGGCCAAGAGGATAGGAGAGTTGCAAGAATGTAGGCTTCAATGGGGAGAATGCAGTCTGCTCGCTGCAACTAGGTTTTCTCGCCAAGAATGAGAATCCTTCTCACCCATGGCCTAGATCCTTTACCATACCAGGGTTATCTCAGTTAGTAGGACAGGAAAAGGAGAAAAGAAAAAGCCTTTGTCCAGTTAGAGCCCTAAAGTATTATCTACAGAGAACCAAAAACTTAAGAGGACAGACAGACAAACCTCTAGTCCTTGGTAAAGAAGCCTTCACTACCTGTGCCAAAGAACGCGCTGGCGGTCTTTGTCAAGGATTTAATAAGGGAAGCTCACCAGAATTTGATGAGAAAAGCTTCCCAATAACTCAAAGTCAATGCGCACGAAGTAAGAGCTGTGGCGACTTCGAAGGGGCGTTATAGACACAAGTCGATGGAATCGATCTTGGAAGTGACATTCTGGCGAAGCAAGTCAGTCTTCGCAGATTGCTACCTTAAAGACGTTACAGACCCAATATGAGGATTGTTGTTCCCTAGGAGCCGTACGTTGCCTCCGGCGCGTAGTTGGAGAAGTACAACTGCCTCTAACCTATAACCTTATTTATACCCTTGCATTTTATTGAACTGACCTCACAGGCTGTCTGTGAAGGTTGTTGCAACCTTCCACAGTCTGGGGTGAAAGTCTAAGTTACGTTTTATGGAGTGTGTTTTAGTGTGTTAGTTGGTCAGGTGGTCAGCTCATTGTCCATGGCTTTGCCAGGATAGCAAGGGTGGTGGTCTAGTCAGGTTAAGGTCGAGGACCGTCATGACAGCCCCACAGAGGCGACTTTACTACAGCCACCCCCTGGGTGGATCGCTGGGTTCTCTCAAGGAATGCAGGCTAATGAGGCAGAAAAACTTCGAAGCCAGCTTCCTTTCAGGTATGAACCAGATTATTGGTACAGCTAATTTGTTGTGGATCAATAATTTTACGAATTCCCAACGGTGCTGCGGTTCTCTGACCCACCACCAAAGGTGCCAATCAGCTATATATATGTAACTACCAGGGAAGTTAGATATTTAAAAATGTTATTTTCATTTTAAAATAAGTTTTTAAATATACTTACCTGGTAGTTACATATATTAAAAGGTCCCTCCCTCTCCCCTCTGAGAACAGAGGCATGGAATTTCTGAGGATAAATGGGAATGGTTCCAGATACCTACTAGAGGGAGCACAGGTATGATCACCTGACCGTCTATCGCGATAGCCGCGAATTTTGAATTTCTGCCGTGCGCGCGACGAATCGGCGGGATTAAGCTATATATATGTAACTACCAGGTAAGTATATTTAAAAACTTATTTTAAAATGAATAAAATAACATTATTTATTATTATTATTATTATTATTATTATTATTATTATTATTATTATTATTATTATTATTAATTATTATTATTATTACAAAAAAATCCTTATAGTAGCACGAGTCTTCAAACATAGAAACAAAAAATCCACAGTTATGTAAATGTACATATATTTAAATTTAAAACTTGTAGGATAGCTTTCGAGAATCTTTTCGGTTCCCCTTATCAGATTCCCGAAAGCTATCCTTAAAGTTTTAAATTTAAATATATGTACATTATTATTATTATTATTATTATTATTATTATATTATTATTATTATTATTATTATTATTATTATTATTATTATTATTATTATTAATTGGAAAACAGAATAATTTGATTGCTGATCGAGGTAATTATTATCAATTGTGTGGGCTTCCTGTATCAACAAAGGCTTCTGGATTTTCAGATGAAATTGCGATTTTGGTCATATCATTTGCAGATTATCCAAACCGAAATTGGGTTATTAAAAGGCATTACCCATTTATTTATAAGTCAGTAAATGGTGACCACGCAAAGCATTTATGTATTTATAGTTAGTTACAGAGAGTTTCTCAACACTCTGGTTTTCGTCGTTTAAATTGAAATCCAAAGAAATGAATATAATCATTTTGCGTCATATTTTAATGACAAGTATTACCCGAATACAAACTTCCAAACAATGTTTTTAAGGGAATATACATAGTACTGATTGAGAATCACGGCGCGTGAAGAGAAACAAACAAAAGACGGCATCTAGATATATGCAGGTAACGTGAGGAATAATGCTGAGAAGAATAATGAATTGAATATAAAGTTTAGGCCAAAGGCCAAGCGATGGGACCCATGGGGTCATTCGACGCGGAAAACGGATACTAACAGTGAAAGGTTTGAAAGGTGTAAGAGGAGGAAAACCTAAAACTAAAAGCAATTGCACTATGAATCAATTGTTAGGAGAGGGTGGAAAGTAAGATGGAATAACGAGATATGAATGGAGGTAGTGTAAAAGGAATGGAAGAGGTTGTAGCTTGGGGTCGAAGGGACGCTGCGAAGAGCCGCCCTTAAGTAATGCTTACTTATTTCAGTGTAGAGAAGAATATTTGTTTACTGATATCTTGAATGTTTCCAAAGATAGAGACTTATGTCGTTATC
Source organism: Macrobrachium nipponense (assembly GCF_015104395.2). Classification (NCBI taxonomy): domain Eukaryota; kingdom Metazoa; phylum Arthropoda; class Malacostraca; order Decapoda; family Palaemonidae; genus Macrobrachium; species Macrobrachium nipponense. Next base: position 30,193,885 of record NC_061097.1, read on the forward strand.
TTTCAGACCTATGAAAAATCAGCGTCGAGAATGTTTCGGTACAATGCGTAACAGAAAAATCGTAACAGAAAGTTCTCTTTTTATTGTTTTTTATTCCAAACGAGAAATTATAAAAAAGACTTCTGAAAAAAAAAAAAAAAAAAGTTCTTGATACTCGGCATAAAATGAAAGAACGCATTTTCACGAGCGGATAAACAGACTTGGTGTCATGTATAAAGAATGTTGATGCTTTATTCACATTCCTTTTATTTCAGGAAAAGGAGAAAAATGTAAGCTTTTGTAGGTGGCTGAAACAAGATAGATAACTGCTAAATTCTTGAAGGATTTCGCTTTGAAAAGAAAAGACAGTACTCGTTTTTAAATAAGGTCCATCATGTAGGGGTGTAGTTGCCGTCAGTGCAACTCGTGCGGTGTACTGTAGTCATTACTTAAAGTTGATTCTTTGCAGCGTCCTTCGTCCCATAGCTGTAACACCTTTCCATTCCTTTTACTGCGTCTCCATTTTATATTCATTCAGTCACTGACTTTTGAACTCTCTCCTAACAATTGATTCATGGTGCAACTGCGAGGTTTTCCTCCTGTTACACTATACAAACCTTTCTACACTGTCAATTTCCCCGTTTCAGCGTTGAATGACCTCATAGGTCCAGTGCTGCCCTTTGACCATAAATTATATATTCTATTATTTTCTAAATATTGTTCTGACAATAATTACATGGCTTCGTTTTCCATGTATGGAGGTCAGTCACTATGACCGGAAAGAAACTGTTTGTGCTGTTGATTCACATTTTCAAGGTTTTTTTTCTCCTTCAGAAGGAAGTGTTCAACTTTTTGTTTTTTCTATATTTTGCAAATAACAAAACATTGTGCAGGAACATTGCCTTGAAACAAATATTTGGTTCCTTGCAGGAAGATGCAATCTAGCTAGAATTTTGTTTATCATCATATATTAAATGATTTAAATAATTCAATGTTTAAAGTCTGAAAAGTATTTTTTTGATTACTACGATTATACATTGCCAGGAATATCACCAAGAATCCGAATTTACATCTTGACACGATAGGCTGGAGGCAGCGCTGATGCGGCTGAAGTATTTGACATTTCAGCGTTGTTTTTGTCATTCCTTTTGAAAACTGCAAGCTAATATATATATATATATATATATATATATATATATATATATATATATATATATATATATATATATATATATATATATATAAGTGTTGCTATATATATTTTTTGAATGAGCGAAACACTGGAAAATAACAGTCTGGAGATTGCTAGCGCCTCAGTGGCGTGGTCGGTATGGCCTTGACATGCCACCTCGGTGGCTGCGAGTTCGATTCTAGGGCATTCCACTGAGCGGTTAGAGATGTGTATTTCTGGTGATAGAAGTTCACTCTCGACGTGGTTCGGAAGTCACGTGAAGCCGTTGGTCCCTTTGCTGAATAACCACTGGTTCCATGCAACTTAAAAGCACCATAAAACAAACAAACAAACATTCCATGTGCTTTCGCGTTCATTCTCGCTTCGTCAGGAACGCCAGGTAAATTGCTCGAAAACAAAAATGCTCGAAAGCAATTGCTCGAAAAAATTTAAATTCATCTTTATGGTTCGGAGTTTCTAACGAAAGTTATGGGAATAGAACAAGGAAAACTAATGAAATAAAAAACAAAAGTTCAGATAACGGTTTAGAAAAATGGTTTAATGGTTAAGATAATGACTTAGTTAATGTTTATTGGCTTTCGCGCAGTTGATAGTTCGGCTTTCGAAAATCGGTCTTTCGAGCAATTGATAGTTCGGCTTTCGAGCAACCTGTCTTTCGAGGAATTGAGAGTTCGAGTAACAATTTTTCGAGCAATTGCGTTTTTCGAGCATTTTGTTTTCGAGCAATTGATTTCGAGCAATTTTACCGAATTCCGTTTTCCTTCGTCAGGACACAACCTAGCATTGATGGAATAGTTTTACTGATATATTTGGTTTAGCTTTCTAATTCGTTGGCCAAAGGTTTTGGTGGGACCTGTTTCGTTTGAATCGTGGACAGACATCTTCGATCTTTTTAAATATTTGTAGGTATCCCCAGTCAAACTCATTATTTGCCTTCGGATCTAATGTCCTATTTCCTCCTGTTTTATCTTCAGGCATCAAAATTTTAGTTTCCTGTAAAAGAAAACTATTGTGACGGCTTTGTCTGAACATCCTCCCTCAGATCGTAAACACTACTGAAGTAGAGGGCTGCAAATTTTGTTGTTAGTCATCAACCCTCAAGTGATCAAATATACCAAATTGCAGCCTTCTAGCCGCCACGTAGTTTTGATTTTATTCAAGGTTAAAGTTAGCCATAATTGATTTTGGCACTGCTAGAGGTACAACAACGCAGACCACCACCGAACCGTGGCTGGGTTTCATGGCCGCGAAAAGAGTTTCATGGGCCATGGCGAGTGAGTTTCATTCAGCATTATACACTGTGCAGAAACTCGTTGGCGCCGAAGAAACTTCCGCGTATTTTAACTTGTTTCAAGTGTCATTATTCCACCTCTGGCTTGGGCTTCCTGACGATGAAATTGGATTAGATTGTAAGTGACATAAACTTTATACTGTGTAGTAACTTGAGTTCTGGATGCAATTATACTCTCTCTCTCTCTCTCTCTCTCTCTCTCTCTCTCTCTCTACTACTACTACTACTACACTTGAGAGATTAAAAATAACTCCTGTTCTCGAGTCTGGTGTCTGTGGAGTGTAAACTGGTGGCGACTCTCCCGGAGCTGTGAAACTGGGTTCTTGCAGGAGATTGGTTGATGGTGGGCTTTTTCTATTCTTCCGCCCCCCTCCCTCCCCCTTTTTTTTTCTTATTCTTCAATACAGTGGTTTTATAGCGGAAAACGTCGAAATATATTTCATAGAGCAATTAAGAAACATACAGTAATTGCTTGACTATACCGTAAGCGCGAAAAACAGCAGAGGAATGTGGGAATTTGGATGATGCATTACTAGAAATAATGAAACGAAATAGAAAGATGCTTTAAACATAGGTATACGGAATCAACAAGTTGAAAACAATTTAGATATTTATATTTATCCACAATTTTTTTTCATTTTTGGGGAGAAATGCTAAAGTGGAGGAGACATGAAAAGATAAATACAAAAGTAATTAGCAATCTCTTTTATGAATATCTTGACATGACTGGAAATAAGCTGTAAGAATAGGGCCACAAATCGGTTTATCATGTTTAATCATTTTGTTTTTTCAAATGGCCAATGGGTGGTTGATAGAAAGCTCTTATCAATTCTGAACACCAAAATGAATTAAGTTTTGGATATAAGTATTTTAAGTTTCTTTAATATGTTGACTTTGTATACCTAAATGCAAAGTAAACTTTTTATCTCTATCTTTCCATTATTTCCAGTAGGACCTAATCCGAGATTCCCACATTCCTCTCGTTGTTTTAGCTTAGTTTATGGTAAAGCAATTGTAGCATGTTTATTAATTGCTCTATGAAAATATATTTCGTCGATATGCCGTATTATTATTATTATTTTTTTTTTTTCCTTTTCTCTATCACAGTCCTCCAATTCGACTGAGTGGTATTTATAGTGTGGGGTTCCGGGGTTGCATCCTGCCTCCTCCTAGGAGTCCATCACTTTTTCTTACTATGTGCGCCGTTTCTAGGATCACACTCTTCTGCATGAGTCCTGGAGCTACTTCAGCCTCTAGTTTTTCTAGATTCCTTTTCAGGGATCTTGGGATCGTGCCTAGTGCTCCTATGATTATGGGGTACAATTTCCACTGGTATATCCCATATCCTTCTTATTTCTATTTTCGAATCTGATAGTTATCCATTTTTTCCCTTTATTTCTCTTCAACTCTGGTGTCCCATGGTATTGCGACATCAATGAGTGATACTTTCTTCTTGACTTTGTCAATCAACGTCACATCTGGTCTATTTGCACGTATCACCCTATCTGTTCTGATACCATAGTCCCAGAGGATCTTTACCTGATCGTTTTCTATCAGGTTGGTACTCGTACCACTATTACTGCAAGGTAGCTGATGTTTCTTGCACAGGCTCCAGTGGAGAGCGCTTTTGCCACGAATCAGCCTCTTTTTTTGTACTGGTTCTGTGCAAGTGCCGGGCATTCGCCTTGCTATGTGGTTTATGGTTTCATTTTTCGCATGCACTTCCTACATATGGGAGAGATGTTATTTCCGTCTATCGTTCTTTGAACATATTGGTTCTTAGGGCCTGATCTTGTGCCACTGTTATCATTCCTCAGTTTCCTTCTTTAGCTCTCCCCTCTGTAGCCATTGCCATGTGTCATCGCTAGCTAGTTCTTTAGTCTGTCTCATGTACTGTCCGTGCATTGGTTTGTTGTGCCCAGTCCTCTGTTCTGTTTGTCATTCTCCTTTCTCTGTATATTTCTGGGTCTTCGTCTACTTTTATTAGTCCTTCTTCCCATGCACTCTTTAGCCACTCGTCCTTCACTGGTTTTCAGATATTGCCCCAGTGCTCTGTTCTCGATGTTGACGCAGTCCTCTATACTTAGTAGTCCTCTCCCTCCTTCCTTTCGTGTTATGTATAGTCTGTCCGTATTTGCTCTTGGGTGTAGTGCTTTGTGTATTGTCATATGTTTCCTTGTTTTCTGATCTATGCTGTGGAGTTCTGCCTTCGTCCATTCCACTATTCCTGCGCTGTATCTGATTACTGGCACTGCCATGTGTTTATGGCTATTATCATATTTCCGGCGTTGAGTTTTGACTTGAGTATCGCCTTGAGGCTCTGCATATATTCTTTTCTGAATGTGGCGCCGTGGCAGAGTGGGTTAGGTCGTCAATGGACTGGTTAAGCAACATTGGGGCTGGTCAGTCGTTGGATGGGTGACCGCTCTCCTCGGCGTTGATTCCTTGGGGAAAAGGATCTTTACCATAATTTCCTCAGTCTACTCAGCTGTAAATGAGTACCAATCCCTGATGGGGTAGGGTCCAGCTATGGGTTAAATAGCAAAATTCAGCAATGATGGAAAGAAATAAGGAATAAACGACAACGACGTAAATGGAACCTCTGGCAAACAGAGGAGCTTCGTCAGGCAGCCAGGTATTCAAACCCAATTGAAGGGGAAGACGGTCAGGTACTTGGAGGTCGTCATCCAGCAACTGACCACCACAACGACAGTAACCAACAGCCTGAGATTGGAGCTACAGAATTGATTTATTATTATTATTATTATTATTTTTATTTTTTTTTTCTTTTCTCTATCACAGTCCTCCTTAATTCGACTGGGGTGGTATTATAGTGTGGGGTTCCGGGTTGCATCCTGCCTCCTAGGAGTCCATCACTTTTCTTTACTATGTGTGCCGTTTCTAGGATCACACTCTTCTGCATGAGTCCTGGAGCTACTTCAGCCTCTAGTTTTTTTCTAGATTCCTTTCAGGGATCTTGGGATCGTTCCTAGTGCTCCTATGATTATGGGTACGATTTCCACTGGCATATCCCATATCCTTCTATTTCTATTTTCAGATCTGAAGTTATCCATTTTTTTCCCTTTTTTCTCTCTCTTCAACTCAACTGGTGTCCCATGGTATTGGCAACATCAATGAGTGATACTTTCTTCTTGACTTTGTCAATCAACGTCACGTCTGGTCCTGTTTGCACGTATCACCCATATTTGTTTCTGATACCATAGTCCCAGAGGATCTTTGCGTGATCGTTTCTATAACTCCTTTAGGTTGGTGGGTCTCGTACCACTTATTACTGCAAGGTAGCTGATGTTTCTTGCACAGGCTCCAGTGGGAGGGCTTTTGCCACAGAATCATGCCTCTTTTTGTACTGGTTCTGTGCAAGTGCCGGGCATTCACTTGCTATGTGGTTTATGGTTTCATTTTTCGTATTGCACTTCCTACATAGGGAGAGATGTTATTTCCATCATCGTTCTTTGACATATCTGGTTCTTAGGGCCTGATCTTGTGCCGCTGTTATCATTCCTTCAGTTTCCTTCTTTAGCTCTCCCCTCTGTAGCCATTGCCACGTGTCATCGCTGGCTAGTTCTTTAGTCTGTCTCATGTATTGTCTGTGCATTGGTTTGTTGTTCCAGTCCTCTGCTCAATCTTGTCTTTCTCCTGTCTCTGTATATTCTGTCTTCGTCTACTTTTATTAGTCCTTCTTCCCATGCACTCTTTAGCCACTCGTCTTCACTGATTTTCAGATATTTGCCCCAGTGCTCTGTTTTTCGATGTTGACGCAGTCCTCTATACCTAGTAGTCCTCTCCCTCCTTCCTTTCGTGTTATGCATAGTCTGTCCGTATTTGCTCTGGGTGTAGTGCTTTTGTGTATGTCAATATGTTTCCTGGTTTTCTGATCTATGGTGCGGAGTTCTGCCTTCGTCCATTCCACTATTCCTGCGCTGTATCTGATTACTGGCATGCCCATGTGTTTATGGCTTTTATCTATATTTCCGGCGTGAGTTTTGACTTGAGTATCGCCTTGAGTCTCTGCATATTATTATTATTATTATTATTATATTATTATTATTATTATTATTATTATTTTATTATTATTATTATTATTTTTATTCAGAAGATGAAAACCATTCATAGGGAACAAGCCTATCACAGGTGCCAGTCACTTGGAATTCAAGCTTCCAAAGAATATCAAGGTGTTCATTAGGAAGAAGTAAGACGAGGTCAAGGGAAATACG
>NC_061097.1:30203081-30210581 GCF_015104395.2 Macrobrachium nipponense
TATATATATATATATATATATATATATTGTTACGTTTTATAGATCACTTCGTCTACCCAGTAATTAATTAATTATTTTGCTTTGTAAAAACGGCAGCCATTTCCTCCAAATATCAGCTGATTTTTAGTAAACGCGGGGAAACCAAAACCCGCCAGCCAGAGATAGGGGGTTCCTAAGTTGGGGGAAAAATAGACTCTTGTCAGCTTTAGGGACGTATCTAAAAGGGAAGGATGTAGGCAGGACTGGTACTTCTTAGGCCTATATCTTAAGCTCTTTTTCTGTGAACCCTCTGCTGGCTGTATGTTCTGTTTCCAGGATTTGCTGCTCGTGGGGGCGTTAAGCTGACCCCAAACACCCAGGCAAAACACCTGCGCTCTGCCCCAGTCGTCTCCAGACGCGACCTCGGACGGATGTCCAAACCACCCGCTTTCCATTTAGGCCTATCCATGGCGTTAGTGGCGTGCCAAGGGACCCAGACTAAGACAAAGCGGGCGCCACATTTTCTACAAAGGTCCACACTGAACATTTTGCATCCAGGTACGTCTGTGAAAACAGCATATTGCCAGTCCCTCACATTCTAGTGCCTAATTACTCCCCATCCCCACCAATTCAAACATTCCATTCCAAAAAGAACTCATCCTTTGTTTCCTCTCACTGCTCATGGCCGCATGCTTCCCTTGTGTGATCGTCCCAGACAAATGAAGTCATTGCATACCTAGTGAAACATTAGAGTTCCTTTGCCCCCAGTGTTAGAGAACTAATTAATACTAATTTGGGCAAGAAATCCCTTTTTCTTTTATCTTGTTTAATCTGGGATCCTTTTTCCAGATTCCCTGAGTCACGTGCCAAGTCTCTCTGCCCGCAACGTGGGTTGCATTACCCAAGTTTATGAAACCAGCTTGTACCAAATTCCATTTTGAGCCAGCTATTATCCATTTGAGAGATTATAAGTCCCTACGTGTGGACGCTGCATTTACTTTTCTCCAGGCCAGTACGAGCCTTTTGTAAATAAATAGCTGTAAAGTAATTTACCTGAGCTATCAGCCAACCTTTTGATTCACTTAATACGTAAAAATGTCGACCACGCCAAGGATTCGAACCTAGCTTGCTTAAAAAAAGCTTGTAAATCACGTTATCCTTGTAAAACGAATGTAAATGTTTTCAAAGCGAAAAAAAACAAAGCACACTTGCGCGGAAGACACACACTGGCTCATGGTAAGGTATACCATTCATTCATAATATGATATTTTATAACAAATGTTAGCTTAAGGTACGTTAAGTATTTTTAGTTTATGAAGTGTTTAAAAAGAGTGTAAGTAGGAATATTATTATTGTAACGGCAAAAGCGCCAGAGCTTTATTTTAGCGGCAAGCAAACAATTTCCCCCGCGAATTCTCTGTTACTTAGTACTGTCCTCGTCTGACGAGACAGAACACGTGTGTATAGATGCCAGAAAGTACCAGATCAAATTAGGAAGTGCTTTACCAGGGTTTATTGCTGTATTAGAAAAGCCTAGCTAGTTAGGAGTATTCTACTAAGAAGTGTACAGTTCTTTTGTCTGTGATAGGTTAGGGGAATTCATTTTAACTTAGTTTCATTCCAAAGTGTTGGTAACCTCTCAAGCTGGCCAGCTTGGTAAAGCTTCGCGCACGCGCACTCTCATGCCTGCCAGCCAGCCTTCGTTTCACTCACAGCGGCAGCCAGTTTTTATCCCTTTAAGCATTATCTCAACGATTTAAGCAAAGTAACGTAAGTCTTGAAAGTTTAACGTAAATAATATAATCTCGGTACTAGTATCTATCGTTCTGCCAGAGAAATTAACGTAATTCGCCTTGAATAAGAAATTAGAATTTCGTGTTGTAAATCGCGTTCTGTTTACAGAGAATCAGCTGTTTTGAATGACTCGCTGTTCACACGCTCTGCTAGCCCGCTCACGTGTTTCACCTCGCATTGCTCACTCGCTCGCTGAGCGAAAGTTTCATTTCACTTCGCACTAAACGTAACCTTTGCTTTTTACAATTGTTTGCTAACATTTTCGTCTTAAAATCCTTACCGTCATTTCACTTGTCACAAGGACCTAGTAATCTTACGTATAGCTAATGTAAATCCTCAAGTAGAATAAATTACAACAATTGTTAATGTAAAACGCGTCTTTGTGAAATTCATATTGAAATGCAAATCATTTCATAAGCGCAAGCCGCTACATTTACGGTAAAAATCGTTCACCGCGAGCGCGTTATCATTTTCATAAAACGTATCCAAAAACAATTCTTTCATTAAACGTTAACGTAAGTAGATCATTTAAAGCAAGTTGCGGCATATTAAACTAACATTATTAGTTCAATTTCAATACAAGGGAGTTTTTCATATATCATTTTCACCCTCTCACCGAGAGAGAGAGAGAGAGAGAGAGAGAGAACCAGTATTACGAAGCCAAGAGTACTACATCTTACCATTACTTATAGCATGCAGAATTAACATATTTTAGTCTCTGTGGTCTTTTATTTACGCTGAGCGTGATACGTACGCGCCTGTGTCCATTGCAGTTTGCAAGCATTTATTTCATTTTACCGAGTACTTCAGCGAGGGACTGAGCATTTCTAAAATTACCATTATCTGTCGTTGCCCGAGTGGTCTTTTCTAATTTTTTCACAAAAAGACTTGCGTATATCGCAAGCACAACCCGCACAGTGTGCCACGCAAATTCATTACTTCCAGACAAGGAAGTCGTTACCAGTTTAGGACTGGCCACACCAGTGCACATCAGGTCTTACCATTTTGCAGTGCTAATTCGTGGACACTGTCCATCGACTGGCTGCTGAAGTACTCTCACCTTTTACTTTCTCTCCTCAACCATTACACTGCCACGAACAGAGTACCATTTCTCTTCAGTATATTTAAGTATACTGCATTTAGTGTCGTCCGACGGGACACACCAGCATGCTATCAGTGCCCAAAAGGAACGCCTCCTCATAAGTGCCATTGCACCTGTACAGTCGTACAGGTAGCCATTCTACCTGCGTGGTCGTCCTTACGGAATGCCCCATTCCCAATTAGTGTGTCCGTGTACAAGGGTCAGTGATCCTTCGGAACACTCAACAGGGAACGCCTCCCGAAAGTGCTGCAATACCAGCCCTAAGTGCTGTCAAACCTGCATGTCCGTCCTACGGAACGCCCTATTCTTTATGTGGCCATGTACGAGGATCAGTGATCCTTCGGACCACTCCAAGGGAACGCCTCCCGAAGTGCCGCCAATACCAACCCTAAGTGCTGTCAAACCTGCGTGTCCGTCCTTACGGAACACCCAATCCATTAGTGAATCCGCTATCCCGGATCACCCAATCAAGGGAACGCCTCCCGAAGTGCCACAATACCAGCACTACTAGTGCTGTCCAAGGAACGCCTCCTGAAAGTGCGTGCACCTGTACAGGACGTACAGTTAGCCCTATACCTGCGTGTCCGTCCTACGGAACGCCATTCATTAGAGTATCCACCATTTTGGATCACTCAATAAGGACAACGCCTCCATAAGTGCCGATGCACCTGTATTGGACCTACAGGTAGCCCATTCCAGCGTCTCCCAAGTTAGGAACGCCCTAAGTGTGACTACACCGCACACTCCATTTTATTGTCTCACCTCATCAGAAGGTGCCATTCCAGAAGTCCACCAACTACAGGACATTCCCAAGTTCCACAGAGCACCCAGTCTTTTAAGACTTCATTACCATTATCGCAGAACCCATTTCCAAGTGAATGCCACATTACCCAGTAGGCACTCCCCTTCCATCCAGTACTATTCCTGGCCCATTATTTCAACTTTATCAGAGCCTCTACTGCAGCCTAAGGGAAATGTCTTCCCCTGCTTCCCACGACTTCTTTGCCATAGAGCTAGAGAGCTCGGAGCCCTCATAACTCTGGGCAAGGAGGCCGGTTACACTGGACCAGCACTTGACCAGTGGATAAAGGCGCAGCAGGATGCCGCGCGCCTGCAAGAAAAGAAGAAAGAGAAGCAGAAAGGAAGCACGTGAATGGAGGAGAGAGAAAGCATGAGCTAGCTCTCAGAGATGACGCAATCTCTCGGTCGGCAGTTTCCAAGCCGCAGACCATGAGCTGGACTCCCGGTAAGAGGTGGTTGCGGAGGTTCTGCACCACTTGCTGTGTGTGTGGGCATGCTGTGGATTCAGACCAGTGCCCAAGTCGATCTCTACCTTGGGATGAGAGCTTCCAGGGTGAACCTCTCCAAGGCTACCATGTAGCCCTGCCTAATGAACAGTCTCCTACGGCCTACCAGTGGGGTACAAGTCATGGCCGACACTGAAGCCCAGGTCTCATCATTTCAAGAAAGGCATTGCCTAGGGGTGCCAAAATCCAGATGGACGAAGAAATTCAGTTTGAATGGATTGACGGTAACCTCTATTCTGTTCCTTCGGTCCTTCTGAATGTGGAAATGCCCTTTCTGGACCAGGAGACCCGGGAAACCACATTGTGCCACCTGGGCGTAGTTGACCAATTTCATGATGTTTATCAGGTGATATGGGCCGAGATCTACTTAAGCCGTATCCTCCCTGGACGCAGCTCCCACTACCAGATGCACCGGATCCCTGCAGCATGCAGGGAATCCGATGTCTGGGACATCGGAGGCTAGTGCCTCCGATGTCCCAGACATCCCTTTTATTTGTGAACCTGGCCCTGACCAGTGTCAGAGCCAAGGTTCCTGTCGCATCCTCTCACCCTCTTACCATTTTACCGCCTACCTCCTCCACTTTGGAAGAGGTAAGCCCACCTGGCCTGACCCAGTGTCAGAGCCCAAGGTTCCCTGTCACATCCTCTCAGCCTCTTACATTTTTACGCCTACCTCCTCCACTTTGGAAGAGGTAAGCCCACCAGTTAACCCCGGACTTGTTTCCCAGGGTGATCCAACGGAGGATTCCTTAACCTCCCTACCTCAAATCACTGCCAGAGAGGACTCTTCACCTGTGCCAGAGCACACTGCCAGCCTTGGTGACTCCACAGATTCGCAACCTGTGGGGCCATCTCGGCCTTACCGTCCAGTGCCACGGAAGAGGTTGTGGACCAAGTTCTGCCGAGACTGTGGCCGCAAGGGTCACATGTCTGCCAACTATGGAGGGTGCGCAAATTTAATATTCCTGCCATCGCAATGGCCGTTACTACTTCTTCTTCACTAGGACCCCCAGCAAAGGGCCCTATAACTGTCGCACCCCTCCAAAGCCATCATCCGCCAAGCCACGTCAGAGCCTACGACGACTCTGGCGCTCAAATCTCCCTGATACAGGAAGATCGAATCCCCAGAGGGCTAACGTTGATAGACGTCACTTAATAACCATTGAAGGTATCAACCATATCAAGCTGATCCTTCTTCCGACCGTCCAATGAGGGTCACCAGACCTAATTTTCTCCAAAGTTTGTACCCTTGCAGTTGCAAGCTACATTCCAGGAGGTTACGACCTCCTCCTAGGGCAAGACATGAAGTCTCCCTCACAGTTCAAAAAGCCTAGGGGTCTAACCCCACGTCAAATCACTCCAAAGCAAGGAGGATCACCAAAAATTCTACTTCCTCCAGGAAGTATGTCCACCAACACACTCCCCCGCTACCAAGGAGGAAGATTGATCATTCACAGTTCCGTTGCAAAACCTGCAACGTACTAGGGCACTCACGAATTGGCCTAGGTTGCCCTAGCCGACTACCAGCAGCGGACACTGTCCATTTTCCACAAGGCTTAGCCTTCAACAAGAGACAGGAGCCTCTGTCTCCCCATTTCCAAGGGCACGCTGAGAGGTATTGCACCTTCGGTACCCGCCACAGGTCCAGTCGACCTCAACACTCTGCCAGTGCCACTTGGACAGCACTGAGCAGTGCCAAGCTCCGTCCAGCCTGGACGTAGAGCCCCCACAGAACTTGACCTCTGCGCCTGGACCCCGAGCTAGCGCCGGCGCCTAACCTTATCAAGGATCCTCCTACAGGAGATCCTCCAACAGGCATGGAGCTTACCGCAGCATGGCCAATCTCCAGTCCATGAGTCTTCTTCACCATCACCTCTGTCGCCCGAGGATTAACCTTCGGCAGACCTTACCTTCATACCTCCTCTGGAAAAACCAGGAACTGCCCGACCAGGAGTCAGCCTGGAGTTTTCCCCCTTACGACGGCTGTCACAGCAGCTGAAGTGAGGGCCTCCCTTGCAGTAGGTTCCACCTCTACGACGGTTGCTGCAGAGACCGAAGTAGGGTGTTCTCCTGAAATCCCTCAGGCTACCACTGCCTCTTGCTCCTGACGGCGGTTCTGGCCTTTTACCCCAGAGCCGGTGCCTCCGTCTACTCCTAGGACTGTATAGCCAGGTCCTGGAGGAATAAGAATAAGAAGGAGAAGGGAGCGTAACAAATCATTACATACTAACAAAAGAGCCACATGCTCTCCTTGACACCTGTGCCCGAGGTACAGTGTCACATTCATTTGCAGAGTGATCCTGGCACCTACCCAGAGAAGGTAGCCAGCCTGATCTCTGCCAGTAAACTAAACCTCTAACCCTATCAATTGTAATACTAAACCCTCACTTAAATATAATACCTCATTACATTTCTATCCTGGTACACTAATCACTCATCATCCTCACGCATCATTACTCACATCAGTATTTTAACAATTCGGTCGCCGAACCGATGCTGTGCGTACCACACTCTGGAATGATTGCGATCTCGTTAATTAACTGTAATGAGTAGGTTAGGCTAATGATTTAGTACCAGGACCTTAGGTTAGTGGCAAGTAGAATTTTCAAGTAACCTTATCTAGGAGTAGAGTAGACTGTCGTCACAGACACCCGTAGTTATTACTTAGGCTAGACTACATTACTCCATTAAGTTAGTACACTTAGCATCTCCACCTATAAGTTAGGTAGGTCACTGTAGTTAGCTGTATCGCGCTCTAAAAAACTTCAAGTAGAGTAGGAGAACTGGATAGTCGAGATGATCAACTTATTTAAGCCAAGATCTTCACGCCGAAAGGGAGTGAATGCCTTCTTAACAGGGGGAGCTGTTACGTTTTATAGATCTCTTCGTCTACCCAGTAATTGATTAATTATTTTGCTTTGTTCAAAACGGCAGCCAATTTCCTCCAAATATCAGCTGATTTTTAGTCAAACGCGGGAAACCAAAACCCGCCAGCCAGAGATAGTTCCTAAGTTGGGGGAAACTAGACTCTTGTCAGCTTTAGGGACGTATCTAAAAGGGAAGGATGTAGGCAGACTGGTACTTCTTAGGTCTATATCTTAAGCTCTTTTCCTGTGAACCCTCTGCTGGCTGTATGTTCTGTTCCAGGATTTGCCACTGTCATGGGGGGCGTTAAGTGACTGAACCCAACACCCAGGCAAAACACCTGCGATCTGACCCCAGTTGTCTCCAGACGCGACCTCGGACGGATGTCCGACCACCCGCTTTCCATTTAGGCCTATCCATGGCGTTAGTGGCGCGCCAAGGGACCCAGACCTA
>NC_061097.1:30215581-30233081 GCF_015104395.2 Macrobrachium nipponense
GATGTAAATTAACAGGAAATATCAATGTCTTTAACGAATCTCTTTTTAACTAAAGGGATAATATACTATAAAATTATTTGCAGAATGTATTGAGTGGAAAATTTTTTTGTTTTATTTTGACCAACAAGCCATATTAATATTTGGCACCAAACCCTTACCGGCATCAGATAACATAAAAAATCCATTAAATAAATGGGGAAAACTAAATTTCTCGATACAACATTACCAAGTGGGATTTTCAGCTTGAAAACAAAATTCAGTGCTTTGTCAGAAAGTGATATTCTATATGAAACTTTCTTTTACCTTCCCTCCCAGATGAACTTTTTCCGGAGTTAGATTGTTCCTCCGTCTTTCCCCAGACCAGTCCCTCCCGACGTTCATGCGCCTCAGTTGCGTGGTTCGGTATGTGTTGGCGTACCACCTCTGTGGCCGCGAGTTCGATTCTCGGGCATTGTACTGAGGGGTGAGAGATGTGTATTTCTGGTGATAGAAGTTCACTCTCGACGTGGTTCGGAAGTCACGTAAAGTCGTTGATCCCGTTTGCTGAATAACCACTGGTTCCATGCAACGTAAAAACACCATACAAACAAACAAACAAACAAACTAACTCTCGACGTTCAAAAAACTCCTATCCCAACTGGGTCTTTACCCCTTCGGCGCTCAGTCGTAAGATGTCAGGTTAAGAAAAATAAGAAGAAAAAAACAAAAAAGGAGGCCATGGATTTCGAAATTTCATGGGATAGGGTAATGGTTGAATGCTAGGCCATTATGCTAAGTACTCTCGACTACCTAATGTTTTGCGTCTGATACGAAGTGTTGAGAACCAAGAATTCCAGTGAGCAGCATATTAGTTACATATTCAGTATATGAGCATATAATTTTATTATATATATATATATATATATATATATATATATATATATATATATATATATATATATATAATATATATATATATATATATATATATATCTTAAAAAATCACAGTAGATGCACGTGACTTCATAAATAAGCGAATACCACGGGAAATGATAGACAGGAATTCTGTATTTGGCCAGTTCACGAAAATCTCCAGGAATTCCTTAATAATCTCAATAATTTAGTCCCTTCTATAAAATTTACTGTAGAGGAAGAAAGAAATTGTAATTTGTTAATTTTCTTCTTGATGTAACTGTCCATAGAAATGATAGAAATTTCACCTTTTCAGTCTTTCGAAAATCAACTAATATTGCCTCTTTTGTTCATTACTACTCCAATCACCATAAAAATGTTAAATTCTCTGTTTTTTTTTTTTTTCTGGGATGTTCCTAAGGCTTTACGTGTCTGTAGCCCGCAGTTTTATTGACGCTGAAATTAAAACTATTTTTATGATATTGCATTGATTAAACTTAAACCTACCCAAGGACTTTTTTGTAGATGTGGCATGGAAAAGAGCTAGAAAAACATTTATATTCAACTAATGACAAACTTGAATTTAGTAAGCATAACATTCTAAAATTACCTTATGATGAAAGATTTTTTGGATATTCCTAGAATTTTAAAGCTTTTTAACATAAATGTTGTTTTCAGTAATATTAATGTCAAGAGTTTAGTAATCAAAAAATTCTTCCTAAGAGCTTCCAGGCTGCATATATGAAATTCCTTGCAAAAAGTGTGATAAAATCTATTACGGACAGACTGGCAAATCTCTTTCACAGCGTCTTAAGCAACATCAATATTCTGTGAGAACTGGGCAAATATCGAATGCATTATTTGTACATATGAGAGATTTAGACCATCCTATTAACTGGAGTCAAGCAAGAGCCTTAGTCCCATGTAATGACACAGTTAAAAGGAATATCATTGAATCTTGTTTTATCAAGTCAAATAATAGAAATGTTCTAAATTTAAGTCTTGGTTTATTTAAACTTGATGCTTTCATAATGAAAAAAGTTGTAGATAATATAAGCAACAAAAATTAATATATTCAGTTTTTTTACATGTTTTGGACTGTAAAGATACTTTGTAATATCGGTTAGGGTCAGAATCTGTTTAAGTTTGTGACCGTGGTGATATCCGATAATCCTGGATTATCCCTTTTTAATTTTTGTTTTTACCCTTTTGATAATTAACCATCTGGTATTCCTGATCTTGTTTGTACCTGAGGCCTTCCTCTCCGATTGTACTTCAGTAGCTCCTTGACGATGTCTGAATAAAGACGAAAGCGCTTGGATTCCTGTCTATCATTTCCCGTGGTATTCGCTTATATATATATATATATATATATATATATATATATATATATATATATATATGTATATGTGTGTGTGTGTGTGTGTGTGTATGCTGGTCATAGGAAAGTATTTTATCCCTTATTTGAATATATATATATATATATATATATATATATATATATATATATATATATATATAATATATATATACGTATATATATATATATATATATATATATATATTATATATATATATATATAGATATCATTAAGGCTTTACACTCATCACATTGTTCAAAAGAGTAGGTAATCGAATTTCTGTAAATATCTAATGAGATCATCATAATTCCGGTTCTCTGAATTAGCGGTATGTGATTATAATTCCTTCCCTTACATTGCCTTCATTGAAAATTAATGAGCGATCACCAAAATCATTCTATACTCTTTTTCCCACTAATATTGGCTACTGGCCAAGGGCAAAGTTATAGTAATATGGGTTTTTGAATGTGCTTTATCGACGTGTTATACTGCATCAGGAACCTGCTCTCTCAGAGACATTCAAGAACATTAAGTTGCCAGCCATTTCTCACGACTGGAAATCTAATAGCGATGACAGACAAGTTTCTTCGGCGTAATCGAGTTTTTCTGTCAGCTTATATTACTGTTTGAGCCGCGGCCCATAAAACTCTCAGCTACGGCGGCCCGGTGGTGGCCTGTCCTATAGCTTTGCAAGAAGCATGCTCAGGCTAACTTTAACCTCTGATAAAATAAAAAATAATCCTGAGGCTTGTGGGATGCAATCTGGTATGTTTGATGATTGGAGGATGGATGATCAACATACCAATTTGCAGCCCTCTAGCCTCGGTAGTTTTTAAGATCTGAGGGCGGGCGGACAGACAAATAGCTACCTCAAAATTTTCTTTTGCAGCAAACTAAAAATTAATTGAGTCTGGCGTTAGTCATATCTTAGTAATATGTTGACAATGAAATATTTGTCAGTCGAGGTATATGTCTATTCGCCGCTGTAATTTTCAAATGGCTCTATATCTTTCTATCACAAATTATTGCCGATGATCTAATCGCTAAGCCGTCTTTGTGATAATTAAAATCTTATTTCATACCTTGTAGTTATTAATTTTATGCCAGTATTTTTTTTTCAAAAACAATAGTTATTTCTTGTAAGTGATTTTACAAAAACTGAGAATTAAGAAAATTACATAAATTTGTAAACATGTGAAGACGCTATATCCAAAGAGCGTTCAAGCAGAGTATCCAAAAAGCGTTCAAGCAAAGTATCCAAAGAGTGTTCAAGCAGAGTATCCAAAAAGCGTTCAAGCAAAGTATCCAAAAAACATTCAAGCAAAGATACCCTTTGAACACAAAAGAAACAGCATCTATTTGAGTTAAAAAGACACAAAACAAATATTACACCCTCCTGCTTACTTTCTCTTCCCAAGAGGAGGAGGAGGAGGAGGAGTCTCTCCACAAGCACTAGAACTGAGAGCAAAGTTTCCCCATTACGGTGCTTTGGCGATGAAATATATAGAGAAAACCATCTGAAAATTTAGGCATCCATAGAACTTCTGGAAGAAGTCGTTTCCAGTAATGCAGTTTCTTCCTGCAATTTTTCTTGGCTATTTTGTGGGCGGGAGATTGATTCTCTTTGTTAACTTCGCTCAGTTCTGCTAACTAATCATTCGTTAAGTGGTCGACTGATTGCTTGTGTCGCCTTTAAAACTATGAGACTTTTGAGAATAAATTTTGTCAATTCTAAATAATGTTCATTATCCTCTTAAAAATCCAAAGCCTTGACCCCAAACTCTACTTTCCCGTTTCCATTTGACAAGCAAAATGTTGTGCTTAAATCTCGTGGACGCGACTTCTATCCTATTCACAACAATGCGAAGAAGGAGAGCGGACGTGAACAGCCTAAATTAGAGGTCTCATCCTAGCTCGAGCCTTGGTGGTCCTTTTGAAATACTACTGCTATATTTCTCGATAGTTGTGAGCAGGCAGACCTTTATGATACAAGTTGGTGGAGATGCTTGTCCAGGCCTTCTCGCTTTGCATGGAGTTGAGAAATTTGCCGGAAATATCTTATCTAAGGATTTGAGTCGTTTAAAATCAAGAGAATAGTATGTAGAAGAAATTGAGGACCTGTTTTTGGTGTCGTCATAAGACGTTGTAGTCGTTTTATGTAAATCAGAGTTCGTTCTGACGCCCATTTATGTGCTTCCGTTTCTTCTCCAGAACATCCTTATAAGTCACTGTCTCGACGTCGTTACTGTTGGAAATCAGCAAATAAATTGGGGTGAATGAGAACAATTTTGTTTAATTTTTTATTAAATATCCTACAGTCGGTAGGTACTTAGAACCCTCGAAATGTCCGTATGTCTGTATTTGACTTATCACTAAGTGGAATCCAGATAACTGCCATTGCATTTGCATTGTGAATCTACCATCGAAATAATTCTTAGCTTTGGTGGATTTCTCTTTCGTATTTGAGAATGACAGACTGAAGAGAACTTCAAATTTTGCATTATGTTTCCATATGCAGTTTTTCCCCCTCATAAAAATAGTCCTTGCTAAAGAAGTGTTTTAAATATCAATATGAACATAATTGGAAACGTTTCTTATGTTATGAAAATAATTCTGTTTTGGAAAAAACTTCTGTAAATTATCTTTTCCTGAATTTTGCACAGTTTTGTGGGAAACTGATATTGATCTTGAACATTACATGATGAACTTGAACATTACTTATATATTTGATGAACCTCATTGAAATTTTGACAGAAAATATGTCGCTTGGAATCAAGTAAAACATCCCGTCATTGAAGTCTGTAAAAGGTTCTCGAAGCTATAGAATTTTCAACTCAAAAATTAAAGGTTTCCTTATTGTTATCTGGAATTTAATGTTTAATTTTCATTATAATAGTAAGAAAATTATTACAATGAATATCAACATATAGTTATGATAATGAAAAAACAATTTGGCTCTTGCTCCATATTATCCGTCTTCCATTTTACTTTCCACCCTTTCTTAACAATTGTTTCATAGGTGTTGCTCCTGTTACACTTTTAAAGTCATTTGCTTTCAATATCCCTTCCAGCGCTAAATGACCTGACAGGTCCCAGAGCTTGGCATTTAGTCGAAATTTAATATTCCGTCCCATTCCATCATAACTCATAGCTTCTTAGTACAGCTCATTCAAATAGAGGGTGCACATATCAATGTATTTCGATAAAACGATTGAAAAGTAAAATCATTTTTTAAAAGAAATGACGTCACTTCAAATAGGGATAAATCATCTGTCATCTCTAAAGGCTTCCTTCCATTCACAACGTCTCCCTTCCCTGTCCATGCTTTGACTGTATCAGCCGATATAAATTGATGTTTTCTGCGCCATATCCTTTTGTATGCTGCTCATTTCCGTGTCAATTTAACTGAGTCAACTTCTCACCGCCCTCAAATATACCACAAAATCTTAATGTCTCTCTTCTTTATTATTTCTGGAGTAACTGTTGCACTAGATATTTTACTTTCTTTTTATCTCCTATGACGATGCGTCCTTTTACTTGAGAGCGTGTACCT
Source organism: Macrobrachium nipponense (assembly GCF_015104395.2). Lineage (NCBI taxonomy): Eukaryota > Metazoa > Arthropoda > Malacostraca > Decapoda > Palaemonidae > Macrobrachium > Macrobrachium nipponense. The sequence goes on from NC_061097.1 coordinate 30,221,387, forward strand.
CAAAACTGTGAAACGGAGTTGATATGGTGACTTTCATTAACCTTCACTGCTACTGCTTTTTCTGGAAAATATACCAACAACAGTTAATATTCGCTCCTAACCTTTACCGGCATCAGAACATAAGAAATAGAGTGAAAAATATGTAGGAATGAAATGTGTTTGTGCAACGCTTACTATGTGGATTACCTGTATTAAAATAAATATGATACCTTTATCAGAAAATATTCTAATTGAAATTTACATTACCTCCCCCAGATGCACTCTTTCAAATTAGACTTTCGTAGTGAAAGTTAACAGTCAGATTGATGGTCTTTCCCTAGAGAAAACCCCACCCTCGACATTCATAAAATTTCCAGATCCCAAGTGGGACTTCCTCCTTCAGGGCTCAGCCGCAGTCTCTGAGATTAATGGCAGAACTTCCGTTCAGTAAAAGAGGCCGTGGATAGAGAATAATGATGTTTATTTGATACAATTGAAGGCTAGGCTTTTTTGGTACAGGGCTCTCGACTGATGTCTTGCACCAGACACAAAAGTTGAGTGTGAAATACCTTTGAAAAGTATTCCAGGAAGAGGAGCAGGAGGAATAGGAGAGGAGGTCTACTCAGGCACTAGAAACTGAGAGCAAAGTTTTTCCCCATTACGGTGCTTATGTGCCTCTTTGGCGATGAAATATGTAGAGAAAACCGTCTGAAATTTTGGGCATCCATAGAACTTCTGGAAGAAGTCGTTTCCAGTAATGCTGTTTCTTCCTGCAATTTTTCTTGGATATTTTGTGGGCGGGAGATTGATTCTCTCAGTAAACTTCGCTCAGGTCTGTACCCATTCGTTAAGTGGGGGACTGATTGCTTGTGTCGCCTTGAAAACAAATGACGGATTTTTTTTAGAATGAATTTTGTCGATGCTAAATAATGTTCATTATCCTCTTCAGCATCCAAAGTCTTGACCCTTATTTTCTGAATTATGCAGAGTGAAGTTAAAACTGTGATAGTGACCTACAAATTTATGTAATTGAAGAATGGCATTGAAAATATTTAGCGAATTATATTCTCGGTTGCAATAAAGTGGAGATAGTCTCGAAACTAAAATCTTCAGACATGCCGGTTTTCTTACTGTTATCTCGAATGCCATTTTACTTTTTCATTTTAATAGTTAAAAAAGCCTATTACATGAATATTGACGACCGGAATTGGCGCATAGAATATGTGGTTAATATAACGAGGAAAAATTATGAACTTGTGAGAATTACTGTTCATTCAAGTATAGTATTCACGTATCAGTTCATATTGATAAAACCACCTTCTCAAAATATATTCCAAAATTATAATGTCTCACCTCTTTATTATTTCGAGGGTTATCGTGACACCAGGCATTTTTTTTCTTTTTATTTCTCAGTCTTACCCTTTGGACGATGCGTGGTCTTGCTTTAGAGCGCGGACCTCGGAACTGTAAGGCAAAATTGATATATAACTTTTTTGATCCTTTACCGCTAGTATTTTGAGTTTTTCTGCAAAAGAAAACTATTGTGGCTTCGTCTGCCAGTCCTAACAATTTTTTTATCCGCCCTCAGATCTGGAGAAAAACTACTGAGGCTGGAAGACTACAAATTGATATGTTGATCATCCACCCTCCAATCATCTAACATGGTCAATTTTAGCCATCTAGCCTCTGTATTATATATTATTTAAGGTTAAAGTTAGCCATGATCGTGCGTCAGGCAATAATATAAAACATGCCACTACTGGGTCGTGGTTAGAGTTTTTCGTGGGCCGCGGTTCATACAGCACTTTACTGAGACACCACCAAAAGATGGATCTATCTGTGGCCTTGTTTATAACGCTGTACAGAAAACTCGATTACCCGAAGAAACTTCGGCGCATTTTTTGCTTGTTTTATTGGATTTCAGTTACAATTTCCAGTTATTGTGTGTTTCATTGAAGGGAGATATATGAAGATAAATATAGAAGTGGGAAGGAAGTTCTTGTCTAAGTCCAGAATCTCGAAAATTTATTTGTGTTAAAATTCACTGTAGGAATCCCGCTCTAACAATGAAGCAAAAAACCCTGGCGTAAAAAAATGACTGATTATTGTTTCATGCAGCGATTCTTAAACTGGGCGCTCACCCCATAATAGGTCACTAGAAGCTTCCAAGGGGGGCGCAGGCAGGATTGCCAGAGGATGACTTTTATTTTCTTTTTTTTATGAATAAATTGTGGTATTAATTGTAAAATTGCCAAAAACGTTATCTCTACTTCCGCATGTTTTCTAATTATTATCTGAGAACAGGCCAAAAAATTCAAAAATATAAGTCAGTTTTCATTTCAAATCTTGTTTATGAATTGTCTTATTGTTTTTTAGAATATTAAGATTTTACCGGCGCTCTCAAATAAATACAACATATTGATTATAGTTTTATAGCCTGCAAAATTCCAGGGGGTAGGTGGGCGTAGGATCTATACGTTATGCAGAGGGGGGGTGGGGGGGCGGCGTAAGGCAAAAGGTTTGTAATGTAACTTGAAGGGTTGTGAAGGTGACAGTGATATCCTGTATTATGCCGAGGGTTTATGGGGCACGGGTGGGTGAGGGGGGGTGTGGTTGGGGGGGGCAGGATTGTGAAATTGATGAGGCAAAACCACTTCAAGGAACAATGAATTAGCAAGTTAACCCGTCCTATTTCTAACAGTATACTGCCCACCTCCATTTTCATCGCAGTTCGTAGCCTTTGTTTTATTTGCATCCACTTTTTGAGTACGTTGCTTTCGGAGTCGGTCATTACCACCATTGCATTTTGCATTGAGCATCTGCCTGAGATTTTTGCCTTAGATTTTTTACTCGTTTTGGATTTGACTGTAGAAATACCCAGTGCCAGGGCTTGAATGGGTGGCTCTCGCATCTCGCAAATTGCGTGTTTCAGATGACAATGCGAACTGGTTTTTTTTTACGCTGCTGTGCAGTCAGGTATTTTATAGACCTTGAAGGTATTTGATGGAAGAACTTTGCCTTAAGTTTTACAACAATGTAAGTGTGATTTTCACACTCAGTAGAATATATATATATATATATATATAATATATATATATATATAGATGTAATATGTATATGTATACATCCATACTTGTTGCAAGTATGATATATATATATATATATATATTATATATATATATATATATATATATATATATATATATATATATATATATATTATATTTACGTTTTTAAAGCCTGGCCTTAAGGGGCTCAAATACGTCAAACGAAAGAGTTGACGGAAAATGCAGAATAAATTACTTGAACTTACCTTCAAAGGAGTTATATGCATTAATTTACTCTAGAGAAAAAAGGTCGCCAGAAAACTCAGCTAATTACTTTACATCTATTTATTTACAAGAGGCCGTTTACTGGCCTGGAGAAAGAGTAAAATGCAGCGTGTCCACACGTGGGGACCCATATATCTCTCACAATGGGATAGCTGGCTAAAAATGAGATTCCACGTAAAAGCTGGTTTTCGAAATCTTGCGGTATGCAAGACTTGCGGGCGCAAAGACTTGGACACGAGACTCAGGGAATCTGGAAAAGATCCCAGATTAGACAAGATACAAAAAAGGACTTCTTGCACAAGTTACGATTATTCAGTTTCTCTAACACTGGGGAAAACTAACTTTAGTGTTTAACTGAGGTATGCAATGACTTCATTTGTCTGGGACGATCACACAAGGGAAGCATGCGGCCATAAGGCAAGTGAGAGGAACAAAGGGATATTCCTTTGAATTAGAAGTTTGAATTGTGAAAATGGGGAGTAAATAGACACTAGGAGGGTAAGGAACTGGCAATATGCTGTTTCACAAGACGTACCTGGATGCCATGATCAGTAGACTTTTGTAGAAATGCGGCATCGGCTTTGTCTCAGGTCTGGGGCTTTGGGCGCGCCAGTAAACGCCTCGCTAGGCCTACAACGGAAGTGGCTGGGCCGGGACCTCCGTCCGTGTTTCCTGGGTGTTGGGGGTGCAGCTTAACCCCCCAAGAGCAGGGCATCATGGAAAACCACAAAACATAAAAACACAAGCAGAGGGTTTCACAGGAAAAAGAGCTTAAGACGTAGCCTAATAAGTACCAGGCTACCTACACCCTTCCCTTTGGGATATGTCCCTAAGCTGACAAGAGTCTATATTCCCCCTCTCTAGCAGGAAATTCCTATCTCTGGATGGGATGTTTTGGGTTCCCTCCCGCCTGAAATCACTGATATTTGGAGGAATATGGCTGCCTTTTTACTAAAATATATTAAATAAATGCTGGGGAGACGAGACGGTAAATAAATGTAACAGCTCCCCCAGTTAGAAGGCATTCACTCCCTTTTGGGCATGAGGCCTTGGCTAAATAAGTTGATTGTCTCGACTACCCAGTTCTCCTACTCTAACTGAAGTTTTTTCAGAGCAGCGATACAGCTAACTACAGTGGCCTACCTAACTTATAGGTGGAGATGCTAAGTGTACTAAATTATTGGATTAATGTAGTCTAGCCTAAGTAAGAACTACTGGTTGTCTGTGACGACAATCTACTCTACCCTAGGTAAGGTTACTTGAAAATTCTTTTTGCTACTACCCTAATGCCCTGGTACTAAATCATTAGCCTAACCTACTCAATACAGTTAATTAGAGACACAATCATTCCAGAGTGTGGTACACACAGCAGTGAGTTATCGACTGAATTGTTAAAATACATAGATAGGTAATGATGCGTGAGGATGATGAATGATTAGTGGAGTACCAGGATGGAAATGTAATGAGGTAATTATGACATTTACATGAGAGTTAGTATTACAGTTTCTAGGGGTTAGAGGGTTAGTTTACTAGCAGAGATCAGGCTGGCTACCTTCTCTGGGTAGGTGCCAGGATCACTCTGCAAATGAATGTGACACTGTACCTAGGGCACAGGTGCCAAGGAGAGCAGGTGGCTCTTTGGTTAGTGTAGTGATTTGTTACGTCCCTTCTTCTTCTTATTCCTCCAGGGCCTGGCCATACCAGTCTTAGGAGTAGACGGAGGCAGTGGTAGCCTGAGGGATTGCAGGAGAACACCTTACTTCGGTATCTGTAGCAACCGTCGTAGAGGTGGAACCTACTACAGGGGAGGCCCTCACTTCAGCTGCTGCGACAACCGTTGTAAGGGTAAGACTCCAGGCTGACTCCTGGTCGGGCAGTTCCTGGTTGTCCAGAGGAGGTGAGAAGGTAAGGTCTGCCGGAGGTTCATCCTTGGGCGACAGAGATGAGGGTGAAGAAGAATGAGGGACTGGAGATTGGCCATGGGCTGCGGTAAGCTCCATGCCTGTTGGAGGATCTCCTGTAGGAGGATCCTTGATAAGGTTAGGCGCCGGCGCTAGCTCGGGGCCAGGCGCAGAGGTCAAGTTCTGTGGTGGCTCTACGTCCAGGCTGGACGGAGCTTGGCACAGCTCAGGCTGCCAAGTGGCACTGGCAGAGTGTTGAGGTCGACTGGACCTGTGACGGGTACCGGAGGTGCAATACCTCTCAGCGGGCCCTTGGTAATGGGAGACAGAGGCTCCTGTCTCTTTTGGAAGGCTGAGCCTTGTGGAATATGGTCAGTGTCTGCTGCTGGTAATCTGCTAGGGCACCTAGGCCAATTTCGTGGAGTGCCCTAGTACGTTGCAGGTTTTGCAACGGAACTGTGAATGATCAATCTCCCTTTGTGGTAACGGGAGAGACTGTTGGTGGATGTACTTCCAGAGGAAGTAGTATTTCGATGACTCCTTGCTTTGGAGGGATTTGACGTGGGGTTAGGACCCCTAGGCTTTTTTAAATATAGCTTGCAACTGCAAGAGTACATACTTTTGAGAAATGAGGTCTGGTGACCCTCAATTGGACGGTCGGAAGGATCAGCTTGATATGGTTGAATACCTTCAATGGTGATTATTGACGTCTATTGACGTTAGCCCCTCGGGGATTTGGTCTTTCCCGTATCAGGGAGATTTGAGCGCCAGAGTCGTCGTAGGCTCTGACGTGGCTTGGCAGATAATGGCTTTGGAGGGGTGCGACGGTTGTAGGGCCCTTAGCCGGGGGTCCTAGTAAAGAAGGATTTGGTAACGGCCATTGCGATGGTGGGAATATTGTGATTATTAGCACCCTCCGTAGTTGGCAGACATGTGACCCTTGCGCCACAGCCTCGGCAGAACTTGTTTCCAGAACCTCTTCCATGGCACTGGACGGTAAATCCGAGATGGCCCCACAGGTTGCAAATCTGTGGAGTCACCAAGGCTGGCAGTGTGCTCGGGCACAGGTGAAGAGTCCTCTCTGGCAGTGATTGGATGTGGGGAGGTGAATGAGTCCTCTGTTGAATCACACCCTCGAAAACAAGTCCGAGGTTAACTGGTGGGCTTACCTCTTCAAAAGTGGACGAGGTAGGCGGTGAGATGGTAAGAGGCTGACCAGAGACCCGGGACTGTGAGACACAGTGGGTGCAGGGCTGGAAGCTGGCAGAGTGGGCTGGAGCTAAGATACTCTCCTTACGGGCCCTTCTCCCGCTTGATTTCAAGTCCTTCCCCCTTGAGGGCTAGCTCAATGCTTTCTCTCTTCTTCACTTGCCATCCTTTCTGCTTCTCTTTCCTTTCTCTCTGCTTCTCTGGCTTTTCTCTGGGGTGGGTTTTTTTTTTCTTCTTTTTTCTTGCAGGCGTGCGGCATCCTGCTGCGCCTTCATCGCGGGAACCAGGGAAGACATTTCCCTTAGGCTGCAGTAGAGGCTCGGATGAAAATGAATGGCCAGGAACAGTACTGGATGGAATGGGAGTGCCTACTGTGTAAAGTGGCACTCACTTGGAAATGTGTTTTCTGCTACGTGGTAGAGAAAAAGTCTGAAAAGACTGGGTGCTCTGTGGCACTTGGGAAAGTGTCCCGTAAGTTGGTGGCACTTCTGGAATGGCACTTTCTGATGAGGCGGAAAATCAAATAGAGTGTGCGGCGTACGTCACACTTTAGGGCGTTCCTAAGTTGGAGACGCTGGAGTGGGCAACCTGTAGGTTGTACATGAACAGAGAGCTGATTGTTAAAGGATAATTGGTATAAGGTTTAAATTAATGGCCTGAATATGGCGAGAAATGATTTTATATAATTCTTCATAAAAAGACTTTCTATGTATTAGTGGAAGACTGGCAGTTTCGTTGTTTTAACTGTAATAGATTAGAGCATACCAAGACGTTTTGCCAAATTAAATATTGTGGTAATTGTGAGGATGGTGATCACACCCTTGGAGGTCTTTGTTGTTCTTAGAATATGAGAATCATTACTTAAGTAACTGTGTGAAGTAGTAAATTTGGAGGCGTTTGTTTAGAAAGGAGAACCGCCAATATTCGTAACCGGCCATGTGTAGCAACTGACCAGCAAACTTCTTTTTGTACTTCCTGTATAGTCATTATTAGTCAAGTGACAGTAAATGTTCAAAAACATGCAGGATTATCAGTGATGATCCCATCATTAGGCCTAGGAAAGATTTACTGGTCATGTCCATCTCTTACCATTAACTCAGAATTTATGCTGGTATAATAAAGTACCCACGAGGGGTTTTTTCAAGGAGGCCTAGGGTCGGCAAAATTTTTGGAAGGCCGCTCAGAAAAGCGAATGGGATAGTTAGTTGTTCTTGTCATGTTGGGCTTTTAGTAGGGGGCCCAGAGCTAAAGCCTGTGGTGAAGGGAACCGTGTTTGATTTTGATGTTTTGATGTTTATATATGCAGGTGCCTCAGTCAGTACATTAGGCTATGAATTTTATCAATGTTTCCCAGTACCAATTAGAAGCTTAAAAAGAGAAGGTATGTCATGTTCAGGCTCATATGTTGGATGTTTTAGGTTTTGCAACCAATGGTTTCTTGCTAGGCAATAGGTTAAACAAAGAGCCAGTTTTGGTGATAAGGTGTGTAGCCTTCAGGAATAGAATTTTACTGGGTCATTCTGCTTGTAGAGAGAAAAGAATTTTCCATACATCTGGGGTAGGAGGTATAACAATAGGGTACCTGGGGTTTTTGTCCTGCATGTGGGTATAAAATGAAATGAAGGGGAATAATTTTGCAGGTGATGATATGGAATCGGTGGTAACTAACCATTTACAGGGTGATATTGAGCCTAATGTCCAGGGCAAGAGTATAAAATATTATTAGAAGAGTTACTTTAGAACCCAGGTACGACTGGTACAGTGAAAGTTTAGGTGAAAGTTGTATAAAATATCTAAACAGGTATGTCTAATTGTAGATAGCTCAAAGCTCAAAGTGAGTACAGTTTCCATAAATAATGTATCAAATACAGGGGTTACTTGGGTGGAAGTTGTTGAACTGTAATGATTCAGTTAGGAGATATCAGAAGAAGGAATGTACTGTAGATCTCGAAGATGGAATGATAAAGCTGATTCAGTGCTCTCGTGGGAGATCAAACTAAGATTTCTGAGGCAGATGTGCAAGTTTAGAAGTTAAGGAGGCATTTCTTTTGGACAGCACTAGTAGTACTGGTATTGCGGCATTTCGGGAGGTGGTTTCCCTTGTTGAGTGTTCCGAAGGATCACTGATCCTTTTACATGGACACTAATGAATTGGGTGTTCCGTAAGAACGGACACGCAGGTAGAATGGCTACCTGTACGGCTGTACAGGTGCAATGGCACTTATGGAGGCGTTCCTTGGACAGCACTAGTAGTGCTGGAATAGCGGCACTTCAGGAGGCGTTCCTTTGAGCACTGGTAGCGTGATGGTGTGTCCCGTCGGACGACACTAAATGCAGTATACTCAAATATACTGAAGAGAAATGGCACTGCTCGTGGCAGAGTGTAATGGTGGAGGAGAGAAAGTAAAAGGTGGGAGTACTTCAGCAGCCAGTCGATGGACAGTGTCAAGAATTAGTGGCGCTGTAAAATGGTAAGACCTGATGTGCACTGGTGGTGGCCAGTCCTAGACTTGTAACGACTTCCTTGATGAAGTAATGAAGGTTGCGGTGGCACACTGTGCGGTTTGTGCTTGCGGTATACGCAAGTCCTTTTGTGATAAAAAATGTAAAGACCACTCGGGTAACGACAGTAATGGTAATTTGAAAATACTCAGTCCTTTGATGAAGTACTCGATAAATGAAATAAATGCTTGCAAAACTGCAATGGACACAGGCGCGTACGTATCACGCTCAGTGTAAATAAAAGACACAAGAGACTGAAGAAATGTTAATTCTGCATGCGCATAAGTAATGGACGTAGTACTCTTGGCTTCGTGAATAATAGGCTCTCTCTCTCTCTCTCTCTCTCTCTCTCTCTCTCTCTCTCTCTCTCTGAGAGGGTGAAAATGATATGATGATTAACTCCCTTGTATGTAATTGAACTAATACTTTTAGTTTTAATATGACGCATAGTACAAAAGGAAATGAAACTTTTGCTCAGCGAGCGGGTGAGCGATGCTAGGTGAAATGCATGGTGAGGCTAGCAGAGCAGTGAACAGTGTGTCGTTCAAACAGCTGATCTGTAAATGCGAACGCGATTTACAACACTCAATTCTACTTTCTTATTCAAGGCGAATTAACGTTAATTTCTCTGGCAGAATAATAGATACTAGTACGGAGATTAATATTATTTACGTTAAAACTTCAAGACTTACGTTTTTTTACTTTGCTTAAATCGTTGAGATAATTCTTAAAGGGATACAAACATGGCTGCGCTTTGCGAGACCGAATGGTTGGCTTGCAGGCCTGAGTGTGCGCATGCGTCCAGCTGATGAGAGCTGGCTGGCTAAGCGGTTACCAACACTTGGAATGAAAACTAAGTTAAAACGAATTCCCCTAACATATCACAGACAAAAGAATTGTACACTTCTTTTGCCGTAACTATTAGTAGAACACTCCTAACTAGCTAGGCTTTCTAACACAGCAATAAACCCTGGCAAAGCACTTCCTAGTTTGATCTAGTACTTTCTGGCATCTATCTAAGACATGTGCTCGTGTCTCGTCAAGAGAGAACAATACAAAATAACAGAGAATTTGCGGGGCAAATTGTTTGCTTGCCGCCAAAATTAAGCTCTGACACTTTCGCCGTTACAATAATAATATTTCTACTTAGCACTCTTACAACACTTCTAATAAAAATACTTAAACGTACCTTAAGCTAACATTGGTTATACAATAAATCATATATGAATTATATACCTTACCATGAGTCAGTGTGTATTCCGCAGGTTCGTGGCAAGAGTCGACATTGTTACTTTTTTAAGCCTGGCCTTAAGGGCTCAAATACGTAAACGAAAGAGTTGAGGGAAAAATGCAGAATAAATTACTTGAACTTACCTTCAAAGGAGTTATAGCATTAATTTACTCTAGAGAAAAAAGGTCGCCAGAAAACTCAGCTAATTACTTTACATCTATTTATTTACAAGAGGCCGTTTACTGGCCTGGAGAAAGAGTAAATGCAGCGTGTCCACACGTGGGAACCCATATATCTCTCACAAGGGGATAGCTGGCTAAAAATGAGATTCACGTAAAAGCTGGTTTTCGAAATCTTGCGGTAATGCAAGACTTGCGGGCGCAAAGACTTGGACACGAGACTCAGGGAATCTGGAAAAGATCCCAGATTAGACAAGATACAAAAAAGGACTTCTTGCACAAGTTACGATTATTCAGTTTCTTCTAACACTGGGAAAGGAACTCTAGTGTTTAACTGAGGTATGCAATGACTTCATTTGTCTGGGACGATCACACAAGGGAAGCATGCAGCCATAAGGCAGTGAGAGGAACAAAGGGATATTCCTTTGAATTAGAAGTTTGAATTGTGAAAATGGGGAGTATCTGGATCCCATGATCAGTGGACCTTTGTAGAAATGTGGCATCGGCTTTGTCTCAGGTCTGGGGCTCTGGGCGCGCCAGTAACGCCTCGCTAGGCCCTACAATGGAAGGCTGGGCCAGGACATCTGTCCGAGTCACGACTGGAGCTGACTGAGAGCTAAGGCAGGTGTGTTTCCTGGGTGTTGGGGGTCAGCTTAACCCCCCAAGAGCAGGGCATCCTGGAAACAAAACATACAGCCAGCAGAGGGTTCACAGGAAAAAGAGCTTAAGACGTAGGCCTAATAAGTACCAGGCTACCTACACCCTTCCCTTTGGGATACGTCCCTAAAGCTGACAAGAGTCTATATTCCCTCCCCCTCTGTAGCAGGAAATTCCTATCTCTGGATGGGATGTTTTTTGGGTTCCCGCTGAAATCAGCTGATGGAGGAATATGGCTGCCTTTTTACAAATAAAATAGATTAAATAAATGCTGGTGGGGAGACGAGACGGTAAATATATATATATATATATATATATATATATATATGTGTGTGGTGTGTGTGTGTGTGTGTGTGTGTGTGTGTGTGTGGAAATTAAGATATTTCGCTAATTGAGTGTTTTTTCTCTCAGGTAAACACAATACAACGGTCAGCGTGCCACCTTCTTGCTTGAGTTGTTGAATCGTGTCATAAACACAGAAGGTTCTCCATTAGTACCCCGACTCAGTCAACACACACACACACACACACACACTAAGTGCCATCAGTATCGCGTCGAATCCTCCATACCAACGATTCCCAAACTGGGGTCCAGTGGTCTGGGAGAAGGCCTTACTGGGTCCGCGACACAATAAAAAAAAAATTAATATTTTTCAACTCCAAAAAAAAAAAAAATTGTGACCGTTTTCACCAATTTTCCTTTGTA
>NC_061097.1:30235668-30243168 GCF_015104395.2 Macrobrachium nipponense
GTCCAATTTTTTTATTTGAATAATTACCTGGAAATAATATATACAGAAATGACTAACACTTTAAATATAAATTCTGTATAAAGTTGTTTTGTTTAATAATAATAATAATAATAATAATCAATAATAATAATAATAATAATAATAATAATAATAATAATAATGTAATGAGGAAACTGAAGGAATGATAACAGCGGAACAAGATCAGGCCCTAAGAACCAGATATGTCCAAAGAACGATAGATGGAAATAACATCTCTCCCATATGTAGGAAGTGCAATACGAAAAAATGAAACCATAACCACATAGCAAGCGAATGTCCGGCACTTGCACAGAACCAGTACAAAAAGAGGCATGATTCAGTGGCAAAAGGCCTCCACTGGAGCCTGTGCAAGAAACATCAGCTACCTTGCAGTAATAAGTGGTACGAACACCACCCTATGGTTTCAGAACGGATAAGGTGATACGTGCAAATAAGACTGGACGTGACGTTGATTGACAAAATCAAGAAGAAATTATCACTCAAAATTGATTGTCGCAATTACCATGGGACCCACCAGAGTTGAAGCGAAAGAAAGGGAAAAAATGGATAAGTATCAGGACCTGAAAAATAGAGAAATAAGAAGGATATGGGATATGCCAGTGGATATTTTTACCCATAATATAGGAGCACTAGGCCACGATCCCAAGATCCCTGAAAAGGAATCTAGAAAAACTAGAGGCTGAAGTAGCTCCAGGACTCATGCAGAGAGTGTAATTCTAGTAACGGCGCACATAGTAAAATACCACCCAGTCGAAATTAGAGGACTGTGATAGAGCAAAAAAAAAAAAAAAAAAAATAGAATAATAATAATAATAATCTTTGCTTCAATATAAACAATATACATTGATATTTAAGTCACAAATAAATCAACACACACAAACACACACAGACACACACACACACACACACACACACATATATATATATATATATAGAAGACTAGTAAGGGGCTCAAGCCCTACAGATATCACAAGGTGGAGAAGTAAAGGCATGTCTCAGCGTAGTACATAATTTATTGCCGACGTTTCACATCACTTCGATGCATTTTCAAAGGCTGGGAAGTGATAAAAATACAAACATATAAGACTCGTCATGATAAAACACGGTATAAATATTTAAAATTTAAAATTGAACACTAAAACATTTAAAATGTAAAAATTATTGTACAACACTAGGTTGGAGAGACAACCTACCAGAGTAAAAAATAGAAGGTGACTGAAGGACAGAGTGGGGAGAAAAAAAATAATAATAAAGTAAAAAAAAACACCCACACACAAAACTATGTAAACAAACAAGTGGTTAGGCTATGAACAGCTGAACTGACGAGGACTGGGCATTTAAATTCGGTACATTAGTTTTGATTAAAATTGATTCCAGTGTTAAAAGCTCGTCATCTTTATTGGCTGATCCAATAATTTTAAAATCATCGATGTCCAAGCGGAGCGACAGGTAATAGAGTGGTTCCGGATGCTGGATAGCTCAGGATTCGATAATTTGCATCCTGTTCGGAAACTGACTCCTTTGTGGGCGCAGAAACGGACTTGTAGCAGCCTCTTCGTGATCCAACTAAGACCCCGATTACATCTGGGACAAGTGTATTGATAAACTAGTTGGACACCAAAGGCGGGCTTAATCTGTCTTTAGCTCTGAAAAGAGATCGGATTGTTAGAGGATTTTTCGGAATTAATATTTTGGTTCAAGGCTGGTAATTCCTTGTTAATTAATCGTATAACTTTCTTTTTGAAGGAACTGTCATGGAGGAAAGGGAACTTAGCATAAATGATTAACTTGGGAACGCTATGTATAGGAGGTGGGGTTTGTATTTCATGTTTAAAAATTTATTGAGGGTTCTATAAAAGTGCACTGAGGGGAAACAGTTGTTGCTAAAAAAGTTTACTAGAAAATCTATTTCGTTGTGGAAAGACACCCAACTGGAAGTGAGGACAAAGGCTCTATGAAGGAGGGTGGAGAGGGCATTTAATTTAAAATTAAAATTAAAATTACATGAGCATATAGAAATTGTCCCTAAGCCTGTAAATGTACTCTTTCTGTAAATTCCTGTATGAAAGCTATTATTGTCTCTAGAAACAAGTAAATCTAAAATGGCAATGAGTTATGGGATTCTTTCTCTATGGTGAACTTAATATTAGGATGTTGAGAGTTAATAAATTCTAAAAAAGCTTCGGCATTAAAATCAAACCTAAACAACGCAAACGTGTCATCCACGTACCTTCTGTAAAATAGGGGTAAATGTTGAGGGGGCAACTGTCAAAGATGGTCTCCTCCAGGGAGTTCATAAAAATATTGGCGAAGGTGGGACCAAGTGGGCTGCCCATCGCCATCCCTTCAATTTGCTTAAAACAAGAGTCTTTAAAAATAAAAGTCGTGTCCTGCACGGCCAATTCTAAAAGTTGCTTAAATAACGGACGAGTAAAACCTTTAAAAATAGAATCAGAGAGAGGAAAAAGTTTATCTAAAATAATTTCGATAGTTTCTCTAACTGGAATACTGGTAAATAAGACTCAACATCAAAACTTACCATGAAAGAGATCAGAATCTTGCTTTAAAATATCATTTTTAAAATCAGATGTTGTTTTTTCCGTTATGGGTACTATGGGCGAAGTGGTTCTAGGAGAGGAACAAGGTACTTGGCAAGGTGATAATTAGGGGTGTTAAGTGAAGATAGAATTGGTCTAAGTGGGACGCCCTCCTTGTGGATTTTCGGGAGACCGTACATAATCCCATAAGTGGCCCCAGTAACATATAAATTCTGAAAAGTCATCTCATCAATAATGTTTTTACTTTTAAGAAGTCTCAGAAATCTGTTGATCTTGTCTCTACTTTAATAATATTCTGAAGGTTAGGATTTGTTCCAAAGTTCTGAAATTTAGTGGTATCGTCGAGTATCGAACACATTTTCGTCACATAATCGAGTTTATCTAGGATTACTGTTCCCTTACCTTTATCAGGATGTAAAATGATAATGTCTTGGTCTTTAGCTAATTCTTTCAAGATTAGGAGATCCTCTTTCTTGAAGAAAGGAGCCCATCTAGTTTTTAGATTATTGTAGGTTTGGTGGGCTAGAGCTGACAGTTGTTTTCTTAGATAATCTGCATTATTACAGAACGGCAATTTGGTCAGTTTCTGAAATAAAATTTCTAAAGGGAGAAAAAATTGTTGAAAACTGGGTTTAAAACTAGGGAGACAAAAGTCTAAACCATAAAGATAAAAGAATTCTTGTTTTTTAGACAAAACCGCTTGGACAAGTTAAAAACAGAGTTAATGTTATTGTTAAAAGATGGAATAGAAATGCCCAGGCCTCGCAGTTTCTTGTTGTGTCTCGTCTCTACACTCTGTACAAAAAGAGAAATGGAATTGTTAAAAAGTTTCGTAAATATAAAATGGTCAATTAGAGTTAATGAGTCCTTAACAATAGTTTTGTACTTAACAGTTAATGTGAGAAACCTCTTTAAATCCTTATATTTAGAATTTATTTCAATCTCCAAAAGTTTGTTAACCGTGTCATGATAAAATTCAGAACGATACAGAGAAGCTTTATAAATTTTAAATTTTTATAAACTTGGGGACCTATGTTGTTGAATTGACAATACTGGAGAAACGTAAGGTCCGATTTAGTTTTCTCTAGTTTCTTGGTGTGTTTCTCAAGCAAACGGCAGTTAACCAGCACTTGGGTATTATATCTCGTCCTTATCAATTCATGGAAATTACTAATTCCTCGGGATCTCAGTCGGAAGAGGAACAAGAACACGAAGAAGAAGCTTCCAAAAGGCATGGTCCAGTCCTTGAGAATAATGTCCCGTAGATAGAAGACTAGTAAGGGGGCTCAAGCCCTACAGATATCACAAGGTGGAGAGGTAAAGGCATGTCTCAGCGTAGTACATAATTTATTGCCGACGTTTCACATCACTTCGATGCATTTCAAGGCTGGGAATTGATAAAAATACAACTAGACTCGTCACTGATAAAACACGGTATAATATTTAAAATTTAAAATTGAACACTAAACATTTAAAATGTAAAAATTATTGTACAACAACACTAGGTTGGAGAGACAACCTACCAGAGTAAAAAATAGAAGGTGACTGAAGGACAGAGTGGGGAGAAAAAAAAATAATAATAAAGTAAAAAAAAACACCCACACACAAAACTATGTAAACAAACAAGTGGTTAGGCTATGAACAGCTGAACTGACGAGGACTGGGCATTTAAATTCGGTACATTAGTTTTGATTAAAATTGATTCCAGTGTTAAAAGCTCGTCATCTTTATTGGCTGATCCAATAATTTTAAAATCATCGATGTCCAAGCGGGAGCGACAGGTAATAGAGTGGTTCCGGATGCTGGATAGCTCAGGATTCGATAATTTGCATCCTGTTCGGAAACTGACTCCTTTGTGGGCGCAGAAACGGACTTGTAGCAGCCTCTTCGTGCATCCAACATAAGTACCCCGATTACATCTGGGACAAGTGTATTGATAAACTATGTTGGACACCAAAGGCGGGCTTAATCTGTCTTTAGCTCTGAAAAGAGATCGGATTGTTAGAGGATTTTTCGGAATTAATTTTAGGTTCAAGGCTGGTAATTCCTTGTTAATTAATCGTATAACTTTCTTTTTGAAGGAACTGTCATGGAGGAAAGGGAACTTAGCATAAATGATTAACTTGGGAACGCTATGTATAGGAGGTGGGGGGTTTATTTTCATGTTTAAAAATTTATTGAGGGTTCTATAAAAGTGCACTGAGGGGAAACAGTTGTTGCTAAAAAAGTTTACTAGAAAATCTATTTCGTTGTGGAAAGGAGACCCAAACAACTGGAATTGTAGGACCAAAGGACTCTATGAAGGAGGGTGGGAGAGGGCATTTAATTTAAAATTAAAATTAAAATTACATGAGCTATAGAAATTTTGTCCCTAAGCCTGTAAATGTACTCTTTCTGTAAATTCCTGTATGAAAGCTATTATTGTCTCTAGAAACAAGTAAATCTAAAAATGGCAATGAGTTATGGGATTCTTTCTCTATGGTGAACTTAATATTAGGATGTTGAGAGTTAATAAATTCTAAAAAAGCTTCGGCATTAAATCAACCTAAACAACGCAAACGTGTCATCCCACGTAACCTTCTGTAAAAATAGGGGGTAAATGTTGGATAGTGGGGGCAACTGTCAAAGATGGTCTCCTCCAGGGAGTTCATAAAAATATTGGCGAAGGTGGGACCAAGAATTCCTTTTATCTTTTAGGTTTAGACTTTTGTCTCCCTAGTTTTAAACCCAGTTTTCAACAATTTTTTCTCCCTTTAGAAATTTTATTTCAGAAACTGACCAAATTGCCGTTCTGTAATAATGCAGATTATCTAAGAAAACAACTGTCAGCTCTAGACCCACCAAACCTACAATAATCTAAAAAAACTAGATGGGCTCCTTTCTTCAAGAAAGAGGATCTCCTAATCTTGAAAGAATTAGCTAAAGACCAAGACATTATCATTTTACATCCTGATAAAGGTAAGGGAACAGTAATCCTAGATAAACTCGATTATGTGACGAAAATGTGTTCGATACTCGACGATACCACTAAATTTCAGAACTTGGGAACTCCTAACCTTCAGAATATTATTAAAGTAGAGGACAAGATCAACAGATTTCTGAGACTTCTTAAAAGTAAAAACATTATTGATGAGATGACTTTTCAGAATTTATATGTTACTTGGGGAGCCCACTTAGTGGATTTTATGTACAGGTCTCCCGAAAATCCACAAGGAGGGGCTTTCCCCCACTTAAAGAACGCAATTCTATCTTCACTTAACACCCCTAATTATCACCTTGCCAAGTACCTTGTTCCTCTCCTAGAATCACTGCCCATAGTACCCATAACGTAAAAAACACATCTGATTTTAAAAATGATATTTTAAAGCAAGATTCTGATCTCTTCATGGTAAGTTTTGATGTTGAGTCCTTATTTACCAGTATTCCAGTTAGAGAAACTATCGAAATTATTTAGATAAACTTTTTCCTCTCTCTGATTCTATTTTAAAGGTTTTACTCGTCCGTTATTTAAGCAACTTTTAGAATTGGCCGTGCAGGACACGACTTTTATTTTTAAAGACTCTTGTTTTAAGCAAATTGAAGGGATGGCGATGGGCAGCCCACTTGGTCCCACCTTCGCCAATATTTTTATGAACTCCCTGGAGGAGACCATCTTTGACAGTTGCCCCCCTCAAACATTTACCCCCTATTTTACAGAAGGTACGTGGATGACACGTTTGCGTTGTTTAGGTTTGATTTTAATGCCGAAGCTTTTTTAGAATTTATTAACTCTCAACATCCTAATAATTAAGTTCACCATAGAGAAAGAATCCCATAACTCATTGCCATTTTTAGATTTACTGTTTCTAGAGACAATAATAGCTTTCATACAGGAATTTACAGAAAGAGTACATTTACAGGCTTAGGGACAAATTTCTATAGCTCATGTAATTTTAATTTTTAAATTAAATGCCCTCTCCACCCTCCTTCATAGAGCCTTTGTCCTCACTTCCAGTTGGGTCTCTTTCCACAACGAAATAGATTTTCTAGTAAACTTTTTTAGCAACAACTGTTTCCCCTCAGTGCACTTTTATAGAACCCTCAATAAATTTTTAAACATGAAAATAAACCCCCCACCTCCTATACATAGCGTTCCCAAGTTAATCATTTATGCTAAGTTCCCTTTCCTCCATGACAGTTCCTTCAAAAAGAAAGTTATACGATTAATTAACAAGGAATTACCAGCCTTGAACCTAAAATTAATTCCGAAAAATCCTCTAACAATCCGATCTCTTTTCAGAGCTAAAGACAAATTAAGCCCGCTTTGGTGTCCACATAGTTTATCAATACACTTGTCCCAGATGTTAATCGGGGTACTTATGTTGGATGCACGAAGAGGCTGCTACAAGGTCCGTTTCTGTGCCCACAAAGGGTCAGTTTCCGAACAGGATGCAAATTATCGAATCCTGAGCTATCCAGCATCCGGAACCACTCTATTACCTGTCGCTCCCGCTTGGACATCGGATGATTTTTAAAATTATTGGATCAGCCAATAAAGATGACGAGCTTTTAACACTGAACAATTTTTAATCAAAACTAATGTACCGATTTTAAATGCCCAGTCGTCAGTTCAGCTGTTCATATCCTAAAACCACTTGGTTTGTTTTTGTACATAGTTTTGTGTGTGGGTGTTTTTTTTACTTTATTATTATTTTTTTTTCTCCCCCACTCTGTCCTCAGTCACCTTCTATTTTTTACTCTGGTAGGTTGTCTCTCCAACCTAGTGTTGTTGTACAAT
The DNA here is from genome assembly GCF_015104395.2 of Macrobrachium nipponense. Taxonomy (NCBI): domain Eukaryota; kingdom Metazoa; phylum Arthropoda; class Malacostraca; order Decapoda; family Palaemonidae; genus Macrobrachium; species Macrobrachium nipponense. Next base: position 30,243,043 of record NC_061097.1, read on the forward strand.
AATTTTTTTTTTTACATTTTAAATGTTTTTAAAGTGTTCAATTTTAAATTTTAAATATATACCGTGTTTTATCAGTGACGAGTCTTATATGTTTGTATTTTTATCAATTCCCAGCCTTGAAAATGC
>NC_061097.1:30250668-30278168 GCF_015104395.2 Macrobrachium nipponense
TTATTTTTCCTGGTATAGTTTTGGGCACTATTAGTCTACCTCTGCTTGCTTTTTCTGATATTTTTAGTTTTCCATGATATTTTCTGTTATTCCTTCTATCTGTTTCCATGCCTGAATTATCATGTAGCGTTCTCTTCTCCTTTCTAGACTATATACGTTTTGATGGATTGTAGTCTTTCCCAGTAGTCAAGGTCCTTAACTTCTTCTATTCTAGTTGTAAAGGATCTTTGTACACTCTCTATTTGTGCAATATCCTTTTGATAGTGTGGTTACCATATCATATTGCAATATTCAAGTGGACTACGAACGTATGTTTTATAAAGCATAATCATGTGTTCAGCTTTTCTTGTTTTGAAGTGCCGTAACAACATTCCCATTTTTTGCTTTACATTTTGCCAAAAGAATTGCTATTTGATCATTGCATAACATGTTCCTATTCATCATCACACCAAGGTCTTTAACTGCTTCCTTATTTGTGGATTGTCTCATTATTAGGTCCCCTATATGCATATAGCTTTCCTTCTCTGTCTCCATAATTTATTGATTCAAATTTATCAGAGTTAATACCATCCTATTTACCTCTGCCCAATCATATACTTTGTTAAGGTCTCTTTGTAGAGCGTTTCCTATCTTCATCACAAGTAATTTCTCTACTTATTCTTGTGTCATCAGCGAAACTACTCACTACCGAATCCTTAACATTACTGTCTATGGTCTTCAATCATAATAACAAACAGTATTGCAGCTAACACCGTACTTGTGGCACACCGGATATTACCTTGGTTTCATCCGATTTCTCATCGTTTGCAATAACTATCTGTTTTATGTTGTGTAAAAATTCTTTTAACCATCTTCCTACTTTATCCACGATATTGTGTTTTCTAATTTTCTTCGCTAATATATTTGGTCTACCTTGTCAAAAGCTTTTGCAAAGTCTAGATAAACCACATCTGTTTCATTTCCGCTTTTTATATTTTTGAATATGTTCTCACGGTGGACTGACAGTTGGGTTTTGTGTACTTTTTCTGGGTACGAAACCATGTTGTCCTATATTAAACAAATTATTTTTTACTAAATGTTTCATAATATTTTTCTTCGTTACCCTTTCATACACTTTCATAATATGTGATGTTAAGACTCACAGGCCTATAATTACTTGCCTCTAGTCTTGATCCACTTTTGAAAGTAGGGGTGATATATGCTAATTTGTGCCTCATCTAAATCTTGCCTGTATCTACACTTTGTCTTAATAATATTGCAAGTGGCTTTGCGATAGAATGAACTACTTTCTTTAACAAAATAGCAGGAACTCCATCAGGCCCTGAAGCAGCTCCATTTTTAATTTCATTAATTGCCTGCACAACATCAGCTTCATTAATTTCTATGTCAGCTAAATATTCCACTATTTTCGTCCCTTACTTCTATATCATTTTATCTTCATTATCTATTCTAGGGGTGAATTCTCTCTTATATCGTTCTGCCAGTATGTTGCAAATTTCTTTTTTTCATTCGTTAATCTCCCTTCAATTCTTAGAGGGCCTATTTCTATTCTTCTTTTATTCATCTTTTTCGCGTATGAGTATAATAGTTTGGGGTTTTGCCTTGATATTTATTAGGGTTTTTTCTTCCAAGTCCGTTTTTCATTTTCTTTTGATTGTATCTCTTTTGTTCTGCATTTTCTATCTTACTTTTTAGTTCTATAACTTTCCATGCATTTTTTTCTTTTTCTTTTGCAAGACCTTTTTTCCACTTTCTGATTTTCTGGAACAAGATTCTTCTGTCTCTTGGTATGCATGAATGATGTTACTTTTCTTCTTCGGTATATATTTATCCACTATTTTCTCTAATATTTTATATAATATCTCCGTATTTACCCTTATGGTCATCACTTGACAGAAAATGTTATCCCAATCTTTGTTTAATTCTTCATTTATTTCTGACCATTTTATATTTTTACTGTAGAAGTTGTATTTTCCATATCCTTCCCACTTTTTCATTTCTTGCTTATCTCTGTTTTCGCTTACTTTGGAATGAACTGTTTTAATTTCTATGACATTATAGTCTGAAACACTCGCATTATAAACTATTATTTCTTTAACATATTTCATATCGTTCACAAATACTAGGTCTAAAGTATTTTCCTTTCTTGTTGGCAGGTGATTTATTTGTGAATGTTGTATTCTAGTAGCATATCTATAGCTTTTCGAATTGCCTCTTATCTTCTGCATTACTATTACTCTCTTTTTTATATGTATTAGTACAACCACAATCTCCTATTCGTTCTTTCCATTCTACGAAAGGAAGTTGAAGTCTCCAGATAGGAGAATAGTCAGTCTTGTGATTTCTACATATATCATCCAATTTTTCAATTATTAAGTCAAACTCTTTAGTATTAGGGGGTCTATATATTACTATGTTCATTAATTTTTCAGCTTCAAATTCTACCGCTATTAGTTCACATTCTGAGTTACTATATTTCTCATATATTTTTCCTTGTTTTTTGTCTTCCCCATATATTGCGGTTCCCCTTGATTCCTATTTTTTCTATCTGATCTACTATAAGTTTGGAACCCTTTATTTGATCATCATTCCCAGTCTCTTGGGAATACCAGGTTTCACTTATATTCATTATATCTATTTTCTTTCAATTTGGGTTGTTAGTTCTTGTAAGTTACTCTATTTTTCTTTTGAGTTACTCGTAACTAAACCATGCGCATTCATCACTATGATGGTTTGCGTGTTTTCTCCTTCAATTTAATATTGGTAGTAATAAGGATCGTTCCCCATGTCTCGTTTCCCTTTGTTCTGGTATGTTGTTCTTTTTTTCATTTCAAGAAATTCTGACGTTAAAAAATCCAACTTTTCCATAATATTTGTTCTTCATTCATAATTAATTCATTTTGTGTCTGAATCTGCAATTTTCTTCGTTTCTGCAATATCCTCTTGCATAATAAAAACAGTTATTATCTCTTGAGTAGAATTTTGAAGAGAGAGAGAAGAGAAAAAGAGAGCGAGAGAGAGAGAGAGAGAGAGAGAGAGAGAGAGAGAGAGAGAGAGAAGAGAGAGAGAGAGAGAGAGAGAGACCTTACCTTACCTTACAGACCTTACAGTTCGTTCGGGTTGCCCCAGGTCCCTCAGTGTGAGGCACCTCTAATGTCTACCAGAGAGTTGCCAGTACATCTTCCGGTATATTTTGCATCTTCCAATCTTGGATGGTCTGGGATGCAGTTTAGATATTTGTCGAGCTTATTCTTAAACACATCTACGCTCACTCCTGATATTCCTCAGATGAGCTGGCAACGCATTGAATAGACGCTGCATTATCGATGCTGGGTGCGTAGTGGATTAATGTCCTGTGTGCTTTCCTTATTTTCCTGGTATAGTTGTTTTGGGCACTATTAATCTACCTCTGCTTGCCTCTTTCTGATATTTTTAGTTCCATGATGTTTTCTGTTATTCCTTCTATCTGTTTCCATGCCTGAATTATCATGTAGCATTCTCTTCTCCTTTCTAGACTATATAATTTTAAGGATTGTAGTCTTTCCCAGTAGTCAAGGTCCTTAACTTCTTCTAATCTAGCTGTAAAGGACCTTTGTACACTCTCTATTTGTGCAATATCCTTTTGATTGTGTGGGTACCATATCATATTGCAATATTCAAGTGGACTACGAACATATGTTTTATAAAGCATAATCATGTTCAGCTTTTCTTGTTTTTAAGTGCCGTAACAACATTCCCATTTTTGTTTACATTTTGCCAAAAGAATTGCTGTTTGATCATTGCATAACATGTTCCTATTCATCATCACACCAAGGTCTTTAACTGCTTCCTTATTTGTGATTGTCTCATTATTAGGTCCCCTATATGCATATAGCTTTCCTTCTCTGTCTCCATAATTTATTGATTCAAATTTATCAGAGTTAAATACCATCCTATTTACCTCTGCCCAATCTTATAATTTGTTAAGGTCTCTTTGTAGAGCGTTCCTATCTTCATCACAAGTAATTTCTCTACTTATTCTTGTGTCATCAGCGAACTACTCACTACCGAATCCTTAACATTACTGTCTATGTCTTCAATCATAATAACAAACAGTATTGCAGCTAACACCGTACCTTGTGGCACACCGGATATTACCTTGGCTTCATCCGATTTCTCATCGTTTGCAATAACTATCTGTTTTATGTTGTGTAAAAATTCTTTTAACCATCTTCCTACTTTATCCACGATATTGTGTTTTCTAATTTTCTTCACTAATGTATTATGGTCTACTTTGTCAAAAGCTTTTGCAAAGTCTAGATAAACCACATCTGTTTCATTTCCGCTTTTTATATTTTTGAATATGTTCTCACGGTGGACTAACAATTGGGTTTGTATACTTTTTCCGGGTACGAAAACCCATGTTGTCCTATATTAAACAAGTTATTTTTTATTAAATGTTTCATAATATTTTTCTTCATTACCCTTTCATACACTTTCATAATATGTGATGTTAGACTCACAGGCATATAATTACTTGCCTCTAGTCTTGATTCACTTTTGAAAGTGGGTGTAATATATGCTAATTTGTGCTCATCATAAATCATGTCTGTATCTACACTTTGTCTTAATAATATTGCAAGTGGCTTTGCGATAGAATGAACTACTTTCTTTAACAAAATAGCAGGAACACCATCAGGATCTGCAGCAGCTCCATTTTTAATTTCATTAATAGCCTGCACAATATCAGCTTCATATCTATGTCAGCTAAATATTCACTATTTCATCCCTACTTCTATATCATTATCTTCATTATCTATTCTAGGGTGAATTCTCTCTTATATCGTTCTGCCAATATGTTGCAAATTTCCTTTTTTTCATCTCGTTAATCTCCCTTCAATTCTTAGAGGCCTATTTCTATTCTTCTTTTATTCATCTTTTTTGCATATGAGTATAATAGTTTGGGGTTTTGCTTGATATTTACTAGGGTTTTTTCTTCCAAGTCCAGTTTTTCATTTCCTTTTGATTGTATAATCTTTGTTCTGCATTTTCTATCATACTTTTTAGTTCTATAACTTTCCATGCATTTTTTTCTTTTTCTTTTGCAAGACCTTTTTTCCACTTTCTGATTTTCTGGAACAAGATCCTTCTGTCTCTTGGTATGCATGACTGATGTTTACTTTTCTTCTTCGGTATATATTTATCCACTATTTTATCTAATATTTTATTTTATATATCTCCGTATTTACCCTTATGTCATCACTTACGTAAATGTTATCCCAATCTTTGTTTAATTCTTCATTTATTTCTGACCATTTTATATTTTTACTGTAGAAGTTGTATTTTCCATATCCTTCCCACTTTTTCATTTCTTGCTTATCTCTGTTTTCACTTGCTTTGGAATGGACTGTTAATTCTATGACATTATGGTCTGAAATACTCGCATTATAAACTATTATTTCTTTAACATAATTCATCTCGTTCACAAATACTAGGTCTAAAGTATTTCCTTTCTTGTTGGCAGGTGATTTATATGTTGAACATTGTATTCTAGTAGCATATCTAATAGCTTTTCGAATTGCCTCTTATCTTCTGCACTACTATTACTCTCTTTTTTTATATGTATAAGTACAACCACAATCTCATATTCATTCTTTCCAGTCTACGAAAGGAAAGTTTGAAGTCTCCAGATAGGAGAATAGTCCAGTCCTTGTGATTTCTACATATATCATCCAATTTTTCTATTTTATTAAGTCAAACTCTTTAGTATTAGGGGGTCTATATATTACTAGTTCATTAATTTTTCAGATTCAAATTCTACCGCTATTAGTTCACATTCTGAGTTACTATGTTTCTCATATATTTTTTCCTTGTTTTTGTCTTTCCCATATATTGCGGTTCCCCCTTGATTCCTATTTTTTTCTATCTGATCTATGAGTTTGGAACCCTTTTATTTGATCATCATTCCCAGTCTCTTGGAATACCAGGTTTCACTTATATTCATTATATCTATTTTCTTTTCAATTTTGTGTTAGTTCTTCTAAGTACTTTATTTTTCTTTTTGAGTTACTCGTAACTAAACCCTGCGCATTCATCACTATGATGGTTTGCATGTTTTCTCCTTCATTTAATATGGGTAATAATAAGGATTTTCCCATGTCTCTTTCCTGTTCTGGTCTGTTGTTATTTTTTTATTTTTTTCATTTCCAGAAATTCTGACATTAAAAAATCCAACTTTTCCATAATATTTGATCTTCCTTCATCATAATTATTCATTTTGTGTCTGAATCTGCAATTTTCTCTGTATCTGCAATATCCTCTTGCATCATAAATACAGTTCTTATCTCTTGAGTTGTATCTTGGAGCTGAGGCTTGGAAATTTTTTGCTGACATCACTGCATATCGCGTTGATGGCTTGGTTTTTCTTTTACCTGATATTCTTTATTCCTCTCTTTATTTGTTTCTTTCTTATTTTGGAATTTATTACTTGATTGATTATTTATTTGATTTTTATTCATGGCTACAAGGTGCATATATTTACCTTTTTTGTCGAATTTACATCCTTTTTCTTCTTTTAGGTTTTTGCATATTTTTGGATGTAGATCTCTGCAATCATCCTCATAGCCGTCTAGGTATGACATTTACCATATATTTCATAGTTGTGACATACCTTAGGATGTTTGTAGTAACATCTTTCTCCAAATCTGCAATTCCCTCTTTTCAAAAGGTTGCAGACTTTGTCTTTTTTGTCTATTTTTTCCTCTTTCCTGTCATTGTGTAGATCTGGGTAGAGCCTCTTCGGGATTTTCTTTTGTGTTGTCATATCGTAATTTATTTCTTCGTAAGTATGCTGCTTTTATTGCCTTATATGTAGTATCAATGAGTATCTCTGCATCCATACTTTTATCTTGTTTCTTTGTTTTCCTTATTTTTTCTGGTCATTTCAGCTTTGTTTACTTCTCTTTCCGTTTTCCTCTTCTTCTTCTTCCTCCTCTCCTTCTTCTTCTTCATCCTCAATTATTTGGACATTTAGTCTTGATTTAATAACATTGTCTATCCATGATAGACGTTGAGCAAAATATTCTGGTATCCTTTCTCATATCTTGCATTACCTCAGCACATTGTGGATGTGTCGGAATGTTGCATGCAGAACATTTTCTGATCAGGTTTTGTGGATTAACTATGCTATACCACACCTTACACAGTTTGCATGCTTTTGGCATTCTTTTTCCTAATGCATCAATTAGGATAGTCACAATGTTCACCTTATTCATTTGTCGGAATATGTTGGTTTATGTATATTTTCTTTATGAGTCTCTTGACCACTTGGATTTTATTTGGAACTTCTTCAATTATTTTCAAGAATTTTTCTGTTGATTTGTTCCAGTTTGAAGGATTATATCCTTCTAATATCTATATGAATGCTTTTGTATCTTTTTGGTTAGGACTGTTGCTGATCTCACAGATGAGAAATGCCAGTTCCCTTCCTGCTACCTCATCGTATTGCGAATCTGCCAAACAAGCTAAATTTCGCCATTTTTTTGCCACAGTTGGAACTTACTGCCATCTTGTTCTGATTTACAGTATTTCACTTGATAAACTAACTTAGTAGATGCTTTATCCTACTATTTTCACACTAATCTTATCACCGATAGTTCACGAACACTTCTAGATATTTCTCAAATTCTAGACGTAAGTTAAACTTGCGTTATCTGTTGATTAATCCGACTGTGCGTGGGAACGTCTCACCAAGCAAGATGGCTACTACTGCAAGATGGAGGAGAAGAAGAAAAAGCCCAAGTCGCGATTATCTCTCTCACAGAATGGAGGAGAGAAGATCCTAGCGAATAAAAGAGGCAGAGGATAGGAAGGGGAGGGAAGAGAAGAGAGGAATGATAATAATAATAATAACCTTGCTATTAAGGAAGGAACCGCGGCCTCCATTGTCTCTCGGGAGATGCACTGGAATATGGCAGAGAGATTTTTCACTTTCAGGCACTTCACTTCTTCTCTGCTTCCATTCGTGGAGTGAGGGAGACATTTCTCTCTTGACTGGATTATTCAGACATTGTTGTTGGTTCAAGGTAGGAATATTGCTTCCAGGTAACATCTGTGAATATAAAGCCTGATACTCCCACTTCGAAGACCAGCTGCGCCTTTTAATCCCCCTTCGCGTTTTGGCTAAAATGCCGAGGCTCTAGGAAAGAAAATTAAGAGGAAATAGTTTTATATAAACAAAGAAAAAAAATAGTAAGAATGAAATATTACCCTAATCTGTTGTTCTTCTTCAACTTGACTTATTTCCTTCTGTTACATCAATTGAAAATCCTGGGGGTAATTCCAGTCAGTCTACAGTGTTTCGCATTGGTCTTACTCAGTATAGAACATTTTTCAATGACATTTAAATGATAATAATTATAAAATATTTTAAATAATAATGTTAAAATAACAATTGCAAATCCACTTTCACAATCACTTTCACCAGTTTGCTTACAGCTTTTACTGATGTGTCACTTTCACTTTCTTGCCTCTTTATGCTGCACTTCTCAGAATATTTAATTTTTCATTAATCTTATTCACTTCCTTTTCATATTTCAATTTCTCCTTTATCCACTTCAAGATATTTCACTTTCACCCTCTTTCACTTCTATGATTTTTGGCGTTTCACATTCACGTTATTCGCAGCCTTTGTGTGTTGTACTTTCACCCTTTTTCAAGGCTGTTGGGTGTTGTCCTCTTTCACCTTCGTCTTCATCTCTGCCTTCAGGTGCTAACTTTTACTTTCTTCTTCACTTTATTTATTCCCATTGCGTGTTTCACTTTCTCTTCATATTCACCTCCGTTTCCTACATCACTTTCACTTTTACCTTTTCAACTTCCTAAATATTTTCACTTTCGCCTTCACCATCTGCATGGCCTCTTCTGTTTCACCTTCCTCTCATCCTTTGCCCATGTTTCCCTTTTCCACTTTCTTTTCATTTTCGTCCTCATCTTCTTCAGTACCTTTTTGTTTCGTTGTAACCCTACTCACTGTGTTTAGGTATTTCACTTTCACCTCCCAACTATTCACTACCTTTGTCTGCTTCACTTTCGCATTTATTTTATTCTCCACCTCCTTCGCTTTGCTTTTCCTTTCACCTCCCTTGCTTTGGGTATTTCGCTTTGTACTGAAACGTTTCTTTCTCCTTTTACTACAAAATGCCTTTGTGATGCAAAACCCGTCCAGACTCCCAGATTTGAAAATTTGGAAATTGTTATCGGCTATAGGAAGTCAGAACTAAAAAGAGACAGCAACCTGACTCACATTTACGTAAAAACTTCAATAACCTAGCAGCTAGTCTTGATCTTATTTTAAATTTATACATACTTACAATATATATATATATATATATATATATATATATATATATATATATATATATATATATATATATATATATATATATCTAATAAAAGGAGCCCATAAAAACACCAAAATATAGAGAAAAAAGTACTATATTTCAGAGACTGCTGTCTCCCTCTTCAGGAAGATGAATGAGAAAAGTTTACAGAAAAGGAAAAGGTGGTATTTTATACCAAGAGGTCCATCCACAGACAGCAGTCTCTGAAATATAGTACTTTTTTCTCTTTATTTTGGTGTTTTTTATGGGCTCCTTTTATTAGATGGAATTCTGTTGTTACAGAACATTTTTACCAGTCATATATATATATATATATATATATATATATATATATATATATATATATATATCATATCATATCATATCATATCATATATCATATCATATAGTATATATATACACACTTTTAGGTAATAGTTTTTCTCTTATACAATTCTCGTTAAAAGCAACTGCTTTAGTGACATCAGTAAGTTTGTGGAGATATCTTCATGCCATCGGAGTTTTTTCTGATTCCCGTTCGTCAATTTGTGGTGAAAAATTCGCAGACTTCCTTCTTCCACTTATTGAATTTCGTCGCGACAGCTGTTTTCTCCTTATGGCTATCAAGCGACTACTGACTTCCAATCTGTTGTTTAAGACTAAGAAAGCCTTGTGCTGGCACGGGCGTTGTTTTGGGTACAAAAAACATGAAAACAAAAACGACAACAAAATTGAAAGTTTAAACATGTGTTAAATAAATATTAAAGATTTATTATACCATGTGCTAGTGTTTCTATAAGTGTGTTGAAAATTTACTGTTGTGTTACATGTTGGTTTGCAAATTCATAAATACTAGAATAAATAATATTTTTATAACGTCTGTAGAGATACAAATAAACAAATGTCTGTGTATATAAATGTGCATAATATTAAATTTGAGTGTATGTGTGCGTCCAAATGGTTACGCTGATTAACGGCTGGAGGTTCGTGTTGGACGGGGCCATGTAACATGGCTTTCGTTGGGCGCTCTCGTGTCCTCTGAGGGGCGCGATGTACCTGGTGGTTTGGGTCATGCTGTCTGGCCCCTGTTGGTTTCCAAATTCCTTCTCCTGCTGGAGGGAAGTGTATGATCCGGTTCTTGTTGAATATTCAGGGTCGGTTTCTGGTTAACGATGCTTAGTACCGCTTCGGCTGTTAAGAGGCGACCACAGTTATCTTCTGTGTGCACGACCTGGGTGCCTTCTGTTAACTTGTAGAGAGAGACGAGGCTTCCTGTCGTGGACATCTATATAATGTTGGTGAATGGCCCCTTGATTTCTATGAGTCAGCAGACGTCTCCGAAGGGTCGTTGTAAGTAGTCGTGCCCGATGTAGTTTTGACTGAGAGATTGACCACATCTCTAGACACACGAATTTGTAAACTACGTCCTGCACATCTCCTTCGGTCCCCCCAGAGAGGTGCTGTTCTTTATTATTAGGGAGGGCCGCTACAAGGTTAGGCTTACTATAAATCTGAGGCTTATTTTGTGTTATATATATATATATATAGTATATATATATATATATATAAGTATATAATATATTCATATATATATATATATATATATATATAGATTATATATATATATCTTATATATATATATATATATATATATATATATATATATATTATAATATATGTATATATATAATATATCTAATATATTATCTATATATTAATATATATATATATTATATATTATATATATATATTATAGATATAAATACTAATATATCTATATACATATATATATATATATATTATCTAATTATAATATAATATTATTATATATATAGATAATATATATATATATATATATATATATCGTATATAGATATATATATACACACCCACATTTAAGTGAATTTTATCACATCGCTGTGATTCATATACAAGTATTAGCTACAAATGTCCTTTAAGATCTAATTCGCTCTACCTCGGAAATGATATATTTACATATATGTTAGCAGAAGGGAATTTTTTTAGTTGATATAATAAATACGGTTGCCATACATGAAAATATATTATTTTCGAGGTAGGTCGGATTGGATATTGAAGGATATTTGTAGCCTTATGAGTTCTGCATACAATTTAAAAAAAAACAAGTTTTCATTCAACACAGTCTGCCTGTCACTGGCATGTCGGTCGATCTCTGTCACAGTCCTCCACCAAAACGGAATAATTATCCCGGAAATGAGTTCTCCAGAAGAGGAGACATTTCTCAGGCAGAAACTGTAGAATCCAAAGCCTGTTTCAACTCCTGTTTTTAGCGAGTCAATAAAATGGGAAAGTAAATCCGCAGTAGTATGCCTGTTAGATTTGATTTATAAAATATAAATAAATAAAAAAATCAAACAGGCATACTACTGTGGATTTACTTTTCAATTGTTTTTAATTATTTAATTTATTAATTAATTAATTGATTATTGATTCATTCATTCATTATACAGACACATATATGTATGTATAAATAAAGGTTTTATATATTTCGTGATCAAGTTATTCATATGTATGTATGTATGTATATGGATTATACATTTAAAATAGAGATTTTTCTCTAATATAGTTTTCATCAAAAAGACGCCGAGGAATACAGAAAAATTGAGGTTTTGAATATATATATGGGGTATATATATATATATATATAGATATATAAATATATATATATATATATATATAGATATATATATATATATATATATATATATCTATATATTATGATATAGGACTCCATACTCTTGGAGTGTCCTTGGTTTTGATGATAATTTACGAAGTCAGTATCTTCTTTGGTTATGACGACGGAGATGTTTCAAACTCATGATGATAATTTCTAAGTTCATTCAATATCTTCTTTCTGATGTGAGGTTTCTAGTAGAAAACCACGAAGTACAAAAATATCTCTATTCTCTGAGATTACATGATGAAGATCAGGTAAATTGGTACAGGTCTGCCAATGATGATGGCTGATTGAATTCTGACTACAATCTGGTTTACAAATCATAAAGGAAGCAGACAGTAGCTCGAACATACGAACATACACACAGATGACATAGATTACAAGTCACGTAGGCCGTTTGAGCTATAGGTCACGGTGTTTCTCATTTGTTTTTCAAAAACAAATGAATGACCACAGGTGACGGCAACTAGACACTGACTGATTACAACACGTCATCTTAGCCTACTTTATCTATCTGTCTGATCACATTCCTGCAAGCAAACTGGTGACCTCTTGGGTCACTGGTTTTAATTAATCATAGTTTTAGTTTTTATATATGGAATAACATTCCATATATTCTGCTTATGTAGTACTCACATATATATATATATATTATAAATATATATATAATATATATAATATATATATATATATATATATATATATATATATATATATCATGTAACTGTCATTTACAGAGTTTTGTGAAAATTGCCTTTTATAGCTTATAATTTTTTATATATTACACATGTATGTATATTCATAATATACGTTCTTATGTATATATATATATATGTATATATGTATAGTATATATATATATATATATATATTATATATATATATATATATATGTGTGTGTGTGTGTGTGTGTGTGTGTGTGTGTGTGTGTGTGTGTGTGTGTGTGAGACAAAAGAAAATTATCAAAAGCCAGAAAATACAGTTTTAGACGAACGGAGTTCAAACAAGAAGAAATATGTTATCCATAATTCATCCACTGTTAATGTTCGTATTCCTACATGATGCATACACAAAATTAAACCCGCTACATAATTCATCCCTTGGACGGTTTTGTTAAAAGCGAAATTTTTCACAAAAGCCGACAAAAATATTTTACAAAGCATGGCCGACCATAAACTCGAATAGAAAAAGTAATACGGTTCATTTGAAGGCGCAGTGTTTGATAACTAAGGTAATTAAGTTTTTCTTTCATCCGGCAATAAAAAAAAAAAAAGGACGCTTAAAGAGTGGAAAAATATAATGACTCGTTTTGCATTTCTTCCATAGGGAAAAGCGTAAATGGATTGTTTCCATTTCTGGAAACAAAATTCCCTTTGATTGTGATTGTGGCACAACCACTCGAGGTGTGGTATCCTAGAATGCCTGAGTGAGCTAGTGACCTGTTCTTTTGTCACTCTTGCAGTGCCTTGCGAATGTTGCTTATTTGTATTTCAAGTATTTTGCCTGTCAAAAGCATCTCTCTCTCTCTCTCTCTCTCTCTTCTCTCTCTCTCGTACTCCCAGCTCTTTGTTCATATCTCATACCATACTGAAATTACTGGAAAGTTTTTCGCTATTTTTGTCTTCTTTCAGAATTCTCTCTCTCTCTCTCTTCTCTCTCTCCCCTCCAATCTCTCTCGTCTCTCTCTCTCTCTCCATCTCTCTCTCTCTCTCTCTGTTGTGTCAAACTTTTTCGTCCTATGTCATACCATTCTGAAATACGTAAAGAATTTGTCTATTATAGTTTTGTTTTTCAGAAGACTCTCTCTCCCTCTCTCTCTTTCTCTCTCTCTCTCTCTCTCTCTCTCTCTCTCTCTCTCTCTCTCTCTTTCATGTCATTATTTTCCTGTTTGTACGCACGAACTGCAAAAGCATATACAGTGACAGGGCTGTTAACTAATTACTGAACTTTTGCAGTCCTGCAGTCTGTTCTCTATAGAACAGTGACTGTTGGCAATTCCAGGCAGTGAAATACGTTGCTTCACTTCAGGTATCCAACTGTATACCAGTCAGGTGTTGGAAGCGGATATGTAATAAATACATTATTTCATATTACAGTATCTGTAAATAAAAACCCATGACCTTAGGTCATGGCATTAGAGGGTCCTACGTGACCAATGCAGATCTAGATTACGCTATGCGCTGTCTGCAGTAGCCTGGTTTAGCTCTGTACATTGTCAGCATTTTATATTAATGATAACTTTGCACAACAACTTCCATGGGAAGCGGTTGACCTGTTAACCTACGCCGGAAACTTGTAACTTCCGAGCCGGCGGACTACGTATGTTTTTATATGAATCGCTGAGATAGCTAATGTTCCGCTATCGACGTGATGCTTTAGAATGGCAGTTCCGTGCCAGCATTCAAACATATCGGTCTCCCGACCGATCTGCATCTCTTAGTATGGAGTTTACAGAATAAAGTTGTTTATATCTGTTCAACTTATCTGTTTGAATCCTCTCCTTTAGTTAAGAAGAACCACTCTACTAAGATATCACAAGGAGATGGAAGGAACCAGAAATACTTACGAATGACAGTCGTAAGGGAAAAGAAAACAAAAAAAAAAAAAAAAAGTCTTTCGCAAAAGCGAAGAGACTTAGACTGGTGGCAGCTAAAGACGAAGAATAAAATTAACAAGACCCATATCAGCCGACCGAAGATCTACAAGGACCAACTTCCACCTTCGAAATCAAAACTAAACAGAGGAAACGGGATCTTCAATCAACGCAACATTTTATGAAGACGAAGATATGTCCTTCATCGAGAAGAATACAAGCATCAACATCGACGTTTGAGTGACTGTTGTCACTTATCTTCGAGAATCAACACCGGACGAGAGCAGCATCGAACATCAACAGAAAGAAGAAAACAAACAAAGGAAACATCGCGCGATCACGAGCAAGGACGCAAAGAATAGAGCAAGAGGAAGTAATGCAAGGACAGAGGCTGTGACGTCATCGATCTTGGACTTACTTCATGCATCGTGCACCTGGGAGAAGACCGTGACGTCCATCACGACTTCCGACGCGAGACGACAGGAACTGAGACATCATCCCATGTCAACAATCCTTCACCATATAATCTGGAGCTAAGTACCATTTTATCTATTCAGGTTGGTTTCTTTCTTCAGTGAAGTGTTGTTCATCAGGAGTCGATCGTCCAGTATTCTGGGGTGAGTTGTTCGCCATCTTAATCTTCCTTCATTACAGAATCAATCTTCAACTACGAGTTCTCGCCCGCAGATTTTTTTTTTTCTTTTTCTCTTCTCGTTGTTGCTAATCGTTTTCTTGCAGGAATTCTCCGTATAATATTTTATCAAATTATCTGTATTTTTGTATCTTTTGGGGGATTTTCCTATTATTATAACACATTTATACAGTACATTGCATATGCGTTTACGTAGTGGTCGAGTGTACTCTTATAGATATTTGATAGGACCGCAAGGAATAGAAGTGATAAGAAAAAAGTAAAAGTGGAAATGGCAACTTACTCCGGCTGGCAACCCAATGTGGTGACTCTCGTGAGCGCGAGGTCAGCAATTGTCCCTTTCAAGGTCGGGTCAATGGTTCCTGCCTCAAAATGTTGAGGCATGGATCTCATCTGTAGACGCTCATTTAAATGCAAAAAGCATCACAGACCCAGCAGTACAATTACAGGAGGCCAAAAGCTTCATAGACTTTGCTAAAGGAGACGCAAGTGCTTATCTAAGGGGGGTTTCTTTCCAAGAGGCGCTTACATGGGACGAGTTCAAAATCAGATTACGTGCCGTGTATGGGGGTGAAGAGGCTTTAGATGTAGTATTGGCATTGAGAAATATCCTTAACCAAGCCTCCATGACTCAGCTTAATGTTGTCGAGCGGGCGGCGCTAATTGCCGACCGGCTAAATGAATATCAAGTTAGTTTAAGTAACTCCGGGTGGGTTACGAGTGCCAAAATCAACGTGAAAGATTTTATCCATTTGATCTACCTTACGAGTATCACTGCAATGTTGCCTGAAGCGTTAGTGCGGTGTTTTGACAAAAAATTGCAGCCCAACAGCACGGAATTAGATGTGTATAAACAAATAAAAAAACACATGTCTAAATGTACCGACCTAGATCCTTCGCTCATTCAAGTTTTTGCAAAAAATGAGAACAAGCCACAACAAGTAAACGTGGTACTATAATAATCAAGTTGCGGGATGGTTTTTTTGTTATAACTGTAAACGACCAGGTCACATGATTTCAGACTGTCGGACGCATTTTTGTTCAATACATAATAGTTCCACTCATTCATATAATCGTTGCTACTCGAGGAATCAACAGCAGAATGCTACAAACACGCAACCAGTTGCCAGTGCAAATAAAAAGAAGGGTCCTCAGTACTATAAAAAGAAAAACGCGAAAGTAAATGCTACACAACAGCAGAAAAAACAAAACTGTGCTTCAGGTACCTCTGTTCCTGGGCCGTCTAGCCAGAACTTGCAAGGGCAAGCGAATTTTCAAGGTGTGATAAACAAAACAAATACCACGTAGTTCACTCCAAGGGGGGAGAGGGCGATGTTGGGTCATCAATATCAACATCTTTTGTATCAAATAATCAGTTTAATAATTTATCAGATCATTGTGAGGCAATTGATTTTCCTATGAAAACACACGGCCGAATCCAAAAAATCTGTGCAGGTTCCCGTAGATTTGCAACAAATTCATGCAATTATTAGTCAAAACGAGTTGCGACCAACCTTACATGCAGTAAATTTGAACCATAAGTCATTCACTTTGTTCTTTGATTCTGATAGTCCACGTAATATCATGGATTTAAGGACTCATCATTTACTCTTTTCAAATTTCCCTATAGAGAAGTCCGGAATAAGACTCTCAGGCATAGGGAATAATGAATTAAATGTGGTAGGAGTAACTCATGTACAGTACAAGGTCGGTAAGCGCACGTTTGCCGATACCTTTATCGTTGTACAAAACATTAATATGTATCCCGCAGTAATTATCGGATACCCGTCTATGGGCACTCAAAATATTATCTTAGCACCTGCAAAACACGGCGTGTATATCAAAGGGAAATTCTATAAGTCTTCTAATACCCTAAAATCAGTTTTAGATAATAAAGAGACAGACAGAGTTGTCACTTACATTACGGAACCAATCACCTGTCTCATGAACCAAGAAATAATACAGGCAACCCAACAGAACTCTCGCTCACCCGTAATATCAGCTTGCACGCAAACTCTCGTGCCTAAACGTTTAAACTTTCAAAGTATATTAAAGTGCGTGTAAAGAGAACCATTGCCAGGATCTGAAACATTAATCCTTTCTGAAACTCTGAAAACACACGGATTATCCGTCACAACAAGCCGTTTATACAGTCGGCTCACAACAACAATGTACATCGAAGTCTGTAATCATTTGAATACCACTTTAGTAATCCACAAAAATCAACATACTTGGATGCAGAAGTTTATAAACATCGCATTCTTACCGTAGCTGAGATAAATCACGCTCAATCAGTTGCGGATGAATCCCTTTTGCAATCTATAAAGAACAAAATCAATAAGGACATTCAAGAAGAAGAAATTCAGCAGAAATTTTTGAATCTTTTTAACTAAATATCATGATGTTTTTTCCACTACGGATGGAACCTTAGGAAAAACGGATGTCATCGAGCATCAAATAAGGCTCAAGGACAAACAGAAAGTAATCTATGTACCTTCGTACCGACTTCCTATGAAATTTCAGAATGAAATAACAGAGGAAGTAGGTAAAATGCTAAAGGAAGGAGTCATTAGGAAATCAAACAGCCCTTATAATTTTCCGTTAATAGTAGTACCGAAAAAAGATCGAACTTGGCGGATATGCGTCGATTTTCGTTGTTTAAATGAAGAAACAAATCTGACAGATTCCCAGTACCATGTACTGATGATATCCTATCTCTACTAGGTCAGAACAAATATTTCACAGCTTAGACCTACTAAAGGGATTTCATCAGATTCCGTTGGAACAAGAGAGTATCCCATACACTGCCTTCAGCACAGCCACGGGACATTATGAATTTTTGCGTATGCCTTTTGGTTTACGTTGTGCTCCATAACTTTTACTCGTATGATAAACATTGTGTTTGGAGACTTGTTAGGAGATATCCTACATGCCTACATGGACGACCTAGTAATCTTTTCCAACACATTAGAAGAACATTTACGTAAATTAGAGTTAGTGCTACAAAGACTAAGGCAGCATAATTTAAGGGTAAAGATAAGTAAGTGTGAATTTTTTAAAACAGAATTAGTCTATTTAGGTTTCACGGTTTCTAGTGAAGGTCTTAAAGTCGTCCATGATAAGGTGTCGGCTATCCGTAACTTTCCGATACCTACTAATGTCAAGGAATACAGCAATTTTTAGGATGTAGTGGCTATTATCGCCGCTTTATACGCAACTACTCAATCATAGCCGCTCCCCTAACCGATCTTATAAAAAAGGGCGTAGATTTCATATGGTCTGAAATTCATCAACAGGCGTTCGATAAATTGAAAGATGAACTGTGTAGTTCTCCTATCTTGAAATTTCCTGACTTCGGTAAGGAATTTTTCATAGCAACAGACGCCTCAGACCTAGAGTAGGTGGGGTATTGCTTCAACAATATGATAAACAGTTTTTCCCTATAGCTTTTTATTCACGTAAACTGAGACCTTCCGAAAGTAAATATGCAGTAAATAGACAAGGAAGGGCTCGCTATTGTTAATTCACTCGTGCATTTTAACCTTCATAATATACGGTTATCCCTGTCAAGGTTCTCACTGATCATAAGCCCCTAACCGACTTCTTTAAAGGCTTTAGGTCCACAGCCCTAAGCGAACTCGGTGCCACATGATCATCCAGGACTTTGGCGCGAGGATCGGGTATTTACCTGGGAAAGCAAATATCATTGCTGACGCATTCATCACGCAACCCCTCTTCATCTTGTACTGAGCCATTAGCTGAATTAATAGATATCTCAACCTCCACGCCCATTGTTAAAACTATATCTGAACAGGAAGATCTGGGCTGGAGTGCTGAACTATTACAGACAGAAAAAAAACAAAGGAAAAGATCCGCAAATAGAAAAAATCATCATTGCGTTAAACGGAAATCCGAAGGAAAAGGAATACATAAAGTATAAGCAGCAGAATTATATCATCAAGGATAATATCCTGTGTAGATCCGTGACGAGGAAAACCGCAACACACCGCAGTTGAAATAACAACCAGGTGGTGGTACCTATCTCACTCATACCCACTGTCTTAAAATGGTTGCATGAAAATCCACTGCATGGACACCCGGGTTATTCCTTAATGTCACAGAAAGCCAAATCCTTATTTTATTGGCATACGATGCTTACAGATATAAAAAAGCACATAGCAAATTGTCGCACTTGTCAAGAATACAAAGGCACACGAAGACACCTGTCAGCCTAGGGGCTTACCCCGTGCCAAATCAACCCTTTGAAAGAGTACATTTAGATTTATTAACAGGATTTTACGAGTCAGACAGAGGAAATAAGCACTCCTAGTAATCATAGATGCTTTGACTCGATGTACCGAACTTATAGCGCTTAAAACAAAAAAAAACCGCGGTCGAGTGCGCTAGAAAGTTTTACGAGTGTTACATTTGTAAACATGGAATTCCACACATCATTATATCAGACTCGGGCGGGTGAGTTCAATAATCATTTTCCTTAACTCCTTGTGCGAATTCCTTTGTATAATGAAAATCAATACCATGATCTATCACCCAGAGTCTAATGGGCTAGTGGAAAGGGGACAAATCGTAAGGTTTTAAATTTTAACATTTTAAGGGTCACCGTAGGGGGGGCAGACCCCTACTGGGACATTGCCATACCTGCGGTACTAAGCACACTTAATCACTCGTATCATGTGTCTATTAAAATGACACCGCACGAGGCACTGTACGGTATCCCGGCTAGAACACCTTTCCACATCCTAACGCCTACAACTAATTTATCAAATCCTCTAAGGATGTTATGGATGCAAGCATAAGTCGATATAATATACTTCGTAAGAATCTAGAAGAAGCACAAATAATAATGAAAAAAATCATGATAAAATAGCTAAGCCAACTAGTACATATGCCGTGGGCGATCAGGTATACATACAAGTATACGTATGTAAAGGTTTAAATTATAAACTGACACCTAAGTTGAAGGCCCGTTTAACATTTTAGAAAATTTAACGGCCAATAGATTATGGGTTCAAAATGTATCCAAACCCACACTGATGTGAGAATAGTTCCATTGGCACATATCAGAATCTAAAGAAAGGTAGATGGAGTGAGGGAAAAAAATGGTTGTATTTATGAAACTTGTTTAATAATTTATATATATATCTATTAATCATATTTGTATGTAAACCTATTCTTTTACACGAGTTATTACATATATTTTATTTTACTATTTGCAGGTTTCAAAAGAATCTGTTATTGTTAGGAGTGATATTGTGTATTCAGACATCTTTGTTGTAAGGAAAGAGCGCTAGGACGAAAGAAATAGAATTTAATCATGGCTCGATTATCGAGACAACGATGTATTCATCGTGTCAAGTAATATAGTCATAGAAGTAGATATGCACGCTATATTTTTGCCTGAAGATGACGTCCTTAACTTAAAGAATGACCTGATGAGGTTTGCTATTTAGCTAAGGAAAATGCACGAACGTAATTTTCATGCTAACTCAGAGATTTCGCTAGCTCAAACCCTAAGCGTCGCGGAAATGTTGTCTTATGACATACAAAATAAAACCGCCGAGGCAGAGGAACTTGCTCGTGAACCCTGCTGATGTGGTTCTGTGCGCACAACTCTCGAACGCCGCAACCCGCTTATTCTGGCTGGACTAAACATCTTAGGATCTGTTGCGAATCTAGGCTTAGGAATTTTCAAATCGCCTTAAGATAAATAATCAAAATAAAAGAATTGAGTTTTGCAACACAAAACCGAATTAGCTTTGTCCGAACTTCGCATTCAGTTATCTTCAATCAATCAAATAATGAGTATCGTAAACGAACATTCAAATAATAATCGATCAGGTCATGGAAGTTCAACATTTGCTGGCTACATTAGCTTACTATAGTTCGAAAATAGATCATATCCGTGTGAAAATATCACGTTTTATTGAGAAATCAAAAGATTATGTAGAAGCTATTACGTTAGCGACAAAGGGTATGTTATCTCACACCTCATGCCTATTAAAGATCTGACGTTAACTTTGGAAAACGGAACGGGAAGGGAAACTCCAGGTTATATTCCTTTATTAGACGCCCATAAAGTAGAGTTCTATTATAGCCTAATATCAGTCAGCGTTGAAAATTATAGAATTATGATCACAATACCTTTTGATTCTTCCGATGCTTGGCAAATCATACAAAATAGCACCGTTTCCTACTTTCATGACGAATAACTCAAGTCCAGTAATATCCAATTTGACGGGGCATGTAACTGATTTCTTCTGTAGGAAATCATTTACAGTCATTAAAGACTTAGATAAACTCACTCACTGTTCAGAAGCCATGAATAATAAAATTTGTACAGCTGACTCTTTTGAATTCTATCCTATATCAACGGATTCATGTGAGTTAGGCATAGTGCTAAACGGCTCTCTCTCTCATACAAGCGAATGGTTGTCTGGGGAAACTTTATCCCTTTTACAGTAAGTAAATTAAACAATTACAGGATGAATAATGGTTCCTGGATCCGTTACTATAAAGCCGGATTCAACGTAGTATGTCCGGATGGGACCACGCCCATTCCCCTATCTTTGTAGCAGCTGATGGTTGTACGGGGACATCTACAAACTACACCGTCAGAGGGGTCAACACGATAATACGTGAGAAGGCGTATTTGCGAACTATACTTGGGCGTCTACAATCATCCCATCACTACCTCTCCCCCCATACAACGCGCAGGGTGGCTCATCGTTTGACGCAACTGGCTGAGATGAACCACCCGTCACCGACTTATGCAGGTGGAGAAAAAAATCTTCGTTACTACATTCTGCTGGCCGTGTTCAGGTCGTGACGGCCATATTGGTTATCGCCGTCAACATCTTTGCTTGGCGTAGGCTGAGGCGTAAAACAGAAGGATCTCCAAGGAAACGTATTGTCCCGTCTAGATGACGTACCCGTTAAACTCAAGTCGTTTGAGTTTAGGGCCGCCTGAAACTGGCCACTTCATTTTGTGCCTAGGGAAATTGTCTGGAATTGTGTTGTGTGTGAAAAGCGGTCCGTATGCTGGCAAAAATGTAGGACAAGAAAGACTCACGCCTTTGCATTTGAACAGTTAAAAGTATCTCCAGGGCACCTAATAAAATATTATAGCCCAATATTATACATTAATATACTCCTAAAGGTATTTTCGGGCACCTAATAAAATATACCAGCCCTATATATTGCATTTGTGCACAATTACACAGTTATACTATTATACCATTGTACAATTTATATCTATTACAAAGAGTGACAAGTACTCTTTAACAATTATCCATGATCATGCTATAATCTATGTAGTAACCACTATTCTTAATCAGGTTACCTATTATCATATTAATCATGTATACATGTTAATCTTTTGGTTTTACCTTTTTATTATTTTTGGGTACCTAATCATTATTTTTACCAAACATGGATCTAGATTTTCCATGCATTTATCTTTGTTTATGAATATGTCAAAAAGGGTATGTAACAGAACCTTTTATGCATTTAATCACTTATTATGTTTATACCTAGACATATGTTACGAGCACACTCCTATGAAACAATGTTTAAAGTAACTTTTGTTATTCAAGGCTTGAATAGGTAGCAGTCCGAGCCTAATGTAATAAATACATTATTTCATATTACAGTATCTGTAAATAAAAACCCATGACCTGAGGTCATGGCATTAGGAGGGTCCTACGTGACCAATGCAGATCTAGATTACGCTATGCGCTGTCTGCAGTAGCCTGGTTTAGCTCTGTACATTGTCAGCATTTTATATTAATGATAACTTTGCACACAACTTCCATGGGAAGCGGTTGACCTGTTAACCTACGCCGGAAACTTGTAACTTCCGAGCCGGTGGACTACGTATGTTTTTATATGAATCGCTGAGATAGCTAATGTTCCGCTATCGACGTGATGCTTTAGAATGGCAGTTCCGTGCCAGCATTCAAACATATCGGTCTCCCGACCGATCTGCATCTCTTAGTATGGAGTTACAGAATAAAGTTGTTATATCTGTTCAACTTATCTGTTTGAATCCTCTCCTTTAGTTAAGAAGAACCACTCTACTAAGATATCACAAGGAGATGGAAGGAACCAGAAATACTTACGAATGACAGTCGTAAGGAGAAACAAAAAAAAGTCTTTCGCAAAAGCGAAGAGACTTAGAGATACCTTCGTTCTGTAGGAAGCAATAGACGGGAACCGTAGGAGAATGATTCATAAAAACCAATGTTCGGATGACTATTCGTTCCTGATGAAAAGAGAGAAATGCTCATACTCATCTAGAGGCTTTTGCACGTCAACAAGAATGTCTCTGAGAAATCTCTTGGTATATACGAATTCTGACTACATATAAAAACGATATAGGTATAGAGGTCTTATTTAGATACTGCAGGAACTGGACTTTAGATATATTTTGTGACAGATACTATATTTATTCCACACATCATATTATACACCCATTCTGTAGAACCGACAAATAATACAGGACATGGAATGTCTGATGAGCGTAACTGTGGCGAGCGTCCGATAGCACATTATCCCCATTTCAGTTATTTACCACATTATACCCATTATACCCATTTCAGCATTTGACATATTTATCCCATTTCAGTTGTTTGACACTTTATCCCCATTTCGGTTATTTGACACATTATCGCCATTTCAGCTATATGACACATTACCCCCATTTCATTAATCTGACACATTTATCCCCATTTAATTTATTTGACGTGTTATCCCAATTTCAGTTATTTGACACTTTATCAAAGCACAAAATAGAATGCAAAGAACATTTTGGTGACTTTTGTCTTTAATTTATTATTATTTTTATTTTATAGAATCTTAAAGAATGAAATGAAATGTTATTCTAATAATCTTTCTTCTTCCCAGAGGCTTGTCTATCATGTCCTCCTCCTCCTCCTCCTTCCACTTTCTTATTTGATTTAAATCTTCTTCTGCAAAATGGCATTAATATTCCTATTTGTAGGTCGTTGTGCAAATAAGAACCATAAAGCAGTTCGGTATTGGTCTCGGCATTAATGATGGATAGTGTGTATGCTGTATCAGTTCCTTTGAAGGCGTCAGGATAAATTGTAGATGGTATAAAATGCTTGGTCTTGTGTTTTTTAAGAAATAAAATGTATTTAAGTATTTAAGATAATAGAATCTAACTTTAAAAAATGCGTTTTATTGTTTACAAGCACAAAATGCGTGCACAAAGTAACAGGTAATAATACCATCTTAATAAAGTTAAAATAATGCTTGTGTGATAAAATGAAAAAGAAAAGTTCGATACCTGGGATCACCATAATAAGGATAAAATATAAGATCTAGGAAGGAACACTGAAGACTTTTATTTTAATAAAACTGAATATTAAAATATCGAAAGGTTTGCCTCTATTAAGGTAAAGGTTGAAGAAAATGTCAGGGTCCACGTTCACCTTTGCAGTTAAATGTTAAGACGCTTTGTTTCAGTTTTTCTGTTTGAGTCATTTAGCGTGAAATGAGTTCGTGGCTTCTGAATACTTGTGCTGCTGTTCTACATGCAGACACTTGGTATTTAATGAAGATGCTCGAAAAGATTTTGTCAAATTTCCTCTCTCTCTCTCTCTCATCTCTCTCTCTCTCTCTCTCTCTCTCTCTCTCTCTCTCTCTCTCTCCTTTCCTTCTGTTTTTTCTCTGTCTCTGTCCCTTGTGTTAATGCGTATATTCGCTGACCCCTGTTGTTAGCACCTCTTCCTAGTTATTCCATTTCGACCTTAGAGGTGGTTTTCGGTCATTCCTCTGGTTCATTGGTCACTGATCCCTCCAAAATACCTTCTCTACTGCCTCGGTTCCCACTTTTGGAGGCAGGTCCCTCGGTACTCTCGTTGGGCATAGGACGTCCTTAGGGATGTGGCACTGATGGCACTCGATCGAGTCACGTCGAATCAAGACGGGTTTGAGGTTCCCACGGACTGAGGATATTTCCCAGGTGCTCTCTCCGACTTATTCGAGTTCATTCTATGCTCTGAAAGGTCACCGGAGGTGTGAGACTATCATCAGTCTTCTCTAGTGTTAAGATGGTGAATTCCCCTTGGTCTGCATGATCTAAACACTGAGGGATCCTTCCTTTAGCTCCTCGTTGGACGAGTGGGTACCGTACTCGACCATCAGTCTGGTAGCCTGAGTTCGTTTTGTTTCCAAGCGACCGCCCACATTGAATCAGAAGAATTTATTTCTGGTGAATAGAAATTCATTCCTCGATATAATATGGTTCGGATCCAACAATAAGCTGTAGGTTCCATTGCTAAGAAACTGATTGGTTTCCTATCCACGTCAAAAAATCTGATCCTTCGGACTAGCCCTAGGTGAGCTGTTAATCAGCTCAGTGGTCTGGTTAAACTAAGATACACAAACTTAAAGTCTGAGGTTTGTCATTAAACCAAACCATTGTACACTCGTCCCCTTTTCCTACGAGTTACTCAAGTTGGTGGTCTCGCGTAAGGGAATCATTCAAAGTTTTCGTTTATCACATCTTCTCTGTTTCTCTCACGTCTGGGATTATTCATTAGGGCGCCGAAGACACCTTCTTTTCCATATGAGGCTCTCATCATAGATTGATGTGGTCGAAGGTCTAATCCGACAACTGAGAATCCTTTCAGAGTTCGCTTTATTGCTTATTCTCTGCTTGTCCCTATTCGTTTTTATTAGAGTCGGTTTGTTATAAATTCCGTTATACATGTATATATGTGTGTGTTTGTATGTTCGTATCCCTCTCATTTAATAACACTATGAGGTACATAGAAAAAGGCTTCAGCACGCCAAAGGCAAACAGGCACAGCACCAAAGTTCTATTTTTAAAAAGTTGACATTTGAATTCCCAGATCGGCAAACCGTGAACAGAACACTATGAAAATGGCAGGTGCTTCTAATTCTCTTACGAGTCAAGTTTCAGTCTACTTTTTTTTTTCTTTTACATTTTGATAGTCAGTTTTCTTTTTGCCTGTATCTTTTGTATCTGTTTCAAGTGTGGAGAAATGTTAGCAAAATCTCTTGACATTTTGGGTTATTAAAGGTTAATGGGTTTGTTGGCAACTGTGGCACTTTTATATATAAATACATACATACATACATACATACATATCATACATACATATATACATATATATATGATATATATATATATATATATATATATATATATATATATATATATATATATATATATATATATAGTATGTTATGTATGTATGGTCTTGTATGTGCGTTTGCATGTGTGTGTGTGTGTGTGTGTAAATTGCTATTGTCTACCATTTATACTGAGGCTGCAAGGGAGTTGTTGTCCCCCCTCTTGTCCAACCATTGCATAACATTTTTTTATCATTTCACCATATACGATATTCGTGTACATATTGCCAGAAATAACGGTAATATAAGATAGGGGCGGCATGGTAAGATATATACCGCTTAGAAAGAGAGAGAGAGAGAGAGAGAGAGAGAGAAAGTAATTCATATGTATGTAGTATGTAAGACCAGGAGAAAGAAAAAAAAAACTCTTTACTTTTATCCATGGAGTCTTGCATATTGGTGTTCCATTATTGTGTCGGGCATATGTTGATAATTCTTGTAGAATTATTTGGCAGCCGTTGCCTTCGGGAGAATTTGAATTGGTTTAGGGAATTTATTCCTGGAATTTCTTGTCGCTAATATCTGAAATTGGTCGAGACCATTCTACTGTGTGGGATTTTATTCATTTATTTATATATATATTTTTTTTGTGGGCTCTCACTATTGTTGGCATATATGCAGATATATGTTCCTGTGCCTGGCAATAGTTTACTCTGGTGAAGAATTGCACTGAGAGAGAGAGAGAGAGAGAGAGAGAGAGAGAGAGAGAGAGAGAGAGAGAAGAGGGAGGGATTTATATATTTATTTTTTGGACATTAAATTAGTTTATACATCTAGACTTGAATGCTTATCACTGATCTAAGTTTTGTTGTATTTATGGAATATAGTAAATATTTTTTAATACTTATTTTCTGGATGAAAAAAAAACTTCAAATTTCCATAGGCTTTTAGCTATTGAATTTTTGTCATGTCAAATAAATTTAGCAGAAAGCAGTCAAAACACAACAGTACCACCTTCCAGTATCAGAGTAAATAATTT
>NC_061097.1:30285668-30300798 GCF_015104395.2 Macrobrachium nipponense
ACAGTCTGGATTAGGGTATCTATTTCTTTGATGCTCTTACCATACAGCTTGATGTCGTCCATGAACATCAGATGGTTGATTCTGTTGCCTCTTTTCTTGAGTTGGTACCCGGCATCCATCTTCTGTAGTACTTTTGTCATGGGAATCATGGCTACTACGAAGAGTAGTTTGGGGACAGTGAGTCGCCCTGGAAGATCCCTCTCCTGATATTAACCTCTGCTAGTCTTATTCCAGAGCTTGTAAGTATTGTATTCCAGTTGCGCATTGTATTTTTGAGGAAGCTGATGGTGTTTTCCTCTGCCCCATATATTTTCAGGCATTCTATTAGCCATGTGTGTGGTATCATGTCGAAGGCTTTCTTATAGTCTATCCATGCCATGCTTAGGTTGGTTTTCCTTCTACTGTTCCTTCATTACCATTTTGTCTATGAGGAGCTGGTCTTTTGTGCCCCTACACTTCCTTCTGCAGCCTTTCTGTTGGTGGGGAGGATGGTGTTTGTCTCCTCTAGGTAATTGTATAGCCTTTCACTGATGATACCTGTTAGTAACTTCCACATTATTGTAGGCAGGTGATAGGCCTGTAGTTACTGGCTATATTTTCCCTTACTCTTGTCTTTTTGTACTAAGGATGTTCTTCCTGTGGTCATCCATTTGGGTGCTTGGTGATTTGAGATACAATGCTGGAGTTGTTCTGCTATTCGTGGGTGTAGGGCCTTGAAGTTTTGAGCCAGTATCCATGGACTTCATCGGGACCTGGGCTTTCAGTTTGGCATTTTCTTTAGTTGGTGTCTGACTGTGTCTGTCGTGATGTCTGTGAATCTTTGTTTTATTCTCCCTGTTTCTTCTTCCTTGACTTCCTGGAGCCATGTTGCATGTTTGTTGTGTGATACCGGATTGCTCCATATGTTTTCCCAGAGTCTTACTTGGTTCGGCTTCAGGAATTTCTGGGTGGTTTGTCTTCCCCTCTAGTTGGCTGTATAGTTTTCTGGTTGGTTGCGAATAGTTTGTTCTGTTGGTATCCCTTATTCCTGTTCATGTACCGTTGGATCTTGTGTGCTTTGGCCTTAAGCCTCCTGTTTTACATCTTCTATTGTGTTGTTTAGTCCCCTCTCTTGTACTTTGTATTTCTCGTTGAGTTCCTCCCTTGTTTTCTTGCTTCTTAGCCTTTTTTCTGCCATCTCTTATTATTATTATTATTATTATTATTATTATTATTATTATTATTATTATTATTATTATTATTATTATTATTATTATTATTATTATCTTGGTTAAAATGAAAACCTCCCAAGATCAGTTAAAAGCTACTCTTTATCATAAATAAACTAATCAAGAATACCCACATTACGAAACGCTCAGTTCAAGGCAAACAGTCCTGAAAATACTGAAGGTATCATGAAGTTCGAATTAGGCTTCTATAACTCCATTTTGCAGATAATTTTGGTCCTTCAGATTGTACTGAAAATCGAATTATTTGAAAGTTGTGGCTGGTTCTGACACAGGTGGCACTCCACTATTGGCTTTTCCTCTGGCTTCGATATTCCAGTTCAGTTTGATTATTCTTTTCCTTTTCTTTTAGGCAAAGGTTGAATAGAAGAGATGGATTCTAACTGTATCAGTCATGTAGCTTATTAATGAAAACATCCAGTCTTCCATGATGACAATAACATCTTGGTTAAAGTAAATTTGACGGTTCTAGCATGTCTGAGAGAGAAGAGAGAGCGAGAGAGAGAGAGAGAGAGAGAGAGACGAGAGAGAGGAGAGAGAGAGAGAGAGAGAGAGAGTTATGCTTCTATTAGACGAGGTTTGACCACTATTATTGAGAGCGGGAAGATGCCATGAAGTACGTAGGGTTTGGAACAGGTCACCTCATCCCCTGTAATGCAAATTTGCAAGGTGAGATTGCCCACAGCAGCTGCAAGTAATTGAACCCACCATGTGGCAAGCACCTTCCCTTCATTTCCCTGTTATTCGCTCGCTTTTCTCAGGTCTTTCATCACCCGCTCATTAATAATTCATTCAGCAGATGAAAAGGTTCTCAAAAGCTAAGAGAATAAGCCTAAGGTTCACTCTCGGATGTGTCAGTTTAGATAGGGAGGGCCGTTGCATTGTTCGTCGTAAGGTTGTTCCTGAATTCAAAATTCTGATTTATATATATATATATATATATATATATATATATATATATATATATATATATAATGCAATTGTATTTATAGTATATATGTATGTATATACTATATATATATATATATATATATATATATATATATATATATATATATATATATATATATAGATATAGATATATGTACATATATATATATCTATTATATATATATATATATATATATATATTATTATATAAATATATATATATATCTATATATATAGATATCTATATATTATATATATATATTGATATATCTATATATATATATATATATATATATATATATCTATATATATCTATATATATATATATATATATATAATAGTATATATATATATATATATATATATATATATATGTACGTATATATAGATATATATGATCAGAAATTTCAATTAGGTACATTCGTGAAGTGTCCCTTATCGTTGGACCTCGAAAATGAGAGCACTTGTTCTCCCAGAATATTTACTCACACTGACTGAAAACACAGACAAGAAAGAAATAAATTGCCTGCATTGCAAAACGTCATGTTGGAACACCAAGTCCGAGGAAATAGTACATACTTCACGGACAATAAAATTGGGGTGGGCACCTCAGTTTTGTGCATCTGTGTCGACATGTAAGAGGAACGCTGAAACTGAACTTCCATGAAGTCGAGATTCATTTTTTAAAGCAGAGAGAAGTCAGGACCCTGTCTGTATCTCGACAGTTCGGTCGGTTGATGAACCCGTTGTTGTCTTATTCGTAAGAGCTATTCGGCTTTTTTGAAAGTCGAATGGAAAATGCTTCAACTTCTTGACATTCTCTAACGGAATTCTAATGGTTTATATATATATATATATATATATCTATATATATATATATATATATATATATATATATATATATATATATAATTTGTGTGTGTGGGTGTGTGTGTGTAATAATCACGAACGTCTTGATGGAACAGAAATAACAAACATTAAAAGTCGCCTCAGTGGCGTGGCCGGTTTGGTCTTGTCCTGCCACCTCGGTGGCCACGAGTTTGATTCTCGGGCATTCCATTGAGGGGTCAGAGATGTGTACTTCTGGTGACAGAAGTTCATCCTCGACGTGGTTCGGAAGTCACGTGAAGCCGTTGGACCCGTTGCTGAATAACCACTGGTTCCATGCAACGTAAAAACACCATAGAGACAAACAAACAAACAATGGAGACATAAACAGTCTTCGATGTATTTATCTACAGACAATGAAACGAAAGTCTTTGGGGGTGTTTGGTCTCAATACTCTCTTTTCCTTCTGCTACATAGCTTTGGAATTCTTACGTCCCCTACCCTCTGTTGTTTCCTAAATTTCTATATCAGCCTAATTTTATGCTTTCTGTATCTTGGGAAAATGATATCGTTGGTTTTTTCTCCTCAGTTTCATGATACCTTCTGTTTTTTTTTTTTTTCTTTCAATGCAGTTCTCTTGAGTGATAGACGAAACAAAACAGATAGAAAAACTCTAAATTAGCTTTAGATCAATAGACTGTTCGCAACATTGAAAGCAATTACAATACCAAATTAAATATGGTTAATCATAGATCTACGCAATTGCAAATAAATAAATGCATTGAGCCAAGACAAAAATGCTCAATGAATTAACTTTATACATCCGTACCTTTGATATAACAAGCACTGAAAGATATTAATTAAGTAGCCTATAGAAGAACAAACGTATCCAGTGTATCTGCTTATTCTCTTTTATGTTTCTTGCTTATTTAATTTTATCCCTAACTTTAACTTGGAATGGTATCTTGTGTATTCCATTTATTTCTAATAATATATATATATATATATATATATATATATATATATATATATATATATATATATATATATATATAGATATATATATATATATATGTATGATATATATATATATATATATATATATATATATATATTATATATATATTATATATATATATATACATATATATATATATATATATATATATATATATATATATATATATATATATATATAGACCAAGAGAAGAAAATTAGGAAATATGGAGATGCTACAGCAGAAACAACCCGAGGAAAGAGGATACAGAAGACGAGTGGTTAACATCTGGAATGAGAGAAATAACACCCCCCAATCAGAACAGAGGCTGACAGGCCAAGTAAGGACCATGAAGAAAAAGAATTGGCTGTCCACAGCAGAAAGAGAGGAACTGGAAAGAGAAACAACACCGAGCAACGAATGACAAGAAGACGAACAAAGAGACGATACCACAGAAGACGACAGGGATGATGAGCTGAAAAACAATAACACAGGCAGAAACACCGAAGAAGTAACAGAGAGGACGGAATGGGTGGAAAAGTTCAGACAATGGATGAAGCAGATACAGAGAGAGCAAAGATCCCATCCATGAAAGCCTACAACTATGCAGGTGATAGCTTCTCCTCAACTTATATTTCGTGTGGCCATCCTTCTTGATCTCCTCACTTGCTGTTTTCCTTGTGTGTGTCATTCATCGTTAGCGATGAGACTCTTGGAATCCCGGTTGTTATATGGTGTCTGCGGCAGCATCAGACGAAGGAAAGACAGAGCCTGTCCTTATATTAAAATCTTCAATAAATGTTTGGGTTACTATATAGAAGTGAACTACTATGAGATTCAGGGCCTCTGTAACACGGTTTTTTGGACTTTGCTCCTTATCAAAGCATTGGATGTAGCTGAAAGTTGACATATGTATATTGTACAACCACACACAAATTTTGTCACCATTATCAATAACCTAAACCCGAGCGCCATGGCCAATGATAACGAGCCAAGAGTCGAAAAACATTCATTACGTAAGCAAGGTAAACACACCGTTTTATGAAATGTTGCCCCGCCCATCCACCAGACGGAAACCCATTCACCTTATTCCATCGGCTCTGAAACCCATAGTAGTCAAGAATGGCTAACAGGATTTGGAATTGTCCCCTTGGTTGCAAAACTGCATTTGTATCACGACTTACAAATTTATACAGTCAAGAAAAAGCCCGTGGCCATACTTTCTTGTACAAAGCCTGAATAGGTAATTGATTAATTCAGTTATAGTTTAAATCCGATTGTTTTTGGTCTGATTTGTATTTAGCGTAACGTGATTATAATACTTGTAATGTCATTCAGGATTTTGAACATTTCCATTAACTATTCACTATGCCACCAAGAGAGAGGGAAAGAGAGAGATTGTATGTAAACAGTCTTTATATAACTATTTTTGTTAAAATAAGATTTTTATCCAAAGTAAATACAAGCTTATATGTGCTAAAATCTCCAGCAGACCAACGGATCATCTGATTTAATTTTTTCTTCTTCTTTAGGCCGTACAACCGTGTTGGATATAAAGACTTTATGAATGGCGGAACGTTACATAGAAGTGGGTGGGGTATCTGTGCTAGCGTAGTAATACTACTGTAGCCAGTAGATTGCCGCCGCAACAGTAGTAATAGCAGTAAACGTTTAGGCCAACTGCTGGGATTCTTGAGGATCATTTAGCACTTCTTGCAACTACTCGAGAAATGAGTTTTTATAGCCAGAAGTTAAATTTTCTAATCCAACAATGCCCATGATAGCCTTCAGTGTCATCCTGAATTATAACGAGGCCAAAGTGGGTGAAGCCTCATGTAGTCATCATTCTGACGATAATTATTGGTGAAGGTTTAAAGCCAAAATACGGTACCGGCTATTTTTATTTTTTCAGTAAATAGGTAGATAGCCAATAAATAAAAATTGCTTGACATTGGATATAGCAGTTATCAAATCAAGCTTGACTACTATGTTTTTGAAAATTACCAACTATTCCCTATCTGAGTGTGACATATAAAGTAGACTGTAATTTCTTAGGACACTAATTTCTTAGGACACTTATTTTGGGAGTTAGACTAATAATCGAAGTGGTTTTATATTTATTAACATATTTTGTTGGTTTGTTTATTATGACAATTATCAGTGGAGTGGATTCAGAGTTCATAAAGGTGTACTGCTTTGCTTGTATTTAAATTTTTGTCATTGTTGCCAGAGGTATAGCCTTCGTTACTTATAGCCAATCATCCATCGAGAAAGAGGGAAGAAATGCTGTCATAAGTTACGTAACGAGTGCGTTCGGAACCTTTTCTCTGAGTAAGTTGGCCCGTCTTCAAAAATAGTCACTTTTACATTATAAGTACCAAATTTATTCAACCTACATAATGCAGAATACGGTCAAAATTTATGTGTAGATATAATGTGTATTCTGAATAAGCGTTATATTTATGAAATGCATAGATTAAAAGTAATTGCGAAAAAACCGTGTACAGAGGCCCTGAATCTCATAGTAGTGGGTCCTCGTTAACGAACGACTTGTTCCCTTTAAATGATTCTCCCTTGTTTATGGCGACGCCTTCAACCAATCTTCTTGTGTTTACGTCGTTACTTTTGTGAATAATGTTAGCTCTGTTCCTGTCTGGTCTATGATCGTTATTGAATGCTTGGGAAACGATTGCACTGTTTTGAGAATGTAGTGAGAAATATTGTTTTTGCAGTCTTTACATGGTGTTTTGTATACTCCTGGTACTTGGGGTTGTAATGATTGTTGTTTTTCTAATTAGATTATTCTTATCTTGTTGGTATTTTGAAATAAATTTTAATATTATCCTGGCTATTATTTACATAATCTGCATATGTTATCTATGTATGCTAGGGTTAAAAAGTAAGGTTAAAAATCTATTAGGTTTTCATCTATTGATATCTTTAGGGCAAAAATAAGTCTTCCGGGCACTTGAGAGCACTTTTTCAGCGAAGTTTGTGGGGTGGGGTGGGGTTCGGTTACCTAAGGCTTCTGAAATGTTTAAAATTTAATTTTAACAAGTGACCTCTCTTGTTTTTTTTTAAATATATATTTCCCTATACCACCATATTATTTGGAAGCTTGAATTTCAAGTCAGGGGGATTCTTCCATATGAAAAGCGTTCATATTCTGAATAATAATAATAATAATAATAATAATAATATAATAATAATAATAATAATAATAATAATAATAATAATAATAATGATAATAATAATAATAATAATTCATTTAATCCAGGTAATGAAAAACAATTCCTGAAAGGACTCTGGATTTGGATTGAATCTTTCCCCAGACAAGGAAAACCAGAGAGAAAAACAACGTCCAATCCATCCTGACAGGAAAGCGCCTTTATGGTCTGAGCTCCTCCCTCGACGATCGTAGCAACTCGCGTTAATCTTAATACGATCACCCGTCTTAAGAAGGTGGTGATTCCTCCTCCTCCTCCTCCTCCTCCTCCTCCTCCTCCTCCTCCTCCTCCTCCTCCCTCCTCCTCCTCCTCTTTCATCTCAACCTTTCTGAGATTCTACGACGCATGTTAATATGTAGTTGTGGAACAGGAAGCCAAGCGAGTCGTTCTTGTTGTGGCTGATGATGAGATTTTGACCAAATGCTTCCCCTTCATGCTCAGAAGATATTTCTGGTTATGGTACAACTGACACGGGAGGTTCAGGCTATGGGATTTAGAGATTGGGTTTCTGAAGCCTTGGAACCCTTTCAATGGAAATGGTAATCCATAAATAATTAAGGGATAAGAAACTATTAACCAGTATTGCAAATGACCACAACATGGAACCATTGCTGATTATGAAAGGGAAAACAATGTAAAGACAATGATAAATAGTGCACTTTCCTTAACTCATTATGTTATTACCTAAGAGAAATATCCCAATCATTTATTCTCAAACTGTCTTCTCTTCCAAACAAAGTTAATATGTATCGATATGGTTTCTCTCAAGATATATGGAAGTCTTGAAAGCAACAATATTGATACATATAAACGTTCCTTTGAAAGAGAAAACAGTTTGAAAACAATTCAGCTGAATTTTTTTTCCATGCAATATATAGTAATTTTTGCATATCTATATATATATATATATATATATATATTATATTATACTATATATATATATATATATATATATATATATATATATATCTAACCTATATATATATTATATATATATCTGTGATATATATAATATATATATATATATATATATATATATATATATATATATATATATATATATATATATATATATATCTGTGAGAGAGAGAAACTTGAAAAATATCTGTTTGATTATATAGTTGAAATGATTTTGGTTCAATCTACTTTTGCATTCATGGTGAAAATAATATTCTCTTATTTCTTAGAGGATTCTCATAATTCTAATATATCGCCCCCTCGAGTTATATTGTATGTTCAAGGACGAGCTTTCTTCAAAGGGTTAATCTTATTAATACTCAAATGGCCAAACTTTTTTTCTCGTTTTGATTCAAGAATTCTTAAGAATAAAATCAACTTCCTTTCGGTAAACGTAATAACAGAACGCAGGACGAATATTAAGTTAGGAGACTTCTCTCGTGTAGAATGTCTTATTAGTTTCTGAATGATTTCATATTCTTGCATCTCTCAGTGCTGTTGAGAAGCGGAAAAGATGAGATGAAAGAAATATTAGGAGAAATGTTCTTCAGCTGTTATAATTGGGTGAAACTCTCAGGCGGCTTACTTCTCGAGAATCCTTTGCAGGACGTTTCATTCGAGTCCTTTTTTCACTCCAAAATGATCTCATTACTTTTGAAGGGCTTTCGTTCCCAAATGAGGAAATTCATATATTTTGGCATCGTAGCAGATATATGTATATTTTTTTCCCTGAAAAAATATGTATTTTCGTCTCTTTTTATTAAAAGAACGGATTCCTTGAATTCAGATTCTTCGAATGTTACGTAGTTTTCACGTCTCAAACATTTTATGATTTATGTTATTTGATGTTTTGAATGATCTTTTCTTTCTATTTGTGCCATCTGTGTTGTTTTACGTCCTTCCTATTTCATTCTGTTTCGTCGATTTAGCGGAAATATGTTAATTCAGTCAATAGTGAAATAGCAGAAAAATGAATCTATATAGTAATGACTATTTTTATTTAATTTCAAGGCCACTGAAATATCTAACATCGGATATATTTATAATGAGTTTAATTATTTTTACAAATGCCTTCTGTATATTTATTTGCTACTTAAATGCACCTATTTGACGGTTCTATCCAGTAATTGGTTTTGGTAACTAGATTTCAAACGTTCGGTAACAAACGTCAGCAAATCAGATTATAGTACAGGAGTTTATCAATATTTCCTCCGTATTTTATTTGAACAATTCGATTACAGAACGATGATTAAGGAAGATTTTAAAATGTCGAAGGTGGAAGAGAGAACTCAGAAAACAGGGAAATAAAGTAGAGGCAGACAATGTTCCTCGCTGTCGAACTTCTCAGTTCCAGAGGACCTTTATTCCTCACACCGCTGGACTGTGGAACATCTCCCTTCAGAGGAGGTCGTGCAGTTGGAACTTCATAAGTTCTAGCGAAGATGCAATGCAACAATACCCTAATGCAGTTCTCTCGTATTAGCCATCTTGCTTGGTGAGACGTTCCCGCGCGCAGTCTGATTAATCAACAGATATCACAAGTTTAACTTACGTCTAGAATTTGAGAGATATCTAGAAGTGTTCGTGAACTATCGGTGATAAGATTAGTGTGAAAATAGTAGGATAAAGCATCTACTAAGTTAGTTTATCAAGTGAAATACTGTAAATCAGAACAAGATGGCAGTAAGTTCCAACTGTGGAAAAAAATGGCGAAATTTAGCTTATTTGGCAGATTCGAAATACAATGAGGTAGCAGGAAGGGAACTGGCATTTCTCATCTATGAGATCAGCAACAGTCCTAACCAAAAAGATACAAAAGCATTCATAGATATATTAGAATGATATAATCCTTCAAACTGGAACAAATCAACAGAAAACATCTTGAAAATAATTGAAGAAGTTCCAAATAAAATCCAAGTGGTCAAGAGACTCATGAAGAAAATATACATAAACCAACATATTCCGACAAAGAAAATGAATAAGGTGAGCATTGTGAATATCCTAATTGATGCATTAGGAAAAAGAATGCCAAAAGCATGCAAACTGTGTAAGGTGTGGTATAGCATAGTTAATCCACAAAACCTAATCAGAAAATGTGCTGCATGCAACATACAGACCCATCCACAATGTGCTGAGGTAATGCAAGATATGAGAAAAGATACCAGAATATTTTGCTCAACATGTCTATCATGGATAGACAATGTTATTAAATCAAGATTGAATGTACAAATTGTTGAGGATGAAGAAGAAGAGGAAGAGGAAGAAGAAGAAGAAGAAGAAGAAGAAGAAGAAGAAGAAGAGGAAAACGAAAGAGAAGTAAACAAAACTGAAATGACAGAAAAAAATAAGGAAAACAAAGAACAAGATAAAAGTATGGATGCAGAGGTACTCATTGATACTACATATGAGGCAATGAAGCAGCATACTTACGAAGAAATAAATTACGATATGACAACACAAAAGAAAATCCCGAAGAGGCTCTACCCAGATCTACACAATGATGGGAAAGAGGAAAAAATAGACAAAAAAGACAAAGTCTGCAACCTTTTGAAAAGAGGGAATTGCAGATTTGGAGAAAGATGCTACTACAAACATCCTAAGGTATGTCACAACTATGAAATATATGGTAAATGTGCATACCTAGACAGCTATGAGGATAATTGCAGAGATCTGCACCCAAAAATATGCAAAAACCTAAAAGAAGGAAAGGGATGTAAGTTCGACAGAAAATGTAAATATATGCAACCTGTAGCCATGAATCATAATCAAATAAATAATCAATCAAGTAATAAAATCCAAAATAAGAAAGAAACAAATAAAGACAGGAATAAAGAATATCAGGTAAAAGAAAAACGCAAGCCATTAATGCGATATGCAGTGATGTCAGCAAAAAATTTCAAAGCCTCAGCTCCAAGATACAACTCAAGAGATAATAACTGTATTTATTATGCAAGAGGATATTGCATATACGGGGAAAATTGCAGATTCAGACACAAAATGAATAATTATGATGAAGGAAGATCAAATATTATGGAAAAGTTGGATTTTTTAATGTCAGAATTTCTGGAAATGAAAAAAAGAACAACATACCAGAACAGGAAAGAGACATGGGAAAATCCTTATTATTACCCATATTAAATGAAGGAGAAAACACGCAAACCATCATAGTGATGAATGGGCAGGGTTTAGTTACAAGTAACTCAAAAAGAAAAATAGAGTACTTAGAAGAACTAACCCAAATTGAAAAGAAAATAGTTATAATGAATATAAGTGAAACCTGGTATTCCCAAGAGACTGGGAATGATGATCAAATAAAAGGGTTCCAAACTTATAGATCAGATAAAAAAATAGTAATCAAGGGGGAACCGCAATATATGAGAAAGACAAAAAACAAGGAAAAATATATGAGAAATATAGTAACTCAGAATGTGAACTAATAGCGGTAGAATTTGAATCTGAAAAATTAATGAACATAGTAATATATAGACCTCCTAATACTAAAGAGTTTGACTTAATAATAGAAAAATTGGATGATATATGTAGAAATCACAAGGACTGGACTATTCTCCTATCTGGAGACTTCAACTTTCCTTTCGTAGACTGGAAAGAACGAATAGGAGATTGTGGTTGACTTTATACATATAAAAAAAGAGACTAATAGTAGTGCAGAAGATAAAAGGCAATTCGAAAAGCTATTAGATATGCTACTAGAATACAACATTCAACAAATAAATCACCTGCCAACAAGAAAAAAGGACTACTTTAGACCTAGTCCATAGTTTTGTGAACGAGATGAATCATGTTAAAGGAAAAATAATGTAGTTTATAATGCGAGTATTTCAGACCATAATGTCATAGAATTAACAGTCCATTCCAAAGCAAGTGAAAACAGAGATAAGCAAGAAATGAAAAAAGTGGGAAGGATATGGAAAATACAATTCTACAGTAAAAAATATAAAATGGTCAAAAATAAATGAAGAAGAAACAAACAAAGATTGGGATAACTTTTTCGTAAGTGATGACATAAGGGTAAAATACGGAGATATTATATAAAATATTAGAGAAAATAGTGGATAAATTATACCGAAGAAGAAAGGTAAACGTCAGTCACGCATACCAAGAGACAGAAGGATCTTGTTCCAGAAAATCAGAAAGTGGAAAAAAGGTCTTGCAAAAGAAAAAAAAAAATGCATGGAAAGTTATAGAACTAAAAAGTAAGATAGAGAATGCAGAACAAAAGATTATACAATCAAAAGAAAATGAAAAACGGACTTGGAAGAAAAAACCCTAATAAATATCAAGCAAAACCCCAAACTATTATACTCATACGCGAAAAAGATGAATAAAAGAAGAATAGAAATAGGCCCTCTAAGAATTGAAGGGAGATTAACGAATGAAAAAAAGGAAATTTGCAACATATTGGCAGAATGATATAAGAGAGAATTCATCCCTAGAATAGATAATGAAGATAATGATATAGAAGTAAGGGACGAAAATAGTGAATATTTAGCTGACATAGATATTAATGAAGCTGATATTATGCAGGCTATTAATGAAATTAAAAATGGAGCTGCTTGCAGGGCCTGATGGGAGTTTCCTGTTATTTTGTTAAAGAAAGTAGTTCATTCTATCGCAAAGCCACTTGCAATATTATTAAGACAAAGTGTAGATACAGGCACGATTTATGATGAGCACAATTAGCATATATTACCCCTACATTCAAAAGTGGGAAATCCAAGACTAGAGGCAAGTAATTATAGGCCTGTGAGTCTAACATCACATATTATGAAAGTGCATGAAAGGGTAATGAAGAAAAAAATGAAACATTTCATAAAAAACAAATAATCTGTTTAATGTAGGACAACATGGTTTCGTACCCGGAAAAAGTACACAAACCCAACTGTTAGTCCACCGTGAAAACATATACAAAAATATGAAAAGCGGAAATGAAACAGATGTGGTTTATCTAGACTTTGCAAAAGCTTTTGACAAGGTAGACCATAATATATTAACGAAGAAAATTAGAAAACATAATATAGTGGATAAAGTAGGAAGATGGTTAAAAGAATTTTTACACTACAGAAAACAGATAGTTATTGCAAACGATGAGAAATCGGATGAAGCTAAGGTAATTTCCGGTGTGCCACAAGGTAAGGTGTTAGCTGCATTACTGTTTGTTATTATGATTGCAGACATAGACAGTAATGTTAAGGACTCGGTAGTGAGTAGTTTCGCTGATGACACAAGAATAAGTAGAGAAATTACTTGTGATGAAGATAGGAACGTATACAAAGAGACCTTAACAAAGTATATGATAGGGCAGAGGTAAATAGGATGGTATTTAACTCTGATAAATTTGAATCAATAAACTATGGAGACAGAGAAGGAAAGCTTTTTTTTTTTTTCATATGCATATAGGGGACCTAATAATGAGACAATCACAGATAAGGAAGCAGTTAAAGACCTTGGTGTGATGATGAATAGGAACATGTTATGCAACGATCAAATAGCAATTCTATTGGCAAAATGTAAAGCAAAAATGGGAATGTTGTTACGGCACTTCAAAACAAGAAAAGTTGAACACATGATTATGCTTTATAAAACATAAGTTCGTAGTCCACTTGAATATTGCAATATGATATGGTACCCACACTATCAAAAGGATATTGCACAAATAGAGAGTGTACAAAGGTCCTTTACAGCTAGAATAGAAGAAGTTAAGGACCTTGACTACTGGGAAAGACTACAATCTTTAAAATTATATAGTCTAGAAAGGAGAAGAGAACGCTACATGATAATTCAGGCATGGAAACAGATAGAAGGAATAGCTGAAAACATCATGGAACTAAAAATATCAGAAAGAGCAAGCAGAGGTAGATTAATAGTGGCCAAAACTATACCAGGAAAAATAAGGAAAGCACACAGGACATTAATCCACTACGCACCAGCATCGATAATGCAGCGTCTATTCAATGCGTTGCCAGCTCATCTGAGGAATATAACAGGAGTGAGCGTAGATGTGTTTAAGAATAAGCTCGACAAATATCTAAACTGCATCCCAGACCATCCAAGATTGGAAGATGCAAAATATACCGGAAGATGTACTAGCAACACTCTGGTAGACATTAGAGGTTCCTCATACTGAGGGACCTGGGGCAACCCAAACAAGATGTAAGGTCTGTAAGGTAAGGTCTCTCTCTCTCTCTTGATTTTCTTGTACTTCCCTTTACCTCCTCTTACTACTTTCTAAGGAACACCTTAATATTCTTAGGAAGCTTGAATTAAAGTCTATGTGGTTTTGTTCCATATGAGTAAGGTTCATCTTCTGAATAATAATAATAATAATAATAATAATAATAATAATAATGATAATAATAGTAATAGTAATAATAATAATAATAATAAAACTAATAATAATAATAATAGAGATGAAGAATAATGAATGACTTTCGACGTCAAGATCAACTAATGAAAACAGACCACTACAGCTTACAGTGAGCGCGCTAGTTTTGTCGTATATATTCAAAATATCCTTTTCTTCTCAGATACTTTTTGATTATCATCTTTTATGATTTGCCTCTTTATTCGTCTAACCGTCTGTCTATTAATCTCCGTTCCTTGAAAAAATCTTTTGCAAAAGAATTCTCCTAAAAGTTTTTACTTAACCTTATTCTTAGTTTTATTCTTTCTCTTTCGTCTGTCGTGCTTAGGACAAGGAACGGATGAATAAAACCCACATAATTCTTACTGGCCTTTTTAAAAGTTGTTGGGTACTTGATTGATATCGGTATGATATACATGGATGGCTAAAGTAATTGTTAGTTTGTAAGGCTCTCTCTCTCTCTCTCTCTCTCTCTCTCTCTCTCTCTCTCTCTCTCTCTCTCTCTCATTTAACAGTCACTTGTCTTCATTACTTCTCCCAAGTCAATTGTTTCATTGGGATTAGAAAATCCCCCCCCCCCCCC
>NC_061097.1:30301298-30316298 GCF_015104395.2 Macrobrachium nipponense
TCTCCTCTGCCTCCCAGTTGTTAGTTGATCAGTT
This sequence comes from Macrobrachium nipponense, assembly GCF_015104395.2. NCBI lineage: Eukaryota > Metazoa > Arthropoda > Malacostraca > Decapoda > Palaemonidae > Macrobrachium > Macrobrachium nipponense. The sequence goes on from NC_061097.1 coordinate 30,301,333, forward strand.
TGTTTTATTATTATTATTATTATTATTATTATTACTATTTTTATTTATTATTATTATTATTATTATTATTATTATTATTATTATTATTATTATTATATGCTGGAAGTACACCCTCATTTAAACATGTTTTATTAAAAGTATTTGCTGCCTCAGCTGCGTTAATTTGATAAAGGTTCATTTTTTATTTTCCTAGTTATTGTTTTCTCATTGTTGCTCACCAGTTAAGCAACAATGAGAAAATAATAATTAGAAAAATAGCGAAGAACCTTTATCAAATTAACGCAGTCGAGGCAGCAATTACTTTTAATAAAACATATTATTATTATTATTCTCTTTTGCTCTCCCTCGGTATTCTTAATTTTAGTTTTATAATGTGTTAGAGTTTGCCGTATTTCTATGACTTTGCTTACTTAAATAATCTCTTTCTATTCAAAATTAATGTCTTTCTTTGTGTGGTAGGATTTTATGCGTCCTATTTGTAAATAAAATTCTAAAAACATCTGTTTTTTTTTTTCCTCATTTTATTGAATGAAATGTATAAATGTGTGCATATGTTTGTGTGTGTATGCGCAATGTACATGTGTACACATAGCCTGTTAATTTACTATAGTTTGTATACTTCACATATAAACGCGGATGCCTACATCTTAATCTTTTATCACCTTGTACAAATGATTATTATTTTATAAAAAGTAAATTGTAATTTCTAACTGTTTGAAGTAAAATACTTTTAAAACGTAAGTTGGTCTATATTTGTATAATTGTTGAGAAAGTAAAAGTAGTCATCCACCCGTTATATTTTCTAATGTTCGAGAAGCCTTGATTAAATTGATAATTCATACAGATTCTGAATACAGTGAATGCTGATCAGTGTTTGCTTTGAAAGGTCACCGTTAGATTCATAGCAAACAGAAACAAGTATAAAATGCGCCGAAGTATCTTCGGGGCAATCGAGTTTTCAATACAGCGTATAATGCTGGTTGAAAAATTCAATGTGCTGAAGTAAGAAACTCGTCCACGACCGGTCAGCGCTCAGTTGCTACCCAGATGCCACCAAGATGCCCCTCTAGCTGTGCCAGATGCACGATGCATGGCTAACTTTAATCCTAGAAAAAATATTAACTACTGAGGCTAGAGGGCTGCAATTTGGTATGTTTGATGATTGGAGGGTGGGGGATGGCCAACATGCCAATTTGCAGCCCTCTAGCCTCAGTAACTTTTAAGACTTGAGGATGGACAGACAAATAACCATCTCAATAGATTTCTTTTATATAAAACTAAAATGAAATGAATCATGCATGATTTTGAGTAAAATCTAAACAAAAACTAAGGGGAAGAGCCCGGAGGAAAATTATCATAACCGAGTGAAGATGTATATCTATTTCATAAGTTCCAGTTTCCCAATAATAATAATAATAATAATATAATAATAATAATAATAATAATAATAATAATAATAATAATAATAATAATAATAATAAATAAATAAATAAATAAATATTTTTTTTGGATTCAGTAGCTCTAAGCGGAGGCCCCCGATGCCGGCGAAAGGTAGGCGGATGGGAATGACAGACTCTTCAGGGGGGCGGAGAAAAATCACCCCCCCCCCTCGCGGGCCCGCTGTGCGGGGAACGTGGTTAGGGAAGCTGTGTGGAACTGCTTGTCTAGGCAGATGTGTTTACAAGCCCTGCTCGGATGCTAAAGAAGCCAATTCCCTTTTATTATTAAGGAGATATTTATACCTTTCCTATGGGAAGGTGTTTTATCTTTTTCGTGTTGTTGTTATACTTTTTTTATATTCCTTTTATCATACGTTATTTCTCTTGTCTGCTTGAAACGTGATAGGACGCCAAAGACTTAGTGTCATTTGTATTCGAAATACTTGACTATGACAGACCTATTTTTATGGCCAAGAAGTCACAAATTGAAAAATAGCTTCAAAACGGATGTCGAATATCTATAGGGGTTAGTGCCGTCAGTGCACCTCCATTCGTGCACTGTAGGCATTACTAAAGATTGTTTACCGCGTCCCTTCGGCCACTCGCTGTACCACTTTGTAGCTATTTACTTTGCCTCCATTTCCACGCTTTCTTTCTCCACCTTATTGTCCAACCTCTCCAATTCCCTCTTTTCACTTTCTTAAGCGTTGAATTATTATAACTCTAGATATAACATTTTCAAACTGAATTATGACGTCATTTCACCACGTGACGCTTCAGAATGCTGGATCATACAACAGAAGTAAATTCTAACTTCCTATATTTTCCGAGAAATGGAATAATCGGAGTTATGTCTCTTATGCCTACTCTAGTGACGTTTGCCCTTACGTTAAGCCGGAAATAATATCATACGGTAATCTCCAGTGGTTTGGAAAAAATGATCGAAACTATATAAAGTGACTTTGTGTCTCAAACGACAACGTCAAAATTCTACGAATTTGTAATAAATAGATTCACATTTTTGCTGATGAAGTTTACTAACTGATGCGGAAATTTAGACAAAATACATTTTTAAAAATCATTATCATAATAAAAAGGCATAAACAAACGAACAAACTAACCCAAGCTAAACCCATGTAAAGGAATTTGATTTTTCTTCTGTAACCGTAGAGTTTTTATCATCATTAATCTCATATACCTTTTCCAGACTTTTATGGAAGACGTTCATTTGAAATGTCATTAATGAACGCAGCAAGCAATTGTTTTTCTAAGGCTGACAGTAATTAATGCGAAGTCTTTGTTGACAGGATTTTTTTTTTTCTGGTTTTTTGGAATAATGAAAGATTTTTCTCGAATAGTTTTTATTGAAGGAATTATTTTTCCTCTCTCAGTCATTCGACAACGTCATTCTCAAAATCCTTTGTGCTCTTCATCCTGCTGCGATATTCCGTTGCATATCAACTGACATCTTGACTGTCATGACAGTTTACAGGTTTTAACTAAAAGCTCAAGTTACAGAATTTACATTCTTTAACATCTGACCTTTTCGTATTTTCAACTTCTAACATTTTCTGAAGTTCAGTTTCCTTCGGCTCAGTTCCTCATCATGGACATTAATTTACCTGAAGGGAGGGAGAGAATATTGTCTGATTTAATTAGAGTAATGTCCTAGCAAACGCCTGCATCACTTTGTGAAGGTTTGTTGGCGTCAACTTTGTGATACATCTCGCTTTGCTTCGCTTGTAAAGTGGAAGGCATTCAATTAGATTTACAGACATATCTTTGCATAAAGATATGTATATTGAAAGCCTATTTTCTATGTAAATGTAACATATTCTGAATCTCATAACTGCTTTCTAGAGAACATCTAAATTCCCCGAGACAATCGTAACAAGAATGATGCTAAATGAAAACTGTCTTTATTATTAAAGTAAAACATTTACATGAAAAGTAAAATGCCAGTAGCGCCTCAGTGGCGTCGTCGGTTTGGTTTTGGCCTATCACCTTCGTGGCCGCGAGTTCGATTCTCGGCCATTCCATTGAGGGGTCAAAGATCTGTATTTCTTTTTGGTGATAGAAGTTTCACTCTCGACGTGGTTCGGAAGTCACGTCAAGCTGATGGTCCCGTTGCTGAATAACCACTGGTTCCATGCGACGTAAAAACACCATACTACAGACAAACAAACAAATAATAAAATGTCCAGTAACATTTCCAAGTCACATCATTTTTGAACAACCAGTGCATTTATTTTTCTCGAATATTATTTTTTTCTCGATAATTATTATAGTGAATGAATGAACTATCATTTCATTTTGTCCAGCGTTAGTTACGAAAGCGATTAATTTCCTAAAATGTGATACCCGTATGTTGGTGGTATCTCACTTTAAGGGAGCAGAGAGTTTTAGTCTATATTTATGCAATTTCATGAAAAACGCTCAAATAGAATTACATAAAAAAAACGTTCGAATGAAATTTCTTGAAAAACGTTCATATTAAAATTCTTGAAAAACGCTCAAATAAAATTTCACGAAAAAGTCTCAAATATAATTTTTTTGAGTTTCGCTAAAATAAAATTTCATGAAAAATGCTCAAATAAAATTTCACGAAAACCGCTCTAATAAATTCATGAAGTGATCGGCATGGCCTTGGCCTGCCACCTCGGTGACCGCGAATTCGATTCTCGGGCATTCCACTGAGGGGTTAGAGATGTGTATTTCTGGTGATAGAAGTTCACTCTCGACGTGGTTCGGGAGTCACGTAAAGCCGTTGGTCCCGTTGCTGAATAATCACTGGTTCCATGCGACGTAAAAACACTATACAAACAATAAATTCATGAAAACCGCTCTAATAAGTCCATGAAAATCGCTCTGATAAAATTACATGAAAATCGTTCAATAAGTTCATGAAATAAAGCTCAAATAAAATTTCATAAAAAACGCTCAAATAGAATATGGAAACCGTTCGACTAGATTGTATAGGTTTCTTCGTTGATGACCAATGTGGCGTAAGGCGTATATTGGCTTATTCATACAACCACCCGAAGTGAATATCGTGAACTGATAGATGGGCCTTACGGCAGTTGTCTAAGAGTCCCAGTCTTCTCTGGAAATCTTGTACGAAGCAGAACATTATTGAAGTATTATAATAGCTCTGTTTTTCAAATGGCAACCAGTTGGTCCATTATCCTCCCTTTGGCAACCTCATCAAGTTGTTATATTATCCTCCCTTTGGCAACCTCATTCATTTATGCGCCACCAGCAGCTACTTTGGTTTCTTTGCAAAATTATTGGAAATATGAGCTTATGAATACAACTAAAGGCTATTTTGTTATCGGTTGTTTTGCTTTATTTCTGTATTTCCCTTTAACTCCTCTCACTTCTTCCTAATGAACGCTGTAGTAGGCTTGTTCCATAATAATAATAGGTTTCATATAACTGAAATAATAATAATAATAATAAAATAATAATAATAATAATAATAATAATAATAATAATAATAATAATAATAATAACAGCAACTTTATTAATAAAAAGCTTTGTATATTTGCAGAAAAACAAAAAATATAACATCTGAAAAATTGTCACTTATCGTTATCTAGGAAAATAAAATAATCTGTGTATATTTTTTTACAGAAATAAATGTGGATAGGTTCCATCCTGTGATGATTAAGAATAGTGTTTGAATCGACATTGTATTGACGAATCTTGCATCTCATTGCTAGGAACACCGCGTAGTTTGCGTAGTTGTATTTCCCTTTAAACCCCCACTCCTCTCACTTCTTCCTATGAACGCTGTAGTAGGCTTGTTTCATAATAATAATAGGTTTCATATACTGAAAAATAATAAAATAATAATAATAATAATAATAATAATAATAATAATAAGAATAAAAATAATAATAATAATAATAATAATAATAACAGCAAAACTTTATTAATAAAAAGCTTTGTATTTGCAATTTGAGAAAACAAATATAACATCTGAAAAAATTGTCACTTATCGTTATCTAGGAAAAATAAAAAATAATCTGTGTATATTTTTTTTACAGAAAATAAATGTGGATAGGTTCCATCCTGTGATGATTAAGAATAGTGTTTGAATCGACATTGTATTGACGAATCTTGCATCTCATTGCTAGGAAAAACACCGCGTAGTTGCGTAGTTGTAAGGCAAACACCCCCCCCCCCCCCCCCCCCCCCCCCCCGCCCCCCCCCCCCCCCCCCCCCCCCCCCCCCCCCCCCCTGTCCCAGATGCTGAAGCCTTGCCGAGGATGGGAGGCTTAGGGTTCAGCAGCTGGACTCTGATGCCTGGTGGGAACCACTTTCTCGCTGGGCCTTGGTGCCCAGCTGTTGATCCAACTAAATAAGTCAGCCCTTTTCCTTTTTCTAAAACATTTCATCTTTCTGCTTCCTCGTCCTGTAAGATATAGATTTTATGTTGATGACTTTTGGTTTGGTTTTGAACATGATTTAGAATAATTCTTGGGTTTGAAGGAGGGTGAGGGTGGAGGGCATGCCACCTCACCCGTAGAACTCGAGTACCTGACGTGATCGAGCGAGGGGAAAGTTTAATGTCAAACCCTCTCCTCAATGCCTGGTCTGATCTCGACGGACATCATGACGCCTTAGCACTGGAGATGGGGTGTATATTTGGTAATTACCCCTAAGGATGATCCCTAATTAAAGGGATAACCCGTCCTCTAAGCCGTGACTCCATGGTGGGATGGGTAATATCTGGATGAACTAAGTTTTTTCGCGTTATATGGCAACCCCTCCTATTTCTGCTGATGACCCAATGCTTTTCTTTCAAAGGAATTGTCAATGGAATCCCTCCAGAACTCTAGTATGGCTACTTTAGAGCCATATGTACAACACTCTTATCTCAAAAGAGAAGAACATTTAAAAGAATAACTATGGAAGTTATTTTTTTCTCCTCCAGTGTGGTCTCAGTATATCACACTCAAAATAAGCGAAGAAGTAACCCCTCTAAGTGACTTGGTTATATACCGTTCACTGAAGAAAATTCTTGGCTGTGACAATCCCCGATTCTCAGTCGAAAAAAACAAAATCATCTTAAGGGCTAAATCTGAAGAAGAAGAATAAAAAAAAATTACTTGAAACTACATAACTTGGAATTCACCATGTAAATGCTTCTGGCGAGGCCCATTATAACACTAGAATTGGAACCATGTTGCTGGATAAACTTAGAAATTGAAAATGACACCAATGAAACTGTATGTGAAACTCCAGAGGCAACATCATACTTGATTTTGTTATAGATAATAATCAATTCCATATATTAGATATAGACAAACCAACTCATTTTGACCAACGAACAAAAAGTTACTCTCGCATAGATTTGTCCTTGTGCTCACAAGATCTAGCAGACAAACATTTTTGGAACACTTATGATGATTTGGTGCGGTAGTGATCATTTTCCTGTTTTAATTTTTTAGTATTCTGAATTTTCACTGTAGGAGGAATAGCAAGTTAATAAATTTAAATGTTAATAAAAGCCAACTTTTGGGAAAATTTTAGTGAATGCACGAAGAATGTTCCATTATGGGATAATAATTTGGACTTAGAAACTATTCTGGTTATTTTTTTACTTCTGGTAATTGATACTGCAGAGTCATCTATACCATTTGTAGCTCAAGTAAAGATTAATCCAGTTCCTTGGTGGAATGAGGATGTTAAAAAAGCAAAGAAGGCCCGTAGTAAACCTCTAAGAAAATTTAAGAAGTCGAGAAACGATTCAGATTACATAGATTATAAAAGGTCATGTGCCGTAGTAAAACGAACATTTAGTGAAACACAAAGAAAGTCTTGGTGTAACTACCTAAAATCGGTGTGCAAAGATACACCCCTAAGCAAGATATGGAAAATAGTACATAAAAATACTAGGAAAGCACATTCGATCCCATGTCCCAGTTTTGAAAATTAATAGCAAACTGATATATGATCCTAAAGAGGTAGCAACTGGCCTAGCAGAACAATTAAGTAATATCTCCAAAGGTTCGTCAATAAAATCTTTTCGCGCCATAAAAGAAAAAGACGAAAAAATTCCAATTAATTTTGAGACTGATCAATATTATTCAACATGCTCCAATACAGCCCCTGGTGAAGATATGGTCACTTTTGAAATGTTAAAACACTAACACTTTCACTCAAACAGTTTACAATATTTATTAAAGCTATATAACAAAATATGGATTGAAATATATTTCCCACAAGATTGGCGGAAAGCACTGGACATTCCATTCTTGAAGCCAGGCAAAGATGCTTATGACACAGATAGCTACAGACCAATAGTATTAACAAGCTGTTTATGTAAATTGTTTGAGAAAATGATTAACAACAGATTAATCTGGTATCTTTAAAAAACAGGCTACTTTTCCGTCTCACATTATACATATAGGAAAATAAGATCTACCCTTGGTCCTTTATCTTTACTTGACACCGATATTGGGAAAGCATTTGCTTCAAATAACTATGCCACAGCCATCTTCTTTGATATGGAAAAGGCCTATGACAAGACATGGAACCATCAGATTTTAAAAGAAATGCATTATTCTGGGCTGAGAGGATTTTTACCCTTAAACATTGTACAATTTTTAAAGGAAAGAACTTTTAAAGTTAAAATAAATGGTGTTTTATCTAAGGAGTATCCACAACATGAAGGAGTGCCACAAGGTAGTGTTTTGAGCACCACCCTTTTTATCATGGCCATTAATGACATTACAAAACAACTACCAACTGGTGTACATTGCTCATTATATGTAGATGATTTTGCCATTTGGATAATCCACTCTGATATTTATACAGGACAAATCATACTTAAAAAATCTCTTGATCTTATCGTATCGTGGACTACTGCACATGGATTCACTATATCGGCAAGTAAAACTGTAGCCATTACTTTTACAAATAAGAAAAATGTACCGAAAATGAAATTACTACTATATGATAAACCAGTTAATTTTGTTACTCATACCAAATTTCTTGGGTTGTATTTTGACCCAAGAGTGACTTGGAAATTTCACTTTAAAGTCTTCATCTATTGAAGAAATTGTCACATACCAAGTAGGGCTCAGATAGAAGTACATTATTCTATTTACACAAGACTTTGATACTGAGTAAAATTGATTATGAGTCGCATCTATATGCTTCTGCCTCTTCCAGTACATTGGGAAAATTAGATCCTCTGCACAATGCAGGTTTGAGATATTATGCTACGGGTGCATTTAAATCTACACTGTCATTTCTCTGTATAGTGAAACAGGTCGTGTTTCACTTGATCAAGAAACAAAAAGGGTCGAATATAGTTAAAACTTCTATTCACGGACATTAAGATACCCATCAAAACTGAGTAGAATTATAAATAATACCATCATTCCAAAAAGAATTGGGCCACGATCATTTTATCCATTTGTTATACGACTGAAAGCATATATAGAAAATAATATTCTACCATTAAAATTCCTGAACCGTTTACCAAATTTAACACCTTTTTGGGAATGGAATAAGCCTCATGTATGCCATGAGTTATTCGATTTAAAAAAGATGAAATTCCAAGTTATGCTGTCAAACAAATTTTTTTGGTACACCAAGAAATTCATGCAAATACTATCAACTCCATTTATAAAAGATGGCTCAAAAACTGATGCGGCAGTGGGGTTCGCAGTTATTACAGACGAAAAATATTATCATGGAAGAATGCCTATTTTTAGCTTCATATATTCCGCTGAATTGGCAGGAATTTCATTGGCTCTATGAAATCCCTAAAACTCCCAGCAAACATTACACTATATATAGTGATTCAAAAAGTCCTATTCAAGCAATAGATTATTTTAAGCATCATCACCCTGCAATACAAGAAAATATTCATTTTTTAAGGATTCGAAATATCAAGATATCCTTGTGCTGGACACCAGCCCATGTTGGAATTGAAGGCAATGAAATTGCTGATAAAAATGCAAAGGAAGCAGCAGTAAATGATAGAAATAAAATGTACAGAACATATTATAAGGAAGACTAAAAATATATTAATTTATTTTTTTTAGATAAAGTCTGGGGAGCCAATGGTTATTACTTGAAAATAACAAACTCAGAGGGATAAAGATCACAATAATTCCTATTAATAATTCTCTACAGAAGCGGAGAAACCATGAGGTCGCTTTGTGCAGGCTGCGTAATGGGCACACAAGGTTAAACCATGGCTTTCTTATGCCTAATCAGCCTCCTCCAGAATATGATACCTGTCAAGCCAGAATAACCGTGAAACACATTTTAATTGAATGCTCTAAGTATTCACATATTAGACATAGATACTTTATATCATCTCCTAAAATGCAGGACATTCTAGGAGATGACGACTCAAATGTTTGCAAGATTTTTAAATTCTCAACAGATATAGATCTATTAAAACATGTATAAATGATTTTATTAGATACAGATCTATAAAAATATATATTAATAATTTTATTCATACAGATTTATTTTAAATGTGTACAGTAATGTTTTATCTATTTACATATTTTTTAAAACTAAATTACTAAAAATATATTTATTTAATATGTTAATCTTAACATATTTTATCTGCATTAAGCAGCCGATTAGACTTAGTCGGAAATGGCTGCTTAAACAAATAATAATAATAATAATAAAAGTAGTTGCAAGGCCTGAGTATTGTCTCTTGTTCCTGATTGAACTATCATAAATATGATTACCTAGTAATCGTAACAAGGTCTGATTATTTTCGTAGTTTGTGAAGTGGCTGATGATTTGGGAACGTGAACAGAACAGCATAGTTACATGTTTTAACAAGCGGTTTTTAGTAGCTAAAAGTAAAATGGAAAAAATTATGAACCGAATGAATACATTTTTTGACACAATATTGGGAAATGCTTTAGTGTAGATAAACTAAACGATAGGCGTATCGAAAATAAGTTAGAGTCAAAGAATTATGAGGAAATCCATCGTTCATAAAGATTCTTAATAAATAAACATAATTCGCTTAGGTGAATTTGAAGGAAGACAAAACATTATATATATATATATATATATATATATATATATATATATATACGCACAAAAGTTTTTCTTTACCAAACTCATACTTATTTTGTGGTTGAGTCAGTTATGGCAACATTGGATAATATGTACATTACGCTTCCGTCATTATCCTCGTTAAGACTCGTCCTCGACAATGATTTCTTTTCCGAAAACGAGAGAGGAACTTTCAGACCCTCCATAGAACACTCTTCTTCAGTTCCGAGTCTCTTCAGGAGAGTGGGAGCAGATGGGCCTTCGAGTGTTGGTCTTCATTAACGTCGTTGCTCCTCCTCAGCTCCTCAATGGAGCCTTTTGTTGCTTCCTGAAAGAACTTGGATTGGTCGAAGCCGTGTTTCTTTTAATGAAAAACTTACCCCGTTTCTCTCTCTCTCTCTCTCTCTCTCTCTCTCTCTCTCTCTCTCTCTCTCTGCATTTGTTTGTGCATACTTGTCTCAAATGAACCCGTCTGCAGGCATTCGATTGAAGAATGATTTGAGTAGGGGACTTTTGTTTAACAATCGTAAATTGTATGTGAAAAGGATTTGGAAAAATTAACCATCACGAACACAAGTCGCTAATAAAACTCTCTCTCTCTCTCTCTCTCATCTCTCTCTCTCTCTCTCTCTCTCTCTCTCTCTGATTAGCGATCTTTTCATTCTGTATTTCCCATTACCTTATGATTATTACTTCTTTCTAATGAATGGCAGAATATTCTTTGGAAGCTTGAATTTCCAGTCAATCTCCCCTGTGGTGGGCTTGTTCTATATGGATAGGGTCATCCTCTGAACAATAATAATAATAATAATACTAACAACAACAACTTTGATGAGACTACAACGGCCCCGCAGAAAGGCTAAAAAGGCTAAAATAGAACGGACGATAAACAAGTTCAAGACCGTTCGACGGATGCGAGTAGAATTGTCAGTCAGACAGTCAACTCGAGGTCATTGTCCTCATTTCTCGCCCAGCCTTCGTCGTGGCAACAAATATGGCAGCGATGGAAACTCCGCTGGGTGAAAAGGGTTGTAAAGCTACAAAGACTATAGTAGATTCACATCATCCGTGCATTTGATGCCTAGGCCAGTCCCTTACGACGCTCCTGATTGGCTGTTGATAAGCCAATCACAGTGCTAGAAACTCTCAGTCTCTCGGGAGAGTTCACATAGGCAGGATGTCTGTTTCCACCTCTCCTGAGGGACACTTTTGAAAGACGTATACCTCAGAAGAGGTGGCACATAGACCCTACCCATGTGAACTCTCGAGAGAGGCAGAGTTTCCAGTCCTGTGACTGGCTTATCAACAGCCAATCAGGATTGTCGTAAGGGACTGGCATAGACATCAAATGCACTGTTGATGTGAATCAGGATCCATACACAGAGGGGTCAACTAATGCGCAGATATGGTTGGGTCAGGGCTGGGCGACTGATCACGTGAGCCCCGCTGCTCACAGTCAAGTATATCTTCGGGGGCGCATTTGAACGAAAATATCAAAACGAAATATGTCTTCTGCTTCTATTTTATATTTATCCGGTCTCTGAGGATTTCTTTTATAGTTCTGACCTTACTTTATGTTTATCCTGTCTTTGGGGATCTTTTATAGTCTATAATCCACAACTGCTTAGGATCTCGGCATATAAATGCCAACAGTTCAGTACAATGTTTCATTCACTAAGGAACAGTTTTTGAGGTCAAGATGTAAATGCAAGAGGAGATACTGGAATTGAGGAGGCAGTTGCAAGAAGCAAGAGAACATAAGAGCACCCCATGTGTAAAGGAGAAGAATTATACTAGGGAAGAAATAAAAGTGATATTTAAATCTATATTTACTGAAACCCAAATGGATGCATTAATTGATAAGAAACATCCTCATAATTGGTCCGATAAAGATATTGCTTTGGCTCTCCCTTTGCGAAGTTTTAGCCCCAAGTGCTACAAATATTTAAGAGAAAAAAAAGGCATCCCTTTGCCCTCTGTCTCCACACTTAACAATAGGGCTAGACATTTTAATTGTGAGCCAGGGTTATTAATGTATGTGTTGTGTTTTATGAAAGTGAAAGCGGAGAGTTTATCACCAATGGAAAGAATTGCAGTTATGTCCAGTCCATGGATGAAATGAGTTTAGAAAAAGCTTATTTTTTATGATAAAGCCGTAGACATTATGTATAAACCTCATGATAAAGTGCAAGTTGTCATGGTAAGGGACTTATAGGTAACTGGAGACAACAGTATACTATGTATTTGATGAATCAAAACGTTCAGAAATTCTTTTAACTCTAATAGAAAGTGTTGAGAAACGCCAACTATCAGGTTGCATTAGTGCATGATTTGGGTTCGTCAAATCTCCGTGTCTGGAAAAATTTGGAAATATCTATAGAATCCATGAAAATTCTTTTAAAAATCCAAGTGCAGACAGGGACATTTTCGTTTTTGCAGATGCGCCTCATCTCATCAAACTCATAAGGAACAGTTTCATCACGTCGGGTTTCAAATTGCAAGATGGCAGTATTGTGTCGGATTCTGCCATTCGTGAAATGTTCAGTAAGAGAAAGACAGAATATGGCCTTTCTTACAAATTAAATGAAAGTCATTTTAACCTGACTGGACAAGAAAAGCAACGTGTGAAACTGGCAGTGCAACTATAATCCAGCACAACTGCAAATGCAATAGCATTTTTGGGTGAGAAAGGCCTGTTAGAGAGCAGTAATTGGGAGGAGAACTGCAAAGTTTCGTATCATTAGTTGACGAGTGGTTTTGATATCACGAATTCTTGCTACTGGTTTATGGTAACAAGGCATTCCGAAAAGCCTTTGGAATTGATTATGAAAAACAGAAAAATGTTTTGCATGAAATGATGGACACCATGAGAATCATGAAGGTGGCAAACTCACGGTTTAATTGCATGTATAAATTTCAAAAGGGAGTGATTTTGTCATGCAAGTCTCTGATAGGCCTATATGAGATGGTAAAGAAATTATATGGTGTTAAATTCATTCCTACAAGAAGACTGAATCAGGATGTACTTGAACACTTTTTCGGATGTGTACGTCAAATGAACGGGCCATATGAAAATCCTAATTCAGTAAACTTCAAATTCTGCTTAAGAAAGTACTTGCTAGGGAGAGACATTGCGGTGTTAAGTGAAAAAACCCCTACCGAATGCATAGAAGAATTTGATATCCTTAACCAGCAAATGTAAACTCCAGCAAGTGCAATGCGAGACAGCGAGAGAGAACTATCTGTAGAAATATGCCTGACAAGTATTTTTTTCAAAACAGTAGAATGTGACTTTGAAAAAGAAAATGAGGACGCAATAGACATGGAGAGGAACCTAATAATAGAAAAGAGGAAGACAAGAGATTGATATCTGAAGTGATAGAAGAAGAATTTTTTCGATACATTGGAGGCTATATTGTGAAGAAGTTTGGATTAAAATATCCTCATTTGGGAGTTAAGGCATCAGAGGCTAACGAAAAAGAAAAATCATGGCTTATACTATTAACATGGGCGGACTTCATGCTCCTTCTGATGATTTCATGTCTCAGTTATCTATCATGAGAGAAATTTTAATTGCTGCTCATGGTGATACTTTAAGAGAAGGCAAAGACTGCATAAAGTCATTAATTTCAGAAATGGAATAATCGGGGGTTGATATTCCCAAAGATGTGATAGAATTTTTTTGCTAAAATTTCTGTGTTCTTTCGGATGAGACATCTGAACAAAGCAATTGTGATAGATAAAAAGAAAAAGTGTCGTAACATGAAAAAGAAATTTGTGAAATTGTGAATATGTTAACTATGTTTTTTCTTTTTTTGATTTTTGGAACTGTAGAATAAAATATAAGATTAAAAATAGTTTTGTTTTTTATGTCACCTCATTTTCTCATTTCAGTTCTTAGTTTCCTTTTTATAATCAGAGTATATTGTTATAACAAAGAGACCCAAAACAAATATGAAAACCTTACCTGAAGCTTAGTTTTACTAAAAGAAATTAGAGCTTAACCAAAAAGTAAAGAAAAATACAAATCAACGGCAGATTAAAATGGTTGAGATCTTATCCCTTTTGATGACTAGGCTACCTTTAGTTCCTCTGGACAGTACTTTAACGGTACGATCATTTACTTATAACCAAAATAACGAATATGAAACCAAAATAACGAATATGAAAGTCTTAACTTGAGTTGAGTTTCACTAATGAAAGCATGAATGTAGAAAAGAAAAAAAGACAAGTATCAGGAACGGGTAGATAAGTCAAGATAAAAGAGAGAAAGGAATTAGCGCCTAATCATACATATACTGAGCATCACTCGCCTCACGGGGGCTCCTCACGTGACGAGGTGCGCGGAATAGGCCTTATTCTCGTCCCACTCTTAACTGACCCCTCTCTGTAAGGATCCTGATGTAAATCTACTATAACTGCTGCTGCGGCAATTCACTTCAAAATAGGAAAGAACAGTGTATGGTCTAAATATTGCCA
>NC_061097.1:30321298-30333798 GCF_015104395.2 Macrobrachium nipponense
GCTGTTTCACTTACGGTGGCTTCGGAGGCGAGATAACTGAAAAAAATCGGACTCGCCAAAGCTTTAAAGTGAGAGAGAGAGAGAGAGAGAGAGAGAGAGATAGAGAGAGAGAGAGAGATGGGTGGGGGGACATGTATGCATGTACGTAATCTTGTTCGCAGAAGGTGAAGTAAAATTCAATCAATTTAAAATCAAGTAGTGTGTCGTCCAACCACGAACAAGAGAGAGAGAGAGAGAGAGAGAGAGAGAGAGAGAGAGCTCTCTTTTGGCACATCTGTTACCCGAACCCATGAGAAGAAGGGGGCTGGCATTTGTCGAAACGGCACCGAGGGACACCGGAAATTCCATGTGGCATCAGCGCCATGACAATGAATAGCTGCATAATAAGAGAGAGAGAGAGAGGAATTCCAAATGAGCGTCGTATATTATTACAGTTTAAATCACTGAATCCGTAACAGCGCCATTGTGGGACGGCGGCCGGCGAAAATTTCCCGTTATGTCGGGCAAAGTTTTTTGGCACTTTCCACGACTTTTTTTCTTCTTCTTTTTCGGGTGGATCCTTCATCGGCTTTCGGCTCTTCATAAGAGGATCGGAGAATATCACAGCCGTGTTATTGGACGTTAGAGAAGAGCTCTTTGGCGGTTGAAAAAAAGGTCATTCTCCGAAATAAGTTGGTAAGATTTTTCTAAATATATCATGATTCATTAGTTCATAGAGAGAAATTACTTTTTTTCGGAACTGGCGATGTCAAATGGCTTTTTACTGCTCTGTAAGTTTTAAGAGATGAATATGCATTTGTATGTAGTGTGTAATATATATATATATATATATATATATATATATATATAGATATATATATATATATTATATATATGAGAGAGAGAGAGAGAGAGAGGTCTGTAAGGTTTAAGAAGCAAATATTCATTTATATGTGTATTAAATATATATTTATATACATTTAAGTGTACACACACACACACCACACACACACACACACACACACACACACACACACACACATATATATTATTATATATATATATATTAATATATATATAATATACATATATATATATATATATATATAGTATATATATTATATATATATATATATATATAATATATATATATATATATATATAGGATATAGGAAGAAGAGAGAGAGAGAGAGAGAGAGAAGAGAGAGAGAGAGAGAGAGAAACTCCTAAAACCTCGGTATGGGAATGTTCCTGGTAATGGCGAGTTAGTGTCTCTCTCTCCCCTTGAGAACAAGGACAGTCTCTTGTTTTTTATTTCCGTAAGAGTGAATATTTCAGTAAGTAGAGAGAGAGAGAGAGAGAGAGAGAGAGAGCGTTGTGTGAAGAAACCATTGCATGGTGAAGTCATGGCATTTGCAAATCAACATCCCTACGCTTGCAAAAGGAAAACATATTCTTGGTGTTGATACGGAATTTGTTTTTGTCAGGGATGCTTTACGACAAACAGATTGAAGTTACGGTCTCCATAAATACGAGGGAAATCAGAGGAGTGATAAGCTTTTAGTTTTCTGTATAAGAAAACTATTGGAGATGGCTTTGTCTGTCCGTCCGCCCTCTGATCTTAAAAGTACTGAGGCTAGAGGGCTGCAAATTGGTATGTTGATCATATACCCTACAATCATAAACCATAATAAGTTGCAGCCCTCTTGGCTCAGTGGATTTTATTTATTTAAGGTTAAATTTAGCCATAATCATAAATCTGGCAACGATATAAAACAGGCCACCATCATCGTCCGTGGCTAAAGTTTCATGGGGCTGCGGTCATACACCATTGTACCGAGAGTACCCAAAGATAGATCTATTTTCGGTGGCCTTGATTATAGACTGTACTGAGAACTCTATTGCGCCGAAGAAACATCGAGTATTTTAACATAAATTCGAGCTCAAAAGTGCTTTGGTTAACGATATGAGGATTAAGGCTGCGTGCAGGGAAAAGATGGAACCATGACGGTGAGAAAAGTGATTCTGAAGTGAATAAAGACTTAGATGAGATTGCAGACTGAAATGGTGGTCAACCTTCAGGGCCTCATTACAATGAAAGGTGATTGAGTTTCGAGTTCTTATGTGATCATAAGACAGATAAGATTCTTTTGGGAATGTGTTCTGAAATGTGTTTATTTGATGAGAAATCACATTGTATGGAGAAGAATGTTAATGATTTAATGGGAAGAGAGATTTTTTCTTTCAATTGCAGCTGATGATTAAAGCGCCTGAGTGGCGTGATCGGTATGGTGTTGGCGTGCCACCTCTTTGGCTACGAGTTCGATTCTTTGGCATTCCATGAGGTGTGAGAGATGTATATTTCTGGTGATAGAAGTTTCACTCTGGACGTGGTTTCGGAAGTCCCGTAAAGCCGTTGGTCCCGTTGATGAATAACACTGGGTCCATACAACGTACAAAACACCATACAAACAAACTGATGATTACCCGGTTGAAGTACAATATGACTGAAGCAATGGGATGGATAAAAGAGTAATTAGGCACACATACTGAGGACTTTTTGAGGATAGCGTAGAATACGAGGTAGGATTTGGTGTCATTGTCACAAAGAATTCATTATGGGCGCAGGATCATAGGAGGAAGGAATAAAAGCAGGACCCGCTGTGATAGTGAAATGAAGGTTTAGCGAACGAAAAAGACTATTTGAAGATCACTTGAAAGAGAGAAGAGGTCGAATCGAGGGATACAAGCAGAGAGAGAGAGAAGAGAGAGAGAGAGAGAGAGAAGAGAGAGAGAGAATTTCGTGCCTCGCTGGAATTACAGGAACTTCATTACGGAGCAACTTTTTCATTCGTAACTCTTTACGCGAAAAACTCATGCAAGCAAAAAGCCCAGTAATGCCACATTCGCGTTCACTTTTCGACTTCATTTCTTTACCTAATTACTTTCTCATACTTTTCAGTGGCAGTGTATTTGTAAAATTTAATAGCGGGCTTATTTTACACTGATATTATATAATAATATATCTTATTTTATCATTATTATAACTGATATATATATTATATATATTATATAGTATAATATATATAGATATATATATTATAATTATATATATAATTAATAATATCAGTGTAAAAATAAGCGCTATCATTACCCATAATGGTACTGGGACTTTAATGGATACCCTGTATATTATGAATGGATATGTATCACCCTCCCTGTGCCCATTTTCGATATATATTATATATATCATTAGATATGGTATATATATTATATATAATATAATATAATTTAGTATTTAAACTAATATTATATATATATATATATATAATTATAATATTATATATATAATAATCTATAGTATATATGTATATATATATATATATATTATATAATATATATATATAATATATATATATAATTATAATATACATACACACACCAGGGTGTCCATAAAGGTCCCAGTACAATTACACGTATTTATCACCTATATGGAACTGGGACTTTATAGACACCCTGTATATATGAATGGATATGTATCACCTTCCTGTGGCATTTGATATACACGAACATTAAGCTACGAAATATATTTAACACCCAATTTGCTCAAAGTCAGTAGAACGAATTGGATATTAAATGAGATATGTAGCATTATGCTTGTATATAATATATATATAAATTTATTTATATGTAAGTATAGTTATATTTATATTATATATATGCGTGTGGTGTCACCACTAATCAGTTCCCATTAACTTAGCTTCTGAATAATAAAGGATAAATCCTAATGAACGAGATGCTCCCAAAACACCAGACCAGTCTTGGCGTGTTTTGGGTCATTACCCAATGAACTTTAGCTTCAGTGCAAAATTTTATAGGAAATCCAGCCCCAGTACCTGTCTGTGGCGTATACAAGAAGAGGATTCCTTGGGCTGCGTCACACCAGGTACCCAGTAATTGCACAGGTGGTTTTAATGCAACAGTCTATGATAATAAAATCTGAGTGAATCTTGTGTGTCCTCCCCCGGGTGACTGTAGGGGAGACATGACACCACCACCCACCTCTTTCAAACCTGTTTGTCCGCCACGGTGGACTGGTGGGTGGAGGAATGGAAGGGTAGGGATGACATCCACCCCCCTCTTACAAACTTGTTTGTCCGCCACGGGGTGGGGGAACGGGAGGGTAGGGATGGACATCCACCCTTTTGCAAACCTGTTTGTCCACCCTAAGGTGGTGGCTGTGTAAGGGGGAAGCGGAAGGTAGGGAAGCCATCCACCTTCCTCCTGCAAACCTGTTTTGTCTCGCCTGGTTGGGGCAGGGTAAGTGGGAGATCAGGAGGGTAGGGGAGACATGGCACATCCAACCACCTGCCCCCCTGGCTAGCGGTAGATGTCGGAATCTTTGAACTACGAGACCCTTTTGATACACAATAAAATGAGTGAATTAAAGAATTATTTTTTACACACTGAGTTTTAATGTACATCACATGGAAATAAAGCTTTCTGACTCAGCCCTTCGTGGTTAAATACGAGAATAATTATGTCATCGGTTAAGTCTCTCTCGAAATAATTTGCTTAATCCTCTTGAAATGGTCCGAACAGTCGTAGCCTAAGCTACCCCGTGTAACACTGAAACATAATAATGATATGAAACGGTCCTTTCAGAGAATGAAGGCATGACAGGAAAAAGTTCTTTTATCGGTTGTGGGAAATTAGTTGGTGGACGGGGAAGAATGGAAAGAGGCTTCTCCACCACTTTCCATATGCAATAAAATTTCGAAAGTTGATACAAACTGCCTGGTTACTGCATATGTCAGGTAACAACGGTCGAATTCTATCTGCCATCATTTTTTTTCTTTTTTAACTATGCAAAACAGTTTTGTCGCAGTTTCTGCAAGAATTTATATCAATAAGATTTTTTTTTTTATAATCATTTGCAGCTATGATGCGATGGCTAAAAGAAAGTCACAAATGGGCACTGAAGTCTCATATTTTTATGAAGCAACGAATAAGGTGGAAATAGCTGATGTTTGAACGAGATAACCATGGAAAAAACCTCACAGACGCATCGTGGACTTACTTGATGCTGGAGATATCAGAGGGAGGAATATAAGACTTAAGACAAAGGCCAAGCGCTGGGACCTATGAGGTCATTCAGCGCTGAAAAGAAAATTGAGATTAATGGAGGTTTGAAAAGTAACAGTGGGAATGCCTCAAAGCAGTTGACCCGTTGCTGAATAACCACTGGTTCCATGCAACGTAAAAACACCATACAAACAATCAAAGAAGTTGCACAATGAATCAATCGTTAGGAGAGGGTGGAAAGTAAAATGGAAGAAAGAGAATATGAAAGGAGATTCAGTAAAAGGAATGAAAGCGTATGCAGCTAAGGGCCGAAGGGACGCTACAAAGAACCTCAAGTAATGCCTACAGAGTACCGCGTGTGGTACACTGACGGCACCAGCCCCCTACGGGGCAGATGTTGGAGGACTGGAGAAAAACGCCCGTGCCCAATAATAGTTCGAGCGGAAAATGCCCTTCCTTCCGCCCATTGGTTCAACGCTGGAGATTTGGTCGCACCCTGAAAATCCCGAAATAAAGACACTGACCAAGATGAAGAATTTTTTGTTACGTGAGGAGAATCTTTAAGGGATTTTCTCCCTTCTCATGTATTTCCATGGCCAGCTAACTACCACTTACTTTTAAGAAGGTGTCTGTCATCTATTAAAAGGAGAAGTCTGTTAAAGCATACTTTTACCGCAAGTTAAGTATATCTTAGTTTAACCAGACCACTAAGCTGAATAACAGCTCTCCTAGGGCTGGCCCGGAGGATAAGATATTTTCACGTGGCTAGGAACCAATTGGTTACTTAACAACGGGACCTACAGGTTATTGTGGGATCCGGACCACATTATATCGAGAAATTTATTTTTAAAATCTGACTCCACGTTGCAGAGCGAGGTCGAAGTCGGGACTACCGAACCGGTAGGCGAATACGAAAACCACTCGTTCTACGAGGTAGTTGATTCGACAGTTATAGAGAAAAAAAGGTTCACGATGGCCTGGTCGATCAAGCATGGCATCTTGTTAAAATAGTAACTCCTTTTAATCAGAGTAACACTTCCAGTAACCAAGCAATAGGGAGCCAGTGCGTTTATTTGGTCACATATTTAGGTATGATACCGGTTGTCGAATTACTCAGATGCCTTAATGATACATATTGCAAGCAAGTAAATTATTCATTTACATTCCAACGGTTTGGTCCTCATGTGTTGGTAGGGAACTGAAAGCATTTCGTTGGCAGGTATCTTCGTTTGTACTGCAGATAATTTATATCTTATTTAACAGTTTCTCTTTTAAGCAACTTTGCATTAAAAGGATGAGTAGATTACCACATTTCTGTTTCTGAAGAAGAAGAAGAAGAAGAAGAAGAAGAAGAAGAAGAAGAAGAAGAAGTAAAAAGAGGGAGAGACAGATTCTTCAGAAAATTAATTGTATCGTTTAGGAAGGTAAATGGACGTAGCCTGAAATCTAGAAGAATGTGCAGCTTCAAGATGCAGCCCCCTTTTTTTTTCTGGATGGGCCAGAAGATTAAACTTAGCAGAAGGGACATGATCTTTTAAAGAGGATGGATGCTGAAAGATTACGGAGAGAGAGAGAGAGAGAGAGAGAGAGAGAGAGAGAGAGAGAGAGAGAGAGGAGCTCTGACATTTGTAATGAAAACTGAAAATCTGAGGAAGTGAGAATACGGAGTCGTCGAATGGATGGTTTTGACGTCGATTTCCAGTCAAGCAGTTAATGAGATGATGTAAAGGGACGATCTGAAAAGAGTATTGGAGAACATAAAGATTAACAAGTAGGAATTGTGCCGAAGTTTCTTCGGCGAAATCGAGTTTTCTGTACAGCGTATAATTAGGGCCACCTAAAATATATCATTCGGTTGTCTCGGTATTATGCTGTATGGGCCGCGGCCAATGAAACTTTAACCGCGGTCCGATGATGGACTGTCCTGTATCATTGCCAGACGCACGATTATGACTAGCTTTAACCTTAAATAAAATAGAAGCTATTGAGGCTAGAGGGCTGGAATCTGGTACGTTTGATGAATGGAGGATGGGTGACCAACATATCAATTTGCAGCCCTCTGGCCTCAGTAGTTTCTCAGATCTGAGGGCGGAGAGGAAAAGTGCGGACGGACGGAGGAATAGCCATCTCGCTAGTTTTCTTTTACAGAAAGCTAAATAGAGGACCTGAAATAGAAAGCCTTTCTAATTCAATGTCGGAGTTGTTTATCATTTCGTTATCAGGTTTTTTCCAGCCTTTACCGAAAACGGCTTCGCAAAGTGACAGAGAAAGTCGAGAAGAGATACGACCGAAGCAGATGATACTGAAGAATGTCCTGGAATTGAAATCGTTCCAATGATGAGATAGAAAACCTTATTCTTTCCAGAAGCGTTGATTTTTGTGTTCTGATATAATGTGTACATTGGTAATTAAAACTAGTAAATTTATATAACCCCCCCCCCCCCCCCCCCCCCCCCCCCAAAAAAAAAAAACCCTCTCCTGTGACAGCAAGAATATTCAAAATCCGACACATTCATTATACCAATTATTTTCCATCATGCTTATGCTTTCGTTATATTAAACATCCTTTTTCATTAAACAAACTTTCTGCCACGCAAATATGTCAGTGCCGACGTCAAGATTTAATATTTGCAGATTTGGACACATTCATGTATTCTTTTCTTTTTTTATCTTAACAACTAATTGGATATATCTTTCATTTACAATAACTCAGTCCAATTAACTCAAAATAAAATAAAATAGAAAAGTGAAAATAAACAACAGCTATAAGTCACTAAGAATGTAGTTTGTAATGAGGAAAAAATATATAGAGCCAGGTATGAAACAGGAGTAGAAATGAAAAACGGGAGATACGAGTATACATAGTGACAGATACATAAGAATTGAAGACATGTCCTGAAATGTTTACTGAATTCAGACCTGTTGTGTCATTTCTCGTCCTTACATTCGTATGCCTAATTGTCATGTTGAGAGAGAGAGAGAGAGAGAGAGAGAGAATAAAAAAAAAAAAAAGCGTTTCATACATGATATCCACCTGCTTTAGTCTGAACGCCGTTGGCAGAGCAAATAACATTTCATGACACAAAGCTAGTAAGATTCGGCTCAGATTAAAACCCGATTTCATAAATATTGGCTATTGTCAGTTTTTCGGGCAGACTCCATACCCCATGAACCAGGTTGTTTCTTAGGGCTCGTACCTCAGACGCCAGTTTATTCTTTATATCGGAAATCAAAGCCTCCTTGGTCTTGTTACCATTCAGTGCAAACACACAACTGGCTTAAATGAAGCTGACAGTAACTTTCCTTTCGATTACTGAGAGAAATATGACACTGGAGATGGTTTTGTTACACATGTTAAACATCACACAAAAGTCATCTGGATTTTTTAGGCTTGTTTCCACGCTCACACTTCCAGCCATAAAGACAGCAAATAAACCTCCATTTTCTTCTTTTTTCCTTTTGGGTCCGAGAGCCCGTATCACTCAGACAATCTCGTATTGTGTCTAAATGATTGGGAGGAATTCTTTGGAGAGAGAAAAAAAAAAGTCACATCTGCTCGCCACTGCATTTTCTGGCATCTTCGAGTAATGACTAATGATGCATGTCACTGATAAATAGCCCTTTCAGTACGATATGGAGGTAAGTCCATTTTTCTCTCTCTCTCCACTCTCTCTCTCTCTCTCTCTCTCTCATCTCTCTCTGTGTGTGTGTGGTTGTGTCGTTCTGTATCATAATTATTCTGGTTATATTAAGAGGTTTCATTCATTGATTCGCCCACATGGGATTCAGTTTGACATTATTACAAATGTTGTATTCGTTAGATAACTTGGAATTTCTGATACAGACAATCCACAATTTGATGGAATGTCCGTCTATTGCATTGCAACAAACAGATTTAAAACTGATGTTGAAGCTAGGGAGAACCTTCATACATATAGTCTCGAAAATTTATTGTACTCTTCCTGTTTCCTCTTTTAAGTTTTCTGTAAAGGAAAACTATTGCGATGGCTATTTGTCTGTCCGTCCGCACTATTTCTGTTCGCCCTCATATCTGAAAACCCTACTGAGGCCAGAGGGTTGCACATTGGTATGTTGATCATCCAGCCTTCAAACATCAAAATTCTGAATTGCAGCCCTCTAGCCTCAGTAGTTTTTATTTTACTTAAAGTTAGAATTGATGTTGCGTCTGGCACCGCTATAAGGCCTAACAACACAGCCCACCAATGGGCCTTGGCTGAAAGTTTCATGGGCCGCGCGTGGTAGTTTCTTGGGCCGTGGCTGGGAGTTTCATACATTATACGTTGTACAGAAAATGCGATCGCGCCGAAGCATTTTTTACTTGTTTCTTTTTACTAATGAAACCTGCTGAGGTTTCTTTTCAAATGAGCGAGGGACCTCCGACCGATAGTATATATTTCGGAGGCAGCGTTAACTAGTTGGGCTCGTACTCTGCAATTAATAATAAGCTTGTCTACAGAGCCACGTTATTTTTAATAGGCTTACAGAGAAACGTTTCCGGTGACTTTATAAAAGAGAAATAGAAATGCCAGGAATTAAAACGGACTAATACAAAATTGATGCAGAACATCACAAATTTTAGCTACAATTCATAGCCCGTCTCCCTTCCTTTCCTTTCTTGTCGTTGCAAGCAATTTTGCATAATTGGTGACGTAAGCATCAGGTGTGGTAAAAATGTCTTTTATTGCAAAAATACTAGAATAACAGTCATCTGACAAAACGTTGAAACGTATTAGTGTGTGTTGGCTATTCTTTTTTATTGTCATTCATTTTTTAAGGGACTGTAAGAAAATGGCAAAATCGCGTAGGGACAGAACAATTACGAACTATCATCTGACTTCCAATAACCCGCCGACAGTCTGCTGCTTGCGAGACGAGAACTCAGTTCTCCGAGAGGTTTCGTATTTCATTCTCGCTTCCACTTGCAGGTCGTGGAATTCGCAGAGGCCGTTTGCATATCTGCAGTCGTATACCTTGTCTTTTTAAAGAGGCTGATCAGCCATTTGGGGAAAGAATCCTCTCGAGTGGCACTTCTCTTGCGGATGATGGTCGTTTGAGAAAGCCATAACGGTCTTCGTCCATTTTCAAATTTTACGAAAACCGTTACTTTTGGACGGTCTCCGGCCCTTTTCGAAGCATCTAAAACTACACCTTTTCGAAATAGATATGATTATCTACAATAAACTGATAATTTTTCAGATATTATTGATGTGGTCATTACAAAATGATTACATTTGAAAAATCCTCTCACCTCTTCCCTCTAGAGAGGATGACCTCATCGCTTATGGAAAACACTTCGCGAGACGCCCACCAAAAGAGGATGAGATCTCGAAAGGTGGTGGGGCTGGGCGAAATAATCATTAGCGCCCCCCCCCCCGCACACACACACACACACACACACAATTCTTTCTCCGTATCTCTTGCTCTCCGTTCATAACCATCAGCTTCCGCACCAGTTTCCTTCAAGCGGTTTTTTTTGGTTCTTCACTGATGGTCTCTCACCATTAGGTTTCTCTCAGCCTCCTTTCGCGCCTTTCCTCACTAATGCCTGGAACACGGAGTCGTTTTCTCACGCCTCACTAATCGTATTCATTCTCTCCTTTAGCAAAGAGGACAAACCTCTTTGCTAAAGATGAAGGTATCATATGGCCAGAATCACTTAAAAATATGACTCTTAATAGTCATTCAATATCGGGTTAACTTTACTTTTCAAAGTGACACGTTCCAAATATTGCTTTGATCTCATTAAAACGAATATACAATTTCGAAAAATCCTTAACGAGGTAGACTAATTAACCTTCCATCCCCTTTTTCATCTCATATTTTAAAGTAGGGTCCATTAAATTTTTTTTGCGCGGGGTGGGGGGAGGGGGTAGGCTGTTTCCATGTAATATAACATTCTCTCTCTCTCTCTCTCTCTCTCTCTCTCTCTCTCTCTTGTATTTTGTAGTTTACACTTTTACCTTTTGGGTAATCAAAGGACCTTTTTTTCACTCTCGGGCGTGTCTAATGCTTGCCCGGGAAAACTGCATTAGAAAAATATATATTCTTAATCATGAAAAGTACTACTGCAGATGAGAACATCACAGGAGTTAAAACAGTAAAAAATAGTGTTAATGTTTAAAATTGCAATCGACGCATTACAAATCGGCATTACAAATTTGAAGGAATTTCATACCAATGATCTCTGAGGTGGGAGGGCGGGGGGGGGGGGGGGGGGGGGGGGGGGGGGGAGGGGGGGGGGGAGGGGGGGGGGGTTAGTGCGGTCAGTGCACCTCATGGGGTGTACCATAGGCATTACATTAGGTTCTTTGCAACGTCCCTTCAGGCTCTAGTTGCAACCCCTTTCATTCCTTTTACTGTACCTCTGTTCAAATTCTCTTTCCTCCATCTACCTTCCATCCTCTACTGATAATTGATTCGTAGTGCAACTGCGAGGTTATCCACCTGTACGCCTTTCAAACTTTCTTTCTACTTTCAATTTCCGTTTCAGCGCTCAAAGACCTCATGGGTCCCAGTGCTTGGCCTTTGGATTAAATTCTGTATATTCGTAGGAGTATCAAATAAAATATTTCATATCATCGCATTTTGCTTCAGTTACGAAAAACAGATAAATCGGATTAAATTAGGTTGGACAAGAAGACCGCGACTCCTCTGAGACTAAACGATTAAAAGACATTTAAGTGAGTAAGAAACCTCCTTTATCAGTCTGTGAATTTTATACTGAAACAACACATTTAACCTTCTAAACTCCCTCGGCCTTTCCTTCCTTTTGGAAACGCTAACGTCAGTTGATGCCTTTTCTACGCTTGAAATCCGTCACTACATACAAGCCTTAACTGTCAATAGCCATGTAGTCTATAGTTGTACTATGCGTACTGAGATATTTACACACATACATACATACATACATATATATATATATATATATATATGTATATATATATATATATATATATATATATATATATATATATCTGTATGTATGTATATATGTATGTATATATATATAATATATATATATATATATATATATATATATATATATATATATATATATATATATATAAAATATATATAATATACATCAGAGCGCCTCAGTGGCGTGCTTGGTATGGCTTTGCCTGCCACCTCGGTAGCCGTAAGTTCGATTGTCGGGCATTCCATGGAGGGGTCAGAGATGTGTATTTCTGGTGATAGAAGTTCACTCTCGACGTGGTTCGGAAGTCACGTAAAGCTGTTGGTCCCGTTGCTGAATAACCACTGGTTCCATGCAACGTAAAAACACCATACAAACAATAAATTCATGAAAGCCGCTCTAATAAGTTCATGAAAATCGCTCTTATAAAATCACATGAAAATCGCTCCAATAAGTTCATGAAATAAAGCTCAAATAAAATTTCATGAAAACGCTCAAG
>NC_061097.1:30338798-30341298 GCF_015104395.2 Macrobrachium nipponense
TTTGTGACTTAAATTTGAATTCTGCTTCATTTTATTTATCTACTCAATTGTTTCATTTAGCAATTTTTAATTATAATTTTTTTTAAGTATTAGTATCTTTTAACGTACTCTTATAATTTTATACATATCATTTTATTATTGTAAATTTGATTGCAAAAACTATAATGTCATTCATTTGTTTTATTTTGTAGGTTGATAACGAGTGATAGTACTACTCGAAACATGTCCCAATAAAGTTGTACAAAATGCTGTTCCGGGTTTTGGCCTTGGTGTCCTTCCTGATATGTAGATGGCGCTTCCCTGCTGGTGTTTCAATGGCTGTATGTATATATATATATATTATATATATATATATATATATATATATATATATAATGTATATAATATATATAAATACATATACATATATATATATATATATATATATATATATATATTTATATATATATATTATATATATATGTGTGTGTGTGTGGTGTGTGAGTGTGTGTGTGTGTGTGTGTGTGTGTGTGTGTGTACATTTCAAAAATTCACGTAGATGCACGTGACTTTATATATAAAAGCGAATACCACGCAAAATGACAGGCAGAAATCCGTACCTACCGCTTATACTTTTATTGAGCCATTGTCGAGGCACAATGCCTCAATAAAGACGAAAGCGCTTGGTACGGATTTCTGCTTTTTATTCTCCTGTGGTATTCGCTTATATATATGAATGTCTTTTAAGGTAATCGAACAGAATGCTATGTAGATAAGAAGGCCTTTTTAAACAAAATACACACTTTACAACCATATATTTGGGATACATCAGTGAAGTGAGGCATGATAGCAGATATTTTTCCATGCACTCTGGTGATATTAAAATGTTACATCCTACTGGTTTAAATAACGGGCACTTATGTTTTACCAAATCGAACAACAATTAACCAAAGTGAAAGACTTCCTTCATGCTCCTTTGGAATCTTATGAGGCATGAAATTTAGAAAGAATGTGATTAGATTGGTGCCAATTCACCAAATGTAGCAAGCCCTCAGTGGCGTGATCGGTATGGTATTGGCCTGTCACCTCGGTGGCCGCGAGTTCGATTGTCGGGCATTCCACTGAGAGGTGAGAGATGTGTATTTATGGTGATAGAAGTTCACTCTAGACGTGGTTCGGAAGTCACGTAAAGCCGTTGGTCCTGTTGCTGAATAACCACCGGTTCCATGCAACGTAAAATACCATACAAACAAAACCAAATGTAGCATTGTTTTTCTGGTGTCTGATATGTGACTATTTTC
This sequence comes from Macrobrachium nipponense, assembly GCF_015104395.2. Classification (NCBI taxonomy): domain Eukaryota; kingdom Metazoa; phylum Arthropoda; class Malacostraca; order Decapoda; family Palaemonidae; genus Macrobrachium; species Macrobrachium nipponense. Next base: position 30,340,079 of record NC_061097.1, read on the forward strand.
ACTTCTCGTCACATCTGTTTTGATGCAGGCAAAATATTTCATTACTTGAAACTATCAGAACTTTGGAAGAGTATGACCTCAAAATCATTAATACCGACGAAGGCTTACTTTTGGGCATAACCCCTGGTTTAGTGGCAGTTTGATATTCAAGAACCTCTGACCCAGATTTCATCAGCGTGGTTCGTACGTAACAAGACACTTAACCTATCCCCGGGTATAGTGGCAGTTTCGCCATTTAATTTTGAATTTAAGCGTCCTTTTACACGGGGCACATATCATCATCTATGCGGATGTCGCTACTCATTTTATCGCTTGTGTTGTTTCTTTACACCTGGGATGTAAAACACTATGACATCCTGTAACCTTATTCTTAAAATTCTTTCATTTGTTACCCAGATAACAGCAATATGTTGTCGGGTCCTATTAAGATAATTAGATATAGAATGCAAGCATTCTTACCTATTGACAACATTGTTGTTGTGAACGAAAGGGCAGATTATTCTACTGTTTGGAGAGCTGGGATTAAGTAATAACAAAATGTTGGGCACAGCATACATGTACTAAAAAGGAATTGAAGTTTCCTGCAAAGTATGATGACGATGAGAAGCCATAGCTCCCAGAAAGTTGTCTCAAAGATCACCTGTGTGGAAGTGAAAAGATCTGCAATATTTCAGCGACCAATTAGTTACTCGTTGGATGAGTCGGTTACGTGCTCGACTGCTGATCTAAGGGCCCGGGTTCGATTCCCCGCTCTGCCAACAATGAATCAGAGGAATTTATTTCTCGATGTAATGTGATTCGGATCCCACAACAAGCTGTAGGTCCCGTTGCAAGGTAGCCAGTTGGTTCCTAGCCATGTAAAAAAATCTAATCCTTCGGGCCACCTCTGGGAGAGTTGTTGATCTGCTCAGTGGTCAAACTGAGATATACTTAACTTTTCAGCGACCAACTAAGCAGAACGAATGGTTGTCGCCAATATTTATACTGCAGTATATATAACAATAAATAAACAAGGCACTGAGAGAGAGAGAGAGAGAGAGAGAGAGAGAGAGAGAGATTGTGGAAACTGAATTAGCAGTTGTTAAGCGTTACTGGAGGTGTTAACAAAGTTTAATTGACAATCATGGTTGAGCTCCCAGGATTTCGACATTCATGTTTGGGGGCGGTTACACATTCGTTAGGTTTACCCAAGCTGCGTTTGTTTGTTTGTTTGTTTTTCT
>NC_061097.1:30343798-30423798 GCF_015104395.2 Macrobrachium nipponense
AAATGAATACCCCAGGGAAATCTCCAAAGGAACCTTGATAAATTGTTATCCACTTTGAGGGGCGGGTCAGCGCATGAAATTCATTTATTAGTTCCGTAACTTGGCGTTACACCACAAATGACCAGAGAGGGAAATGAATATTTATGGGAATGAGGGCAGGATGAGTAGGTGGAAGAAAAGTGTTTGGATGTTCGGTTTATGAAAAATTTGTAAATCATTTTTGCAATTATATTCTCCCTCACGGGACCGACAGATTATCCAGGATTTTTGAACGATGCTTTTACATACGCTGAATAAAATATATTTGCGATGAAGGGGAGAGGAATTTATTCCGTCAGAGCTTATTGAGTTCGGGTCTCTTGATGAAGGCGGGGACGGGGACGGGGATGGTCTTGGTTCCTTAATTTTAGACACCTATCAACTGGTCCGACTCGTTAACGAAAACTGATATCAATTACCAATTATTCCAAAATAAAAAATGTGAAATTGACCAAGAAAAAGATCGACGGAGGACATCAAGGAAATGAAAGTAGAATGAAACAGTAATGAAATCACCTCACAGGAAATGATCAGCATATCGACAGGTGTAATTATTTCTATTCTAATTCTGAAAGCGATTCTTTAGTGGATCATATTATAGATTCCTAATCACATGACTACCCTTAGATTGAAAATCACCATTTCTTTCCCTTACTATACCGGCGCAGAATCGCGTATCAAAATATGACGGTCGATATTTTTTTTATTAAGTGTGCATATTTTACGAGTTTAACTAATAACAGATTTTACTTTCGAATATCGACTCATGTTTTTACCGTCCTTTTTATTTTTCCACAGAGCCTGCTGATGATTTGCAATGTTTCGGTAACTACTGAAAAAAACTTCAAGAATGATACGCTGGCTATATTTTATTTCGTTCCGGCTCTCTCTCTCTCTCTCTCTCTCTCACACACACACACACACACACACACACACACACACACACACATATATATATATATATATATTATATATATATATATATATAGCATATATGTAAATATAATATATATATATATATATATATTATATATATGTGTGTGTGTGTGTGTGTGTATATATATATATATATAATATATATATATATATATATATATATATATATATATATACACACACACACACACACACACACACACATATATATATATATATATATATATATATATATACATATATGTATTATATATATATATATATATATATATTATATTTATAAATATATATATTATATATATATATATATATATATAAGTACATATATAGCATATATATAAATATAATATATATATATATTCTATATATATATATATATATATATATATGTGTGTGTGTGTGTGTGTATATATATATATATATATATATATATATATATATATATATATATATATATATATATATATATATATATAAGTCATATCACATTACCGTGATTCATATACATACATCGAGCTACAAATGTCCTTTAATATCTAATTCACTCTACCTTGAAATTAATATATTTTCGTATATGCTTAAACGAAGGGGAATTTTATTTGGCGATAATAGAGTTGTCAGCTTCCAGGCGCGCACCCAGGACACCATACAAATCCAGGAACGTCAGTGAAGCTTTTACCCACTCCACCACCGCAAGAGGCTATAAGTTAATGCCGTCTCTCACCCTTAAATACCTTTCGCGCTCAGGTATTCGCTGATTTGGAGCCAGCATACCCACCTCGACCTCGGTAGTGTTGTAGTGCTTATGACAGCACGTAGCCATTAATATAAGTCATATCACATTACATATACATACATCGAGCTACAAAATGTCCTTTTTAATATCTAATTCACTCTACCTTCGAATTAATATCTTTTCATATATGCTTAACCGAAAGGGAATTTTATTAGGCGATAATAGAATTGTCGGCGCCCTGGGGAATTTTATGGGTAAAAGCTTCACTGACGTTCCAGGATTTATATGGTATCCTGGGTTCGCGAGAGAGAGAGAGAGAGAGCAAACTAACAACTGTTAACAAATTGGGGAAGTTTTTCTGCTTACTTCCCAAGTGTATATATAAGCATTTAAAAACATTAAAACACTCGATAATGTACTTCTTCATTTCTTTATCTGCACCATCCAATTAGGAGAAGTGCTCCAATATATACATTTCAACACACACGAATTTTTATTTTCATTTTCCGTTTTACAAATTCTTTGCATTTCATAAATATCCAAAGAAGTGACACTAAGGGGAAATCTTTAAGCAAACACTAGATGAAGGGCAGAGCAGTGCATGAAATCAGTTTCAGTTTTCTGTTAAAGGAAATTATTGAGGTGACGTTGCCTGCCCGTCCACACTTTTTCTCTCCGCCCTCAGATCTTAAAAACTCCTGAGGCTAGAGGGCTGCAAATCGGTATGTTGATCATGTGCCCTCTAATCATCAAACGTACCAAATTGCAGCCTCTAACCTCTATAGTTTTTATTTTATTAAGGGTAAAGTTGGCCATGATCGTTCGTCTGGCTCTGCAACAACAAAGCCCACCACTGTTGTATGATAAATTCATGGGCTGTATCTGAAACTTTCACTTTCATACAGCATTATACGCTGCGCAGAAATCTCGATTACGCCGAAGACACCTCGGATTATCATTTACTTGTTTTATTGAGTATCGTAACTTGGCGTCACTCTACAAATGATGAGGGAGGGGAAGAGTATTCAGGGGAATGAAGGCAGGACGGAGAACGCTAGAGGAATGAGTTTGGATTTTCGGTTCAGATAAAAAATTGTGAATCATTTCTGTAATTAAATCTTCCCTTTCCGGGCCAATAGCCCGTCTTGATTTCTGAGCGTTGCATTACATCACTCTTCAATAAAATCTGATTTCGATGAATGGGAATGTGATCTATTCTGCCGCCGCTTATTGAGTTCGGGTCTCATGATGAAGTCAGAGACGATGGGGGATTTTTAATTCTTTTAAGAAATCATCAGTCTGAATTTTCACTAATTTGTACAAAGGCCCAGTATTTTGAAAGGTCACATGATATGAAGCTGAGCTTTCTTCATTTTTTACCAGAACGCTGACAAGACTACCAAACAAATAAAAACAGTGCAGAATAATGTTTCAAAATATAAAAACACTGGAATTCGAGTATCGATTATAAAGTGACGAATGGGCTGTTCGGTTTTAATTGCAAATTATTGAAACTGACAACGTTTTTAGGATGGGTTTCGTCTTGGATTTATGATTATCTCTGACATTTAAGTATTGTCCAATTTCTGGTACGGTTCGGAAAATCCCACATAACCACTTATTACACACACGTGCGCGCGTGTATGTATTATATGTATAATATATATATATATATATATATATATATATATATATAATATATAATATATATATATATAAAGGTTTTTGCCACGAAGGAAAAAATGAAAGGCGAGAGAGCCAAGAACTTGCTAGACCGAAAGTTCTTGGCTCTCTCGCCTTTCACTTTTTCCTTCGTGGCAAAAACCTTTATTTATACATAGCATCATTTTTTATATACTTCGTGGTCAAGTTATTCATATATATATATATATATATATATATATTATATATATATATATATATATATATATATGATTTATATATATATATATATCCTTCACAGATATCGATATACATGCATTCAGATGCCGGCAATGTATATACTATGAATAGCAGGCGTAGGACGTGGCCCAGAAAGCCAAGTAAGTGAGTCTGGCAGCATAGAAAAACGTCGGTGGAAGGAAGTCGACGGAAGACGTTTCCACTCTCTCTTTCTTCTCTTTCCTTTGACGCTTCCTTCCTTCGGTAAAAGTCCTCAGGCTCACGTTCCTTCCTTCCTTCGTTCCTTCCCTTCCATCTCGTTTTCGTCTCGTTTGCAGAAAGGTCTCGGAATGATGCTTTAGTTGTTGCTGTTGATAATGGATGTTGCTTGAGTTGCATCAGGGGACTGGAGGGTTTTTTCAGTTTGATTTGTTACTCTATTGATTTACAAAGAGTCATTCTTCACTGTTATTTCAGGGGAATTTATGTTTTTTCGTATTTATACCGCGTAAATCAACATAAATTAACATTTATTCGCGGACTATACTTTATTGCTCTGTTTTTCTTTTCTTTTTTTCTTTTATATTTCTGTTTTTCTGGTGTTGGATTTAAATTAAGCGGACAAAATTCTACTGCGAAAATATTCTATTGAAAGTAGTGGAATATATCTATGAGTCCTGGAAAGAATGAACGTGTTTTTGGGCAGATTTTTTGTGTCGCTGTTGATTTTGTTAAAATATACTTTTCCAGTGAATTAAAATGGAACTTTATACATACATACATAGGTAAATTCATATATATATATATATATATATATATATATATATATATATATTTATATTCCCACGCTGATGATAAAATAAAAAAGAAATTTATTTTATAAATCTGAATTCGGTTATATTTATTTGAAGCGTGATATTAGAATAAACCAGCCTTTTAAACATCCAGTTGATAATTTCTTACTGTTTTCACAGTGATCGACAAGCTGCTCCTGTTATTCGGGGACTATCTTATCGAATTATTTCTCAATTTAACCAGTAAAAATGTTCATTTAATATACTGGCGATTTCATGCATGAATCATTTAGTACTTTCCGGAGTTTTATTTTTTTTATCTTTTATTTTTTTCCTGACTTATCCCAATGTATATTTGTTCTTAATTGGTTGTATGGTAGTAGAAGAGGGATTTTGTGTTATATGTTCCTCTGCTCTTGTTATCGTTATAGTTTGCTACTCTTAATACACGTGTAATCAAGTATGAAGTTATTTTAATTTTTTTACTCCATTTCTAAATGCCTTTTATTTCATCATCAGTATATTCAAGGCTACCTACACCTCATGAGCTTATGAGCTAGTTCTTCGCTGGACGAGTGGTTTTCGCGCTGGGCTGCCAATCCGGTGTTCCGAAGTTCGAATCCCGGCTCGGCCAACGCGGAATCAGAGGAATTTATTTCTGGTGATAGAAGTTCATTTCTCGATATAGTGTGGTTCGGATCCCACAATAAGCTGTAGGTCCCGTTGCTAGGTGACCAATTGGTTCCTAGCCACGTAAAATATCTAATCCTTCGGGCAGCCCTAGGAGAGCTGTTAATCAGCTCAGTTGGGTCTGGTAAAACTAAGATATACTTAACTTAACCTAATGAGCTTCAAAATATGGATATGAATACCGATTTTTGTACATTACTGTTGCGGACGGGAAGAAGTCTACATAAGAAGATATATTGGTATGATTTCTGTAACTAATTACAAGTCACTACTGTAATTCCGTCTATGTATTCGGCAACATCTGTCATTCTTCATTCCATTGTGAATATTATTATTGGTGGCGACCTTTCATTTGATCTGCCAGGTTATATATTACATCGCCAAAGTAATTTGACTTAAAAGTATGTTGTCTCAAAAAAAAAAAAAAAAAAATGTCGACGCAGTCGAGTTCTCTGCACAGCGTATAACCAAGGCCACCGAAAAATAGATCTATCTTTTGGTGGTCTCGGTATAATGCTGTATGAGCAGTAGCCCATGAAACTTTAACCACGGTACAGTGTGACCTGTACTATATCGTTTCCAGACGCACCATTATGGTTAAATTTACCCTTAAATGAAATAAATAAATAAAAAAAATACCGAGACTAAAGAGCTGTGATGTGGTATGTTTTTAAGATCTGAGGACGGACAGAAAGAGTGTGGACGAACAGGCCTTTCCATCTCATAGTTTTCTTTTACAGAAAACAAAAAATCCGCTCTACAGTTACTGAAAAGCGAGGATGTGGGATTTTTTAATCGTACCAGAAATTGGACAATACTTAAATGTCAGAAATCATCCTATAAGGAAGACGTAACACATCCGACACAAAGTTGTGAGTTCCCATAGTTAAACCGAACACCCCATTCGGCACTTTATAATAGGTGCCCCATTTAAAGTGTTTTTATATTTGGAGACATTGCTTTGCTCAGTTATCATTTGCTTGGTAATTTTGTCAGTGTTCTGATAAAAATAAAAGGCAAATTCATATCATGTGACCTTTTCGAAATATCTGGTCTTTGTACAAGCTATCGGAAAGTCGGACTGATAGATCAATATTTTTTTCTAAACTAAAGGATTAATTATTAAAACGAGATAAAAATCCCCCCTTGTCTCCGTCTTCATCATGAGACCGAACTCAGTAAGCGGCGGCAGAATAGATCACATTCCCCTTCATCGAAACCAGATTTTATTTAAGAGTGATGTAATGCAAAGCTCATAAATCCAGACGGGCTATTGGCCCTGGGAGGGAAGATTTAATTACACAAATGGTTCACAATTTTTTACCTGAACCGAAAATCGAAGCTCATTCCTCTGGCGTTCTCCGTTCTGCCCTCATTCCCCTGAATACTCTTTCCCTCCCTCATCATTTGTGGAGTGACGCCAAGTTACGATGCTCAATAAAATAAGTAAATAATAAGCCAAAGTTTTTTCGGTGTAATTGAGTTTTCTGTGCAGCGTATAATGCTGTATGAAAGTCTCAGCAACAGCCCATGAAACTATCACACGGCCGTGGTGGCCTGTGTTGTTGCGGAGCCAGACGCACAGTCATGGCTAACTTTTACCTAAATATAGTAAAAACTACTGATATTAGAGGGCTGCAATTTGGTACGTTTGATGATTAGAGGGCGGATGATCAACATACAGATTTGCAGCCCTCTAGCATCAGGAGGTTTGGAGATCTAAGGGCGGACAGAAAAAGTGCGGACGGGCAGACAACGCCATCTCAATAGCTTCCTTTAACAAAACTGAAATGAATTTCATGCACTTCTCTGCCCTTCATCTAGTGTTCGTTTAGAAATTTCCCCTGTCACTTCTTTGGATATTCAGGAAATGCACAGAATTTGAGACACGGAAAAGGAAAATAATAAATTCGTGTGTGTTGAAATCCACATATTGGAGCACTTCTCCAAATTAGATGGTGTAGATAAAGAAATAAAGAGGTATTTCATCGAGTGTTTTTTTTGTTTTTAAATGCTTGTATATTCACTTGGGAAGTAAGCAGAAAAATTTCCCCAATTTGTTAATAGTTGTATGTTTGCTCTCTCTCTCTCTCTCTCTCTCTCTCTCTCTCTCTCTCTCTCTCTCTCTCTCTCAAATATTTTTTAGTCTCAGTAATGAAAAGTGTAATAAAAAGTGAATTAAGTCTCCTGCAGAAATCTCCTGCAGAAATCTCCCTCAGCCAACCCACTGCTAATCTTCCCACGTTCTTCTGAATCCCTTTTCGAGCCGAGCCAGGGAAAGACCAAAGAAGTGCAGAGAAGAAGAAGAACACCTGTATTCACAGACAAACCAAATCTTCCTAATTAGATCCAGCCAATCTTCTGTTCTTAGCCGCCATGAACCATCTAGTCTACTGAGCGAAGGGATATTATGTTTCGGGAATAATCCGAGATGATGTTGACTCACTTGGAGGACGCCGACACTTGTGCGAATCTGCATGTTTTAGTTTGAACTGTATTGTGATTTAGTGTCATTTTACATATTAGTTGTGTAATATAAGGTTTATGCTCATATATATATATATATATATAATATATATATATATATATATATATTATATATATATATATCATATTTATACATACTATATAAAATATACATACATATATGTATTATAATTATATAGTATGTATGTTTACTTATATATATAAAAACATTGCAAGTCAACAGCAGGTCTGTGATAAAATAAAAAGACGGAAAAACATGAGCCGATATTCGAAAGTAAAATCTGTCATTAGTAAACTCGTCAAATATCACACTTCATAAATATCGACCGTCATATTTTGATACGCGATTCTGCGCCGGTATAGTAAGGGAAAGAAATGGTGATTTTCATTCTAAGGGTAGTCATGTGATTAGGAATCTATAATGTGATCCACTAGAGAATCGCTTCCAGAATTAGAATAGGAATAATTACACCTGTTGATATGCTGATCATTTCCTGTGAGGTGATTTCATTGCCGTTTCATTCTACTTTCATTTCCTTGATGCCCTCCGTCGATCTTTTTCTTAAAAAGCCACTTAAAAATATCTAATCCTTCAGGGGCAGCCTTAGGAGAGCTATTATTCAGCTCAGTGGTCTGGTTAAACTAAGATACACTTCAACTACTAAAGGGTGTTAGCAGCGTCCCTGCGGCCCGTAGCGGAATCTACATGTTAGTCTTTTTACTGCTTCGATTCCCACTTCCCTATCTTCATTTTGCTGTCCAGCACCTGCAACTGTTACTTTAGTACAACTATGGGTGTTTCTCGTAGTTCCGCCTTTAAAGTTTTGTACTTCATTTCCTTTACTTCGTAGATCTGCTTATCTTGCTCTCCAACCTTTCCAGCTAACTCCCTCTTTTAACCGTCTTAATCGCTGAAGAGCCCCAGTGCTTGGCTTGGTAACCTAAATCTCACAAATAAAGTCCTTTAAACTGGAAGGTAACAACTTCTGTAACTGCTTCCTGGAAGAGGAAGAGGGCACCGATGAATTAATATTCTTTTGATTCGTTACTCCAGCGTTTTTTTTAAGAACATCACAAAATATTTTTAGAACCTTTCAATGGGGTCACTTAACACTTACCATTCACCGCAGTGCCTGTCCACTTCATCAAGAGGCTGAATTGAGGTATACGTCAAGGTATTTGAATAAGTTATAATCGTCTTTTGAGTGAGGTATTCCTGGTAATTGGAGTGAGTAATTGTAAGTGTCACAAGAAAGATGCAGTATATATCCAATTAGGAGTTAGATAAAATAGAAATATACAAATAATATGTCCAGAACTACAAATATTAAGTCTTGACGTCGGCACTGAAATATTTGCATGGCCGAGAATTCGTGTAATGAAGCAGAATGTTTAATGTAACGAACTTGCAAATATGCATGATGGAAAATAATTAGTATAATGAATATGTCAGATTTTAAATATTCTTGCTGTCGCAGGAGAGGGTTCTTTTGGCATACGTGAATTTATTTGCTTTAATTACCAATGTACAAAATATGTTAGCTTGCACATAAAAAAAATTAACGAACACGGGAAGAATAATATATTTCAGCTTATCAGTGGAACGATTTTAAATTCTAAGGCAGATCCTCCAAAATTGACTCTAAGGTGTTTGTCGGTCTGTGTGTGTGTGTGTCTTTGCGACGAGTTTTCGATAAGATTGGACATCTGACATCGAAATGGTAAACAACTGCGATATTTTTATGGAGAAAGTCTTTCTGTTTCAGGTTCTTTCTTTACAATTTTCCCTTTACATCATCTTATTGATTGCTTGACTGGCAATTCACGTCAGTACCATCCATTTGACGACTCCGTATTCTCACTTCCTCAGATTTTCACTTTTCATTGCAGGATGTCAGAGCGCCTCTCTCTCTCTCTCTCTCTCTCTCTCTCTCTCTCTCTCTCTCTCTCTCTCTCTCTCTCTCTCTCTCAGCGCAATTTTTCAAAGATCATGTCCCTGATGTAAAGTTTAATCCTGTGGCCTATCCCGAAAAAAAAAAAATGGTTGCATCTTGAAGCTGCACGGTCTTCTAAGATTTCAGACTATTTATCCTCGTAAAAGTTACAATTAATTTTCTGAAGAATCTCTCTCTCTCTCTCTCTCTCTCCTCTCTCTCTCTCTCTCTCTCTCTCGTCTACTTCTATTTCTTCTTCAGACAACAGAACAGTGGTAAATTACTTATCCGTTTAATGCAAAGTTTCCTGAAAGAGAAATTGTTCGGAGTCGCAGCGGAGATACCTGTCGACGAAATATTTTCAGTTCCCTTTTAACATTTAAAGAAATAATTCACTTGCCGGTAATAATATATTATTAAGATGTCAGAGTAATTCGAGAACTGGTGTCATGCTGTGAAGTGTGACCTAATAGAGTGCTATGTGTTTTGGCAACGAATACTGACCAGAGATAATCTCCCCCCCCCCTCTTCTTCATGAAATGGACGCTCCATAATAGGGTTGATAAAGTACATCACCATATACTTACTCATATATTCCAGTCAAAAGATATTGCTATTTTAACACAGTGCTGCGCTTCAGCCACCGGATCATCGCGTGACCTTTTATCTTTATGTCTTCCGACTTTTCTCCCGTTCCAAAATCTTCTTCTTGGTCGGTGACCTTAGGTCGCCACCAAATCCCACTGGTTCGGGCACCACCTCTCCAGCGTTGAACCAATGGGCCGGAGGAAGGGAATTTTCCACTCGAACTGTTATCGGTCACGATCACTTTTCTTCCATTCCCTAACATCTCCAACATTGCCTAAGTCCATGATGCGTCTGTGAGGTTTTTCTTTAGAGCATTCGCTCATATATCATTCATTGTCCTCCGTATGCTTATTTGAAGAATATGAGAATTTCAGGCCTATTTGTGACTACCTGTTAACCATCCCACTGTCATCAGGTCTGTAGTTGCTGATGATCACCCAGGAAAAAAATTCTTATCGATGTAAAATTCTTGCTGACTTTGCCAAGACTGTTTTGCTTTCTCGCCGAAAATGAGGATGATATTAGGTAAAAGATTTCAAGTATGTTTTCTGAGATATGACGAAGTTATTTCCTGTAATTTATTGTTTCACATCTAATTTTAATCTAATAAAAAAGAAAAAAACGAACATTTAAAATTTTTTTTTTATAAAACCGAACATTTAACATCATGAAAAATTTAGCAGAGCTGATGCAAGCCAACTCATTAAACCATGTTAGTTATTTTCCTGAATTGTGATAGTTTTTGGGATGCAAAATGCTGATTTATTTTTTTTTTTTGCGGGAGGTGGGTGTGGCTTCTGAGTAAATTTCTTGATAAAGCAGAATTAGTTCCTTCCATTGGTTCATAGTTAGCATTAGGTCTTGAAGATGAGTCAGGAACTATCCGTTGTGATAGGAATACGTCTGACAAACGTAATGAATCAAATAAACAGTCCAAAAGAATCCGATGGTTTTGTATTGTAAAAGGTAGTGAGTAAAATACAAATCAAAATACATTCAGATGAAACAATAACTTAATTTTTTGGTACATTTGTCTTCTGCATGATTGATTTATGTTTTGCAATAAAATGGATCAGCATCATAGTCCCTAATTTAAAAGTAAAAATATGCGTCATCCTGTGCAATAAACCGGCAGTCTATATCAACTTTCCAAGATTTTATTGGAGTAAATGTGCCTCGGAACTCCTCAGTTCCAGAGGGCCTTTGTTAGACTCTGGAACAGCCTTCCAAAGGAAGTCCTCCAATTGGAACTTCTTCAGAAGTTTAAACGAAGGTGTAATACATTACTGTCCTAATACTAATCTCCTGGCATTTTAATACATTTTTATCTATTTATTAATTTATTATTTTATTTTTTTTTCTATTTTAATAATCGGGGTCTCTTCTTTCCGTATTTCCCTTTACCTCGTCTTACTTCTTCCTAATGAACACCTTGATATTCTTTGGAAGCTTCAATTTCTAGTCAGTGGCCCCTTTGGTGGGCTTGTTCCATATGGATAGGTTTTCATATTCTGAATAATAATAATAATAATAATAATAATAATAATAATAATAATAATAATAATAATAACAATAATAATATAATAGATAATATGTAGAGTCCACAATCAAAAAGAAAATTTTTCTACGATGTCTCCATTCTCTGCAAGGACCATTTAATAACGTTATGTTTCAAATGTCATATGGGACAGCGTAGGTTTCGTATGTCTGGATTATTTTAAAAGGATTATGATAATTATTTCGAGATAGACTTAATAGAGACGGCGTAATTGCTTTAGTATTTAACAATGAAACGGGTAAATCTGTCCTGCTTTCATTCCACGCAATACACATTAAAATTCAGTCGGTTGAAAGATTAATTTCTTAATTCACTCATCTGTGTATAAAAATGGCCTCATAGTTCAGAGGTTCGGGCATTTGCCTCACTGGCAAGAGGAAAAGGACAAACAGGTTTGTCGGAGGAGGGTGGATGTCTCCCCCTCCCTACCCCGCCCCCACCCGGGGCTGGCAAGCAGGTCCGCCGGAGGTGGGTGGCTGTGTCATTCTCCCCTACTGTCACCCAGGGAGGACAAACAAGGTCCACTCGGATTTTATCATAATAGATTGTTGCATTAAAACCACAGGTGACTTTGCTCACCTTAGCAATTACTGGGTACCTGGTGTGACGTAGACCAAGGAATGCTTTTTTGTACATGCGACAGAGAGGCCAGTTGTGAGAGAGTTTGTCCCTGGGACTGGATTACCTTTCGACTCTAAAGGTAATCGTAAACGTATTCCAGCCCCAGGACCAAATATCTCTCTCTCTCTCTCTCTCTCTCTCTCTCCTCTCTCTTTCTCTCTCTCTCTCTCTCTCTCTCTCTCTCTCTCTCCAAAGTTTAGAGTATTGCCCTGAATGTCAAGTACAGAAGGTACCGTCCCAGAACGCACCAAGACCAAGGCTGGTGTTTTGGGCGTTATATGCACTTTGGAATCATCCTTTATTCAGGAGTTGAGTTATGGGAACTGATTGTTGTAAACATTAAACACACACACGTGTCTGCATATATATATATATATATATATATATATATATATATTATATATATATATATATACATATTATATATATATATATATATATATATAATAATATATAATATATTATTTTATTATATATATAAAATGTATGTGTTCGCACGTGTGCTTGTGTAAAATGAACACTACCCATATTTTATAAGTATAATGCCGCTTACATTTAAAAAAAAAAATACAAGAAAATCATTAGGAAACGAAATAAAGTCGAAAAGAGGAGGAGAGATCGGCATTACTGAGCTTTTGGTTGCATGAGGTTTCGGCGTAAAGAGTTACGAATGAAAAATTTGCTCCATAATGAAGTTTCCAGTAATTTCCAGCGAGGGCACGAAATCCTCGCTCTCTATGTCTATTTATCTACGTATCTGTTTCTCTACTTATATCCCTCGACTCTACTCCTTCGCTCTTTCTTTAAATGCTCTTCAAACAAAGTCTTTTTCGTTCACTAAACCTTCATTTCACTATCACAGCGGGTCTTGCTTTCATTCCTTCCTCCTATGATCCTGTTCCCATAATGAATTCTTTGTGACAATGACGCCAAATCCTACCTCGTATTCTCCACTATCCTCATAAAATCCTCTATTTCAGTATGTGTCCCCTAACTACTCTTTTATCCATCCCATTGCTTCAGTCATATTTTACTTCAACCGGGTAATCATCAGTTGTAATTAAAGAAAAATCTGTTCTTGCCATTAAATCCTTTAGCTTAATAACCTTTTTGTTTTAACAAGAAGACTTCTAAATATTCTTCTTCACATCTGTGATTTCTCAGCAAATGAAGACATTTCAGAGCACATTCCCCAAAAGATTCTCTCATCTGCTGTATAATCGTATCAGGACTCGAAGCTAAATCACCTTTCATTATGATCAGATCATGAAGGTTGACCACTTTTTCAGTATTGCCAATATCATCCATGTCCCCCAGTGGTAGTGCCGTGAGTGCACCTCATTCAGCCAGTCTCTTTTATCGTCTCATTGCTTCAGTCATATTTTACTTCAACCGGGTAATTATCAGTTTGTAATTAAAAATATCTTCTTGCCGTTAAATCCATTAGCTTAATAACCTTTTTGTTTTAACAAGAAGACTACTAAATTTCCTTCTTCAAAACTGTGAATTCTCAGCAAATAAAGACATTTCAGAAAACATTCCCCAAAAGAATCTCTCATCTGCTGTATAATCGTACCAGGACTCGAAGCTAAATCACCTTTCATTGTGATCAGATCATGAAGGTTGACCACTATTATTTCAGTATTGCCAATATCATCCAGGCCCGTACGGGGGTAGTGCCGTCAGTGCACCTCATTCGATGTAATGTAGGTATTACTTAAGGTTCTTTGCAGCGTCCCTTCGGCCCCTAGCTGCAACTTCTTTCTTTCCTTCTAATGTACCTCCGTTCATATTCTCTTTCTTCTATCTTACTGTCCACCCTCTCCTAACAATTGTTTCTTAGTGCAATTGTGAGGTTTAAACCTCCTGTTACACCTTTCAAACCTTTTACTGTCAATTTTCGATTCAGCGCTGAATGGCCTTAGTTGCCCCAATGCTTGGCAAAATGCCAAAAATCCATATAAATCAAATGCAAATCAAATCAGTATCATCCAGGCGTAAGTTCATACTCCAACAGAAATGCTCTTTTCATAATGAAGTCTTCTGCCATTCCTGGGTCATATACGTTAATGATCACACTTGCAACTTTTCCCTGTACTTGGCTTTAGACTAAAATCGTTAGAGAAAACTTTTTTAAGGGCTGACTTCTCGTTAAAATATCTGAGACACCAGACCACAATTTATCACCTAAGAATTCTCGCATAAGATTTCATGCAGACCGTAAAAAAGTGTATCTTAGTTTAACCAGACTACTAAGCTGATTAACAGCTCTCCTAGGGGCTGGTCTGAAAGATTACATATTTTTACGAGGCTAGGAACCAGTTGGTTACCTAGCATCGGGACTTACAGCCTATTGCGGGATCTGAACCACATTATATCAAGAAATAATTTCTAATCACCAGAAATAAATTCCTGACTCCACGTTGGCAGGGCGGGGTGCGAACTCTCACTATCAATCAGTACACGAGCACGCAAACCACTCGTCCAACGAGGAACTCATACAGTCCGATAACTTTCAGCTTTGTTCCTAAAGCACATCTGACTAATATATGTTCTGAGTAATTGTAGTTTGAGTATGTTGTGTGTTATGGTAAAAGCCATAACTTGTACCGATTAAGGTTCGCACGTAATGCACTTCCTGTTACTTAAATATTCACACTCCTACACATAATGGGTTGTCATTGATCTCAGGGTAGAGAGACAATCACTCGCCATTAATGGGAATATTCCCCTATTAAGGTTTTAGGACACTCTCTCTCTCTCTCTCTCTCTCTCTCTCTCTCTCTCTCTCTCTCTCTATATATATATAATTATATATATATATATATATATTAATAATAATATATATATATATATAATATAAATATATATATATATATATATATATATATATATATATAAATATATTATATATATATAAAAGCAACTATAAACCACAATGCCCTCTTAACATCTTGAATTCTCGTGGTCAGGTCGGCAACGTGACCTCTTTGTGAGTATGGAACCCGGTTCGTTCCCGGACATCACAATATCTTCAAAGAAATAAAAGAGAAAGAAATTTCACTTTGAACTTAAATCTTCAGGCTCTGAGTATCCAAAAAGAGCAAAGGATTCAAAGAGGTTAAGAGGGCATTGTGGCTATTACAGTTGCATATGTATCTGGTAAAAAAGTAACCAGTAGATTCTGCACACATATATAATATTTTTCGCTTGGGGGGAGGGGGCGGTGTGTTGGGGGGCGTGAGTGAGTGACCTTCAATTGTTGCTCTCCAAGGTATCTAATTGGCGGCTTAGGTCAACATCTCTTTCAAATTATTTTTTCGAGTAACAACCTCCGCAACTTTACTGGCAATGCAAGGTATATATATATATAATATATATATATAATATAGATTATATATATATATATATAATATAATATATATATATATATTATATAATAATATATATATATATGTATGTATGTATGTATGTATATATGTATGCTTATGTGTGTATAGGTTCATACATACATGCATATGCAACACTTACGTATTATTTCCTTAAAACTTACAAAGACCAATGAAGTATTTTAATTCGTCAATACTAAAAAAAAAAAAAAAATCCCTTAATGGTCTAATCAGTGATGATATAGTATATATTTTAGCAACACCCGACCAACTTATTTCGGAGAATGACTTTTTTTTGGAACAAACCAAAGAGCTCTTCTCTGACGTCCAATAATAAAGCGGCTGTGATATTCTCCTGATCCTCTTATGAAGAGCCGAAAGCCGATGAAGGATCCGCCGCAAAAATAAAAAAAAAAAAAAAAAATAGTCGAGAAAAGTCCCAAAAAAAACTTGGCGACATAAAGGGAAATTTTCGCCGGCCGCCGTCCACAAACGGCGCTGTTACGGATTCAGTAATTTAGCTGTAGTGATATACGACGCTCATTTGAAATTCCTCTCTCTCTCTCTCTCTAATCTCTCTCTCTCTCTCTCTCTCTCTCTCTCTTATTATGCAGCTATTCATTGCCATGGCGCTGATGCACATGGAATTTCCGATGTCCCTCGGTGCCGTTTTCGACAAATGCCTCCCCCTTCTCATGGGTTTGGGTAACAGATGTCAAAGGAGAGCTCTCTCTCTCTCTCTCTCTCTTGTTCGTGGTTAGCTCCACACTACTTGATTTAAAAAAAAAAATATTCCCACTCAGTAATACACGAATCCTCATCTTGTATTTAAAGTTGATAATAGTAATACAAAGGCTTGACCTTCACAGATGCTCAGATCAGAAGCGTTATATCCACTGCCATTATTCCTTTTTATTTGTTTTGAAATCTGTGCGGTGAGAAACAGACCCCTCGGGAGACTCGAGGTTAGAGGGGAGAAAGCCATCTGAGAGAGATGAGGGGAAAGGCGATTAATAATGGCTGTGAAAACAGCATCAACATTTCAAAGCGATGTTCCGTTCAAGTTGACATCGAACTTCGAATGCTGCCGTCACTTGCTGTCTAGTCAGTGAGTTGTGTTTTATTCCTATCGTTCTGGGGTCGTTCTCTACTTATATGTCTTTGGTAGATCTACTTTAGGGCTTTTTATAGCGTTTTATGAGACGGTATTGATTATGGATAATAGCTACCTTTGTGGCCCTGTTGCACGATCGCAAAATAGCAACTATTGTGTATATGGGAACAATAAAGAATGTCTTTAATAACAAAGATTAAATCAGCAACAGTCAAGTATATATATTAGTTTAACCAGACCACTGAGCTGATTAACAGCTCTCCTAGGGCTGGCCCGAAGGATTAGATTTTTTTTTACATGGCTAGGATCCAATTGGTTACTTAGCAACGGGACTTTCAGCTTAACGTGAGATCCGAACCACACTATATTGAGAATGAATTTCTGATCAGCCTGGAGCGAACTCGGGCTACCAGATTGATAGTTGGGTATGCAACCCACTGGTCTAATGAGGAACTATCAGCAAATAGGCCATAGCAATATATACAGCAACAGCAGCAATGACGTAAATCGCTTCCGTTATGCCATTAGTTGCAAACGCGGATCTCCGGTACTGCATGCAATATGCAACTGCCCTTTTTTTATTTTTTTATTTTTTTTCTATTATCGGTAGGATTAAATTGGGTCGACATAATTTCAATAACAAATTTATGTCGCTTTTGTTTTTAAGTTTAACCCTCACGAGAAATAATGATTTTCATTCAGACAGTAAGAGGATTGAAATGTAGATTTATGTAGATGCAGTCTATTAATGAATTAAATTTAATGTATAATTAGTCTACGTATATGATGTTTATTAATTAATGAATAAAATTCACAGGAAAGATAATGTGAAAATTAATCGTTAGTAAAGATCTACCAGCTCTCAGAAATAAATGGTATATATATATATATATATATATATATATATATATATATATATATATACGTATATATATATATATATATATATATATATATATATATATATATATATATATATATCTTGATCAAACAGAACTGCCTAGATCTTTCATTGTTAAGGACCCTTTACTATAGGCAAGTCTTGCCTATAGTAAAGGGCCGTAAGACCGAAAGATCTCGGCAGTTTGCGCTTTTTCATTTTCGTCCGTGGTGTAACCTTTACACACACACACACACACACACATATATATGTGTGTGTGTGTGTGTGTCTGTGTATATGTATATATTCACTTGATAATTACGTTATATTTTAGATGTTGCGCCGTAGCACCCTTCACGGAACTAATGGAGATATTTGTTAACACTAAGCTTTATTCATGAAAAGGACAGAGTAGAAAGGTAAGTTACGAGGGTTGAATAAATAGTAAATACAAAGGTAAGTTGAGCTCCCTTGGGGGATGATGGGTAGAGAGGTTGTCATTTTCGTTAAAAAGATACCTGCTGCATTAATGATTTATTCTATTGTAGTGGCAAGAGCTTCTAACCAAGGAAGATTCCTTCCAGTTGTTTTAATTTGGAGTCACAGATGGTGGAAATTTGTAAAGGTTTTTTGATGGTTTTCTGAGAGATCTTTCTTTTCCCAGTGAACGACAGGGCGAAGGAGAATTTTCCCATTCTTTGTGGTGGGCACTTCAGAACGCCCTCTGTCAGATCCCCTCTTACCTTGGCGTTCTTTGATGGGGGCAGATCCAATGGTCCAAGGCAGATAAAAATGAAGGGATTTTTTTCTCGCCCTGATGCCTTTTGACCTTTTTTCATACCCTTTGCAAACGCTGTCACTTTTATATTCTCGAAGTTCGGGTGACTTAGTGATTATTTCCGGTGTTGCCTTTGTAGCAGATTTTTTGGAGCCTTGTTAATTAATTGCCTTCTCAAGCACGAGCTTCAGCTTTTGTGTATGATAACATCGATAGTTGTTGGGGGATAATGTTAAATACCGAGGCTAGGAAATTCTTGGAACAAATTCCAAGTGCTTTCAAGAAAAGATTACAACTTAGTGTCCGGACAAGTGGTTTTTAAATTGATACACTATCCGATTGGCTCGTATATGATTCATTGGCGCTTGCTCCTCTCTCTCTCTCTCTCTCTCTCTCTCTCTCTCTCTCTGCATAGTTGGCTTTTGACAGTTTCAGATGTAAAGATAAAACATAGTATATAACGCTATAAATTCTAATTTCATTTTTAATTTTTTGCTTTTACTTCAAGAAATAAAGACAACCTCTTATATAAGTAGGTTTTTAAAAGTCAGTTCGTTTGATTCCATGCCTTCGGTCGTAGTTTTCAATGAAGGGTTTTAAGATCACGCCTTAGTTTCTATGATACCGCAGAAATACTAAATACCTTTCAGTGCAATGGTGATATATCACTAAAATATCTTCGCCTGAGTATGACGGTTCCAACCAATATAGTGAATTCTCACTCTGATGAACATCTCTTCTCCCTTGTTTTGTACGAAGCTGTACGGTTGCTCACATCCAAGAATTATGGAATTCCAGATTTTTAGTGTCCTCCCCTGATCCCAACCCCTTAACCAGGTCGGGGATGAGGGGTTGTGGGGGGGGGGGGGGGGGGGGGGGGGGGGGGGGGGGGGGGGGGGAGGTTAGGGATCCACTTCAGGGAGTGTATGCTTGCCTCTTTACGCCAACTTTGTCTGCTGTGGATCCATCAGAGCATTGGGACCTTCTCTTCTTCCTCTTTCTTATTTGCTTACTCGGGGAGTAAGCCTACTAACTAGTCCGTGGAAAAGCCTAAAAAGGTCTGAAATAGGTGTGTTGTGATAAAATACAGCGTATTTATTTTAATTATCGTTGGTGAAACTAGGTTCTATTTGAGCGTTGATTATTACACGCTTTAATTTACGTCAAGTTAGGAATAAAATGCGTCAGGAGAAAATCTTGCACACGGTCCGAGTAAGCTGGAGGTCAGATCACTCCTTGTTCATTCATCATTTAGTCCCAGTGTTTAGCCTATGGCCTAGACCTGGTATTCCATTGCATTTTAATCCTGCGGGCCAGTCCTATGAGAGCCGTTAATCAGCTCAGTGCTGTGGGCTGGTTAAACTATTGCATTAGTAATTATCAATAATAATGATAATCAAGATTCTGTATCCTTCTCTTATGGGGTGAATCATGATCAGTTTCTGATGCAGTGTGGGGTCTGCGGTGGGAGGTTGAAACCAACATTCTTTGGTAGCTTCAACTTCAAGTCAATGGCTCCTGTGTGTTCTTGTTGCATATGAATAGGTTTCATCTACTGAAATGATAATAATAATAATAGTATTCGTATGTGTCCTGAAAATGGAGACAAACAAATCACAGTTTTGGTATATGTAAATGCATTTAAAGATAAATATACAGTAAGCTTTCAAGGAATCTGTTCGATTCCCGAAAGCTTCCTGTACAGATTTATCATGAAAAATGTACATATACATAACTGTGGATTTGCTTCGCCAATAAGTTAATAATAATAATAAGTGCAATCCTCCTGGTTGCTGACTATTTTCAGTGCCAAAGTGCAAATTGCTACTGGTTTTCGTCAGTCTCTCCACTATAGTAAAAGTGCGGGTAGTTGATTCAACCTCTTTTTTCGAGTTCCCTCTTAGTCGAGTTGTCTTGAAGTCCATTGTTAGTTAAGTGTTGCTCGGGTTAGCGGGGAATTTCTGTTGTTGGTTGAAAGTTTTTCGCTTTGGGCGTTTACTGGACTGCTGCATTTTTCCTTCGGCATTCAGGCATCTTGCAACATTGCAGAGTTTCAATATTCCAACATGGAGAGCAGTGTCTATATGAATCTTTTAATTCGTGTCCTTTTGACAGAATTATGAGGATTGGACAAAGCTGTTGATGTGATGTCTGTTGTCCCGATTTGATGTTTTGCTTTTGTAAGAATATGTTCTTTAGCATATGGTGAGGCACAACTCGTAAATATGTTCTTTAGCACATAGTAAGGCATAACTAACACATGTCCTTTAGCATATATTAAGGCACAACTTGAACACATGTTCTTTAGTATAATAGTAAGGCACAACTCACACATGTTCTTTAGCATAAGTAAACCACAACTCACATGTTCTTTAGCGTATAGTAAGGTACAACTCACATATGTTCCTTAGCATATAGTAAGGCATAACTAACACATGTTCTTCAGCATATAGTAAGACACAACTGAAACACATGTTCTTTAGCATTTAGAAAGTCACAAATCACACAATGTTCTTCAGCATATAGTAAGGCACTAATCACACTATGTTCTTGAGCATATAGTAAGGCACAACTTAACACATGTTCTGTATTATATAGTAAGGCACAATTCACACGCAAATTGCACTTTTGAATGATCTTGGAATGAAGCTCTTATTCAGTCATCTTGCAAATATGAAATAGTTTATCAAGACTTGTCATTCGTGTCTGCACTTACGAAGCGCACAAATCTATCACTGAAAATGTCGCAAGATAATAAAATGACTGTAATATCGACATTTTGCCGACTGCAGTTTTGTTTGTGGCTCCTTCCGGCCCTGTGTAAGCAAAGACCAAAAAAGACCAAAAATGCAATTTAATCTTGTTATTCGTTCTTTTTCCCTCTTCTTCTTTTTTCTGTTTTTCTCTGCAATAGGAAGGGTTAAAGCTGACGTGCATGTTGCGCTCTCTATGTCGTGATGAGGATGAGGAAGGGAATCTGCCGCTTTCGCGTCTGTCCTTTTAACTGGGAGCGCCTAATCCCACACACCACAATAAAAGCTCGATCAGCATCAGGCCTTTTCTTTAACTCCTACCCCACCCCATCCCATCCTCCCCCTCTTAACTCTCTTCCCAAAAACCCTCCAAATCCCCCTGCCTACTCCTCCTCCATCTCACAACCTCTTTGTAGTTCTCTCCTCACCTCTCGACATTACCCTTATCTCTTTCTCTTGTTTGCGTCCTCCTTTCCCTCGTCAACTCTGTTCTTCCTTGATTTCGCCTTCCGCTGAATGTAGTTGTAGCCAAGGTCTAACGTTGCGACTTCATTTGAATGCGGGGGTATTTTGCCGTTTATACCCTCGAATGCCCAACTTTGCATTTGCATCGCCATCGATTCCCCCCCCGATTTGGGACCACCTTGACGCGGTGAGGGGGCTCTTGAACCCCAGGAATTAGTTCCCGGGTTTAAGTCCATGAGCCCCACATACTATGTATTTTCTTTGGAGTAATATTGTGGAATTTTCCACTTTTTGTAAAATTTCTTGGACCTGGCAACCCAGGAATTAGTTCGGGTTCGAGTCCAGGAGCTCCATATTATTATATATTTCATCGGAGTAATATTGCGGAATTTTTCACTTTTGTAAAGTTTTTTTGGACCTAACAACCCAGGAATTAGTTCCCGGGTTCGAGTCCAAGAGCCCCTCATATTATTATACATTTATTGGGAGTAATATTGTGGAAATATCCACTTTTTGTAAAGTTTATTGGACCTGACAACACAGGAATTAGTTCCCGGGTTCGAGTCCAAGAGGCCCTCATATTATTATCCATTTATTGGAGGCAATTTCATGCTAATTTACGTGAGAAGATAAAAGAGCGTCATAACTTATTTATCACGTGAGTTTGACATTGTTCATTGCTGGGTAAGTGATGCATAATTCACATCTGTCTAGGCGTAGTAGTGTATAATAGATTGTAGCTCCTGCATTATGTTGGGTTTCGCTCCATTATGGAAGTCGAACCTAATTCATGTTTCTCTCTCTTGTGGTTTTAACTGTATATTAAAAGCCCGAGTGGAAATCGTATCAGAATTATGAGATGAAGTAGGGGTCTGAGTTAAGTATATCTTAGTTTAACCAGACCACTGAGCTGATTAACAACTCTCCTCCAAGGGCTAGCCCGAAGGATTAGATTTTTTTACTTGGTTAGGAACCAATTGGTTACCTAGCAACGGTACCTACAGTTTATTGTGGAATCCGAACCACATTATATCGAGATATTGATTTCTATCACCAGAAATAAATTCCTCTGATTCCGCGTTGGCAGAGCCGAGAATCGAAATTCGGACCACCGGATTGGTAGGCAAGCGCGAAAAACCAGTCGGCCAACGAGGAACTAGTAAGGGTCTAAAACTTATATCTTTTCTCATTTTGAAAATGATAAGAATGATTTATGAATGAGTGCATGTGCATGATGAGTACGTATCTAAAACGTGTATGTATCCATGATGAGTACGTATATCAAACATGTACGTATCCATGATGATTACGTATTTGAAATTTGTACGCATCCATGACGAGCACGTATCTAAAACGTGTACGTACCCATGGTGATTACGTATTTAAAATGTGTACGTATCCATGACGAGTATGTATCTAAAACTTGTACGTATCCTTTAAACAGAAGGTGAGACTGAGGGAGAAGTTTGAAAAACCACGAAGGTGTTTCAGCCATTTATTGATGGCTGATTCTGGGTTGATTCAATTTTATTACTTGAAAAAGTTCAGCATCATCATCATTTTAGTTCCAGACTTCACGAAATTAATTAGGTACAGATGCGTGAATGTAGGTTGACACTTTTGATAATGCAAATATTTGCACAGGAATGTTCTTTTCCACAGGACAACGTAAGCAAAAATGTAATGGTTTTGTTTACATTATTTTGAAATTTTGAGAATATGTCCAACATAAATCTTAAAACCAACGAAATGTTCAGATGATGATTACTCCCGTTCTTTGTGAAATGTTTAATTTCTTCGGCTTTCCGTACCATCAGTTGTTATTTCTTGTGTCCTGCTTGTCTGTATCGATGTCAGTTTGTGATATTATTACTGGTCTTGTTTAGATTTTAATAACAAGGGTGTAAGTATTTTTGTTTTCTCGTTTTTTGTGTGTGCTTTTGTGTATAGAAACCTTTTTGCCTGTTCATATTATAGGTCCTCTACCTGTATTGGTAAGAAGGCCGTAAGCAGTATGGTTGTATGTATATTTTTTCTATATTTTTTTTTTTATTTATATCTGGTCTTGTTTAGTTTTTGGTAACAAGGCAGTAGTTTTTTTCGTTTTTTTTCTTGTGTTTTTTTTTTAGAGAGATTTGTTTGCAAGTTCATGTCAGGTCCTCTTCCAGTATTGTTAGCAAGGCAGTAAGGAGTATTGTTTGTGTGTATTTTTTAAATTTTTTATATATATATAGATGGGGGGGGGGGGGGTGGGGGGGGGGGGGTGGCGTGCTCTCCAAACAGTTGTCCTCCTCCCACAATGAATTGGATATTTCGAAGGGGAAACGTGCTGGGGATTCCCCTTAGAGTTCTCGGCTTTCAATTCTGCGTCTCCTCCTCCACTTTCCCTTTAACCTCTCCATATTTTTATTTCTTTGTGTTTATCTCTTTTCTCCACTTTCTATTTTTGTGGACGTGGCCCCGCGCCGCCTTTCAGACCATTAGGTTTGTTTTTGCGTCTTGCAGGCATTTCCATTTTTTGGTCTCGACCTTCGTTTCCTCGACAGGGAAAGTTTCAGCCAATACCTCCCTCCGCCGTTCGTTGCATAACGCTCCTCTCTCGATAAATACGCCGGAACTTTCCCTTTCCCTATATTTTTCCTTTACACAAATTACCCAGTTACTGAAGTGCTTCTAATGGACTGAAATTTTTATTCTTCTCTCTCTCTCTCTCTTCTCTTTCTCTCTTTCTATTGTCTTTCTTAAAGAGTTCGCAGATTTTTGTATTTTTATTTTTTTTTCTGAATCGCGAACTTGTCGTCAGCTTCGTCAATGTTTGATATTTATTAGGAAAAGACATTGATCATGGCTTACATATGCTATTCTCAATTTTAAATTAACCTGTGAACTGATCTACCAAGTAAAGCTACGGGTGACCCAGAAGGTAATACTTAAAATATAAATATACTCATTACGAAAAAAACTCTTCGCACATATAAGAAATCAGAAAAAAAATAGTTTTATAATTTTATTCTTACCAGAATTTGTAAGGGTCATCGTTAAAACAATGAAATAGGCGAGGGGAAGTGTTTTCTATCGGACCCTTTTAAGTGAGTATGTTTCATTTCGTAATTGTTAATGAGTACATGTCTATTCGTCGCTGCAATTTTCAAATGGCTCTATATCTTTCTGTCACAAATTATTGCCGGTGATCTAATCGCTAAACCGTCTTTGTGATGAATATATCTTAATTCATACCTTGTAGAGTATTAATTTTATGTCAGTATTTACTTTTCTAAAACAAAAGTCAGTTCTTGTAAGTGATTCTACAAAAAATTATAATTAAGAAAATTAAAAAAAATTGTAAACATGTGAAGACGCTATATCCAAAAAGCGTTCAAGCAAAGGTACCCTTTGAACACAAAAGAAACAGCATCTATTTGAGTTAAAATGACACAAAACAAATAATACACCCTCCTGCTTACTTTATCTCCCCTCTTTCTCTCCCCAAGAGGAGGAGGAGGAGGAGGAGGAGGACATCTCCACAGGCACTAGAACTGAGAGCAAAGTTTCCCAATACGGTGCTTAATGTGCCTCTTTGGCGATGAAATATGTAGAGAAAACCGTCTGAAATTTTGGGCATCCATAGAACTTCTGGAAGAAGTCGTTTCCAGTAATGCAGTTTCTTTCTGCAATTTTTCTTGAAACTTTTGTGGGCGGGAGATCGATTCTCTCTGTAAACTTTGCTCAGTCCCGCTACCCACTCATTAAGTGGTCGACCGATAGCTTGTGTCGCCTTTAAAACAATTCAATTTTTTTAGAATAAATTTTGTCGATTCTAAATAATGTTCATTATCCTCTTCAACATCCAAAGCCTTGACCCCACCCCAGACTACTATCCCGTTTTCCATTTGTGTTTAAATCTCTTGGACTCGACTTCTCCTATCTTATTCACAACAATGCGAAGAAGAAGAGCGGACGTGAACAGCCTAAATTAGAGGGTCTCATCCTAGCTCGAGCCTTGGTGGTCCCTTTGTAAACCACTGCTATATTTCTCGATAGTTGTGAGCAGGCAGACCTTTATGATACAAGTTGGTGGAGATGCTGCTTGTCCAGGCCTTCTCGCTTTGCATGGAGTTGAGAAAATTTTGCCGAAAATATCTCATCTTAGGATTTGAGTCGTTTAAAATCAAGAGAATAGTATGTTTTTGGTGTCGTCATAAGATGTTGTAGTCGTTTTATGTAAATCAAAGTTCGTTCTGACGCCCATTTTGTGCTTCCGTTTCTTCTCCAGAACATCCTTATAAGTCACTGTCTCGACGTCGTTTATTGTTGAAAATCAGCAAATGAATTGGGGTGAATGTGAGAAGAATTTTGTTTAATTTTTTTTATTAAATATCCTACAGTCGGTAGGTACTTAGAACCCTCGAAATGTCTGTCTGTCTGTATTTGACTTACCATGAAGTGGAATCCAGATAACTGCCATTGCATTTCCATTGTGAATCTACCATCGAAATAATTCTTAGCTTTGCTGGATTTCACTTTCGTATTTGAGAATGACTGACTGAAGAGAACTTCAAATTTTGGATTATATTTCCATATATGCAGTTTTTCCCTTCATAGAAATAATCGTTGCTAAAGATCTCTTTATAAATATCAATATGAACATAATTGGAAACGTTTCTTATGTAATGAAAATAATTCTGTTTTGGAAAAACCTTCTGTAAATTATCTTTTCCTGAATTTGCAGTTTTGTGGAAAATGATATTGATATGCTAATTCTGTCGTTGGAACTTGAATATTACTTTATATATTTGATGAACCTCATTGTAATTTTGACAGAAAATATGTCGCTTGGAATCAAGTAAAACATCCCGTCATTGAAGTCCGTCAATGGTTCTCGAATCTATAGAATTTTCAACTCAAAAACTTAAAGGTTTCCTTATTTTTATCTGGAATTTAATGTTTCATTTTCATTATGATAGTAATAAAATTATTACAATGAACATCAACATATGGTTATGATAATGAAAAAACAATTTGGCTCTTGCTCCATATTATCCGTCTTCCATTTTACTTTCCACCCTTTCTTAACAATTGTTTCATTGGTGTTGCTCCTGTTACACTTTTAAAGACATTTGCTTTCATATCCCTTCCAGCGCTAAATGACCTCATAAGTCCCAGAGCTTGATCTTTGGCGTAAGTTTTATATACCATCCATACCTTCATAACTCACAGCTTCTTAGTACAATTCATTTAAATAGAGTGTGTGCATATCAATGTATTTCGATAAGCTATTGAAGAGTAAAATGATTTTTTAAAATAAATGGCGTCACTTCAAATAGGGATAAATCACCTGTCATCTCTAAAGGCTTCCTTCCATTCACAACGTCTCCCTTCCCTGTCCATGCTTTGAGTGTATCAGTCGATATAAATTGTTGTTTCCTGCGCCATATGCTTTTGTATGCTGCTCCTTTCCGTGTCAATTTAAGTTTGTCAGCTTCTCACCGCCTTCAAATATACCACAAAATCTTCTTGTTTCGGAGTAACTGTTGCACTAGAGATTTTACTTTATTTTATATCCTGTGACGATGCGTCCTTTTACTTGAGAGCGTGTACCTCTAAACTGTGAAACGGAGTTGATATGGTGTTTTGACTTTTATAACCTTCACTGCTACTGCTTTTCCTGGAAATATACCAACAACAGTTAATATTTAGCTCCTAACCTTTACCGGTATCAGATCATAAGAAATAGATTGAAAAATATGTAGAAAGAAATGTGTTTCTACAACGCTTACTATCCTGGATTACCTTATGAAAATAAATATGATAGCTTTTGTCAGAAAATATTCTAGATGAAATTTACATTACCTCCCCCAGATGCACTCTTTCAAATTAGACTTTCGTGGTGAAAGTTAACAGTGAGATTGATGGTCTTTCCCCAGAGCAATCCCCCTTCGACATTCATATAACTTCCAGATCCCAAGTGGGACTTCCTCCTTCAGGGCTCAGCCGCAGTCCTCTGAGTAGTAAAGGCAGAACTTCCGTTCAGTAAAAGATGCTGTGGATAGAGAATATTGATGGTATATGTACAATTGAAGGCTAGGTCTTTTTGTACAGGTCTCTCGAGTGATGTCTTACACCAGACAAAATGTTGAGTGTGAAGTACCTTAAAAAATTTTCATTAAGCAATACATATAGTGTATGTGTGTATATATATATATATATATATATATATATATATATATATATATATATATATATTTGTTTCTTAGGATTGTTTTTATTATACATGACTGAACCTTTTGTACTCCTATTTTGTGTAAATCATATCGTTAGTGTCTTTACTCTTGTCACTGTATTCAAAAGAATCGACCAATGAACAGTGTAAATGCCTAATGAGGATTGCAATTCCAGTGCTCTGGAATTAGTGGTATTTAACATAATTCCTTTCCGCGGATGATACATTGCCTTTACTAAAAATGATTGAACGTGCCAAGCTAATTGTATACTCTGTTTCCTCTGCTATTGGCGATTGTTCACGGCCTATGTTAAGGAAATGTAATTTTTGTTAATACCTATTATCGATACGCGATACTGCATCACGAACCTGTTCTCTCAGAGGCAATAAAAGTCTTTAAATTTTCAGACATTTCCCAGGACTGGCATTCTAAAATGGGGATAATAAGCAAATGACTGGAACTTTTAATTATATAATTTATTGGTATTTATTTGATTGGTGTTTTTCTCCATCGAGATACGATGGTTGTGGTTAAGGACATCCTTTGATTCTGTTGAAATGAAATCTTTGTAAGGCATCTGTCAATTTTCTTTCTACGTATATTTTATTTTTATTCACAGATATTTTTATTCCGATATATATTTTTTTCGCAACCATAATTTTGAAATGGTTTTCTGTTTCTATCGTAAATGATTACTTGAACCAAACTGGCAATTTGTCATTTCATATATATAAAATCCTAATTAATATCGTATGGGGTCACTTATATCATACCAGTCTTAAACGTTGGGCAGTATTTAATTTTCAAAACACATGTCATTTCTTATAAATGATTCAACCAAAAATATGAGTTAATAACAATTATTTGTAAACGCGTAAACATACAGTATCCAAAGGGCGTTCAAGCATAGGTACCCTTTTTGAATTTAAAGGAACGAGCATCAATTCGATCAAGAAATATAATCAACTCTCCTTCATTCTCTCTTCCTCACTCCAAAGGAGGAGGAGGACATCTCCTCAGGCACTAGAACTGAGAGCAAAGTTTCCCCATACGGTGCTTAATGTGCCTCTTTGGCGATGAAATATGTAGAGAAAACCGTCTGAAATTTTGGGCATCCATAGAACTTCTGGAAGAAGTCGTTTCCAGTAATGCAGTTTCTTCCTGCAATTTTTCTTGGATAGTTGTGGGCGGGAGATTGATTCTCTCTGTTAACTTCGCTCAGTTCTGCTAATTAACCATTCGGTAAGTGATCGACTGATTGTTTGTGTCGCCTTTAAAACTATGAGACTTTTTGGGGAATAAATTTTGTCGATTCTAAATAATGTTCATTATCCTCTTAAAAACCCAAAGCCTTGACCCCAAACTCTACTTTCCCGTTACCATTTGACAAGTAAAATGTTGTCTTTAAATCTCGTGGGCGCGACTTCTATCCTATTCACAAAAGAAATCCCTAAAAATGTTACTTAGCTTACCTTATTTTTCGTGGATTTGAAACCATAAAATCAATATTTAAATCATTTAATGTTAATGTAGTGTTCTCTTATAACAATACATTAAAGATATGCTAATTAAGAATAGTCCCCGTAACAAATAACAACATCATTTACAAAATTCCTTGTAAGGATTGCCCATCGTTTTACGTTGGTCAGTCCAGTAAAAATTTATGTGTTCGGGTTAAGCAGCATATGTATTCAGTTAGAACAGCCCAGACTTCAAATGCACTGTTTATCCATCTGAGTGAAAAATCTCATTGTATTAATTGGGGTGATACCTCGGTAATTGCTAGATCTAATGATTATGTTTCAAGAATTTACTGGAATCGGCAATTATACAAATCACTAATAAAAACAACCTAAATCTTAGTCTGGGAATGTACCATTTGGACCCATATATTTGTAAGATGTTTATGAAGGACCTCAAAATAAATGAACAACTAATAAATTAGTACCACATGTATATAGTTATTAATTCTCTCTCTCGTCTCTCTCTCTTCTCTCTCTCTCTCTCTCTCTCTCTCTCTCTCTCTGTCTCTCTCTCTCTCTCTCTCTCTCTCTCTCTCTCTGGTTCGATATTTTCTCTCCCTCTTTCTCTTGCTCGATATATATATATATTTATATTTTCTTTCGTCTTTTCATTAATAATAATTTTTTGTTGGGAAAATTTGTGTAAAAAATTCATGATATTAAATGGTATATGCTCCCGTGTTGTTTTCAAAATGTACTGTTTTTCTGGAAGAATCACTTGTTTACCGTGGGTATCCTTCAAGGGTGTGGCTAGCCTATGACTCCTCCTCCTCTCTGTAGAGTGAAAATCGCCCTTATGGCTAATTTGGTAGTGTCAGTTTGTATATTAAGCCTTCTTTTGACTATGGTGTTCTTTGTAAAACCAGTATGTGGCCTCAGTAAAGGGTCCGAATAGGACCGAAGTACTCGGCCAAACTCGTTTTTTTTTTTTCATTTTTTCCTTCGTGGCAAAAAAAAAACCTTTATTTATATATATATATATATATATATATATATATATATATATATATATATATATATAAATATGCTATTTATTTCCCAAACTAGATGAACATAATATGGAACAAAGTGACTAAAAAATGTCATATTAAGAACTAAGTCTGACCCACAAAAAAACTGTAAATTGTCATTCTATTCTCTTGAATTAAACTAAGTAATCACCCCAAACTCCCAAATTGTCAATCACTACATTTCAATAGTCAAAGTCTTTAGTGAATCCCGTCTCTAGAATAATGATATGGGACCCCATCTGAAAACAAAGAGACATATCCATTATATTCCCCAACACATAATTAATTAATTAATGTTAAATAAATGTATACACGTCACACTTCTCTCTTTTCAAAGGCAACTGTTCCTAAGTGTTTTAAAATGTGCCTACTCTTCGATGGGTCAACAACACCTCGTGTCCTCCGAACCGTCCTTACCTTATCTCAGGAGCGTGTCGGGCTTTTCTCCTCAAATGTTGGGCGGTTTGGACCCATCATTACACGCAAAAATGCACGAAGCTATCAGGCACACCTTAAAAATCCCACAGTAACTGTTTGTATGGGCCTCCAACCTCACAATGTATAGTCATCAACTTCTTCTTCGAAGAAGGCTGTCGCTTGTCTCTCTCTCTGTCTCCCAACCCAATAAAGCTGATGAATCACAATTCACCAGCATATTTACTTTCTTCTTTAATACGGCTCGGCCACCTATGTCTTTTGTGCACTCCTGTCGCACCACATCAGCAACTAATGCACACTGTTTCAATTTACCACATGATTTAAGGCTACCTCCATTGCTGGAACCTCGTGCCTTGCCGGATGCACAAAAGTTTAAGAACCCCTAACACAAATTGTGATCAGTATGACAGCTAGCATAACCGCAATCACTGAAATTGTGTAATGTTCGTTAAAGAAAAACTTATCCTCGTCACTATCCTCCAACGGTGGGACTGTAACATTCTCCACTGTAGGCGGAACTTGTCGAATAGTTGTAGACGCAGGCTGAGCACGTAAACTATCTCGAAACAACTCAGCACGTGCCATTATTCAGCGTCTGCAACCCTCGTAAGTGTATCCAACACCCCCTCGTTGCCAAACTGTAGATTCAACGTTTTCTACTGAAGTAAACGTGGTCACCACTCGTTGTCAAGGAAATATCCCGTGACTTCCATGCAAGTGCGACTCGCACCCACCTCGTAAAAGATTGTAGAACTCCTGATTTATCCCAGTACATATCTGAGACGACATACCGATGATATCTCATCCGTTGCAAAGGCGATCCATAGCATCGGCACTCGTGTGTAGACTCGACTCGACCTCTGGTAGTGTAGAAACCAAGCCGTTTCCTACTTCACCATCACGTGAAGTTGGGAATTCTCTAAAGTCATCGTGTGTCCGTACTTGAAAAGTCTACATGATCATAGAATAACTAAAGTATTGCTTTACCACACAAATCTGTCATTAATTAATATACCTAATCTCCTAGTCAATTATTAAAAATTCCTCACTAAACAAAATATAATCTTTACCCACTGAATCCTCACAAGTAATCCTATATCTGACAAACATACTATCAAAAAAAGAACCACGATGTCTAACAGCAAAACCCTTTAACTGTTTATATAATTAACCTCCATGAAATATAATGCCAAACACCCCTTCTATCTAACACATATAACCCGATAAATTATACCTCCTGTCTAAAGTAGATTTGCTATATAAAAGCTTAACCCCAATTACCGACATCTCTCGTAGAAAAGAAAAAAAAATAATAATAACAATAATAATAAGTGAACTTTCCCTATTACAAAACGTACACAGAAAAAATAACATATATATATAATCCAATGCTTTCCCCCATAAATGCAGTATGTATCCCCATGACTTCCGCTAAACATTCCAAAGTTTTGTTCACAAATTCTCTGCCATTGTCGTCAATAGAACCTCCGGTGAGCCTATCTGCAATGCATGAACATTGAAAAAATGCTACATCTACATCTTCAGCCGTTTTATGCTTAAGTGGGAAAATTTCTACTATCCTTGTAAGTTCATCTATTATTACTAACAAGTACTTATTCGCATATCTAGACTCACAAAAATTTCTCAGGATATCCATATGTATTCTCTGAAAAGGTCTACTTGGTATAGGATATGATCCTAATTTGCATGAAGTTATCCTTGCAGGTTTGCATGCGTTGCACACTGTACAGTTTTTCACAAAATTAAGTTATTTCAGCTGATAAGAGTTTCTCAGGTAAACACAGGACAAACGGTCAGCGTGCCACTTTCTTGCCTGAAATGTTGAACCGTGAATGAACCCCTGTACAGAAAACTTCCTCATCAATAGCCGCTTCCTGCATAAACACAGAAGGTTCTCCATTAGTGTCCGACTCAGTCAATATGCACACACAAACTAAGTCCAATCAGTATCGCATCGAATCCTCTATACCAATGATTCCCAAACTGGGTCCGCGACACTAAAAAGAAAAATCATATTTTTCAACTTCAAAAAAAGAATTGTGGCCGTTTTCACCTATTTTACTTTGTATTTAATATAAAGCAATGAAAATATATTTAAACTAACTTATATATTTACTTATACATACTTTGTGCAGGAATATGCAAACATTAAATGTACTACGTTGTGCTGGTTATCCCGGTATGGTAATGATAACTTTTGACTGGCTGGTATCTCATCATATCTGGGGGTCCTTGGTATGGTCGAGTTTGGGAACTACTGCCCTATACATACTTCGGGATCTACCCCTAAACTGCACGAACTCTCTTGTTTCCAGGGTATTAATGCCATATTTTTCCAGTACTTCTTTTCCACGCTTTCTATCCAGCGCTCTCTAGGGCTTCTGCTTTTCCTCCTCCCTCCAGACACTTCCGAATTATAGATTTGCATTTCCACAGGGATATGGGCAACAACCTCACGTTGTAAATAATTGCTGCTGGTAATCTGAATGGTTTACACCTGTAAACTCAGGTCTAGGAGGGGAGTGTATGGTAATATGTATGCATGTATTATGTGTGTATATATGTGTATTTATGTATATATATATGCATGTATATATATATATATATATATATATATATATATATATATATATATATATATTCATCATACCTCATTCATCTACCTGAAAAGGGAGACAGCAGTCTCTGAAATATAGTACTTTTCTCTCTATATTTTGGTGTTTTTATGGGATCCTTTTGATTAGATGGAATTCTGTTGTAACAGAACATTTTTACAGTCATATATATATATATATATATATATATATATATATATATATATATATATATATATATAGAGAGAGAGAGAGAGAGAGAGAGAGAGGAGAGAGAGAGAGAGAGAGAGAGAGAATACAATCTACCAATAACCCTATAAGAAATAAGATCGTATAGGCATGACGTGTCAATATTTGATATCTTGTTCATTATGATGGGACAGTGTAATTAAAACAAAAAAGGAAATAATTAAAACAAAGTCTTCGAGTTATAATTGCATCTTAGATGTGGCGTCTTGATTAAAAGATAATTACATACCACCTAATTATTATGGAAGATTATATCAGACTCTGTATAATGCTAGCTAATTACATGACACAAAAAGATCACGTAATCACGTGAACTATAATAGCTGTATTGGATTGATTAATGCAATGTCAACAAAGCGTTAATTATATGATGTTAATTTTAATTGAGATGGGTTTCATTGTTTGAGAGGAAGCATCGCTTTTGACTACATAATTCTTTCTCAAGGCTTTGGTCCAAATTGTACATTGCGATTCTCCCAATATTCGATTTCATCTTACCAGGTGTCCAAAACCAATAGCGAGAGTTTAGGGAGGGTGAAAAGGGCATGGACCTCCTTAGGGGGGAAGTGCCGTCAGTAGGCATTACTTATGGTTCTTTGCGGCGTGCCACAGGCCCGTAGCTGCAACCCCTGTCGTTTCTTTATTGTAACTCCTTTCATATTCCTTTTCTTCCATCTTACTTTTTATTCTTTCTTAACAATTTATTCTTAGCGCAACTGCGAGGTTTTCCTCCTGTTACACCTTTCAAACCTGTATACTCTCTATTTCCCTTCCAGCGCTGAATGACCTCATAGGTCCCAGTGCTTGGACTTTGTCCTAAATTACATCTTCAGTTCTATAATGGTACGGAGGTTATTTACCCGTAGTAAAAAAATGGCTTTGATCTTGTGGAAAGAATGGAGGACAACATGGTGTTTGAGAACTGAGCTATTCAAAGGAGAATGGGAAATAGGACCAGTGGTAGGCTGAAATTTTTTTTTTTTTTTTTTATAGATAAAGCAAACGAGGTGTTTAAATAGATAAGCTCAAAGGCGTTGGAATTATGGAGGTGGGCGTGAAGTGTGTTTGTAGAGGGAAGTCGATGTTCTGCTGACGAGTCTTCTGTAAATAGGGATAAGAAATAGTTAACGTTGTTAGATTTTGTACTTAAGAGTTCCTGGCAAGAGACTTCTAAAGTTCAATAGTTGAAGGTGAACCCTGACAGTCATTTCCTTTTTATTCCTTAAAATTACCATTGTATACAGGTAAAAGCTTTTTTGGTTTTTCTATGTATGTATGTAGGTATGTATTAATATATATATATATATATATATATATATATATAATATATATATATATATACACATACATACACATACACCCACACATTAAGCTACACATGTCCTTCAGTATATAATTTGCTCAACTAAGAATTCAGGAAGTACAGTGAAGCGCTTTTACCCACAAGGCTTATATATATTTATATATATATATATATATACATATACGTATATATATATATATATATATATATATATAAATATATAATATATATAAAGCATACACCATTGTCCATAAAACACATGAAATAGGCCAAAGTTTATTCACATGATACGTTTCGCACATGTTCTATATGCATCTTCAGTATGTAAAAATAACATAAGAATTTTTTAAATTTACACATATTTTTTAAAATAAAGTTTAGTAGAAAAAAAGTGTTACTTATAAACATTATTATAACTTTTAAAGGATTACATTAAAAAAGACCCAGTTCCACACCAAACCACTCAAAGGAGAAGCAGAAGAGCGAATGACCAAGATTTCACACCAACCTACGACTTCAGTTATGCTAGATAAAGAGGAGAAGCGAAACGTTAGAGTTCAAAGAAGGAACAAGACGTTTGATGTATAAAGACTCAAGGGTTGTTAGGTAATCACTATGGCTTGTACCACCAATAATGGAGAAATGCTTCTTATTAACTTTGATTTTACATATAGAACCACGGTTTTTTATGTTGGAAAATTCAGGTTTACTCAGTTTCTGGCCCGTTCTAAATCTGTATCCCATATGGCTACAATATCTCATCTGCAGCAGCCTGCTGCAAGATCCAACATAAAATACCGGGACATCCCGGGCACTTGAATTTATAAAAAAATGTTAGATCTCATGAAGGTCTGCAGTTTTATCCTTGTAGTTAAAGAATACGCCAATCTTGAGTGGATTGATTGGAATCAATTGAATCTTAGGCATCCAAATTCTTGTTCAATTATTTGTTTAAGCTTCGTTGAAAAATTGCTGTCCGAAATAAACGGGATTGTGGCACATATATTTTCTTTGGGACATTATAAGAGGGCGTCTGATTAGAGAAGTGTTGTGACAACAGCCTGTTTATTACGTACGTTAAAAACCAAATTTTTAGGATATGAATTCTATGAGAAAAAATTGACTAAAAACAAAATCTCATTATGAAACAGAGACCAACTCGAAGAATATCGAAGGGCCCTATAAACTAAAGTATATATGGAGTTTAGTTTAAAATTCTTAAAAACATGAACTATAGTAGTTGTTAGCGAGTCCTGTGTATGTTTTTCCGATACACAGATGTAGTAAAATCACCATTGTCTCTGCTTACATTGATATCTAGAAAAGGTAGACAATTGTTGTTTTCTTTTTCCATGGTGAACCTTAATATTTCCATGTTGACTATTGATATGGTCCGAAACGAAACATCTCACCCTTGCCAAGATTCCTTGAATAGTAAAAATGTGCCATCAACATATTGTCTATAGTAGATAGGGTTACATATATATATATCTGGACAACTAGTTCTGTTGTTTTCCAAAAAAAAAAAAAAAAGACATAAAAATATTGGCGAACACAGGCCCCAATGGGGAGCCCATGGCAACTCCATGGACCTGTGTTACGATCCCTTGATAGTTTAGGAAATAGTTCTTTCCAAACTACTGCTTTGGGTTATTACCTATTCTACAAATACCAATAGTTTCCTTAATATATGTCAATATTACTGTTACAGCAGGTGACGTTGGAGGCGTGAGGTATACTTCAGGCGGGACACGGAACTCTGCAGTAGAAGAGGGTGGACGTTCTAATAGTTGTGCGTTGCGAGTGTGATTTTGGCTATACTTCAGTGGTCGTCCTGGGAATTGTGCATCGTTGGCTACGAGGGTAGCGAATTTATGGAGAAGCGCGCTTTGTGGAAGCTGAATGCTTCAATGAACTTGCACGGTATATATTCCCGGACGATGTAGTTGATGAGGATTCGTCTCAACGAGGAAGTTAGCCCTGTTGTTGATTGTTGGTAGCAACCACGTGATTTGTCCCTCTTGCAGATGCCCGTGGGTGTCCCCCTGATCATTTGGATCAGTATTATTAATTATATAATACTTGCCTCACCTCCGTTTAAGAAACTGTAACTTTCAGAAATTCATTGCTTAGTAACTATTGTAACTTTCACTTGGATTGTTTTGTCACTTTTTTCCATTATTAAGTTTATATGTTTATGGGGTTTTCTTTTGTTAATAATTATTTAAAATTTTTTTCGTATGTTTTATTATTCCACTCTAATGTTTCTGCTGAAGATCATTATTATTACAGCTAAAGCTATATAAATATAATGTGATAAAAGGACAATAAATTAAATATGTTATGCGCCTGAATCTGGCGGCAATAAACTTTTTAAGTATTTAAGAATTGGTCCGTAACAACCTGCGAAAAGAGTTGGCCATTAAAAACAAACATAGTCTTGCACAGCAAGCTTAAGAAACGTCTTAAAAAGTTGTCTATTAAAACCATTAAAAACTGTATGATCGTCATAAAATTTTTTTCTAAAATAATGTTGATAGTTTCATTTAGAGGCACATTTGTGAAGAGAGATTCTACATCAAAGCTTGCCATGTGTAGATCACCATCTTGTAAAACTATTTCTTTCTCGAACTCATATCCATTTTTAAGTGAGAAATCATTGTAAGCAAATTCACCGAGTAATGAGACAAGGTATTTCGATATTGTATAAGAAGGGCTGTTATAGGCTGCCATAATGGGTCTAATAGGAACTCCTTCCTTATGTATCTTAGGGAGTCCATATAAAATACTAAAAGAAGAGCCTGTCACAAATAGTTTCTGATATGTAGTTTCATCTAAAATACCTTCATTTTTTTTATTTTCTCAAAAATCTATTAATTTTGTCTTCTCTTTTGTAAATTTCCAAGAAGTTTGGTTCTCCATGTGATCGAAATTTAGTATTGTCAGCAAGAATGAATATTATCCTTATCAACATAGTCTTGTTTATTTAGTAGTAACACACCTTTTCCTTTATTTGGTTTACAAATAACCAAACTATCCCGTTTGCCTAGTTTCTGTAAGATACTCAAATCCTCTTTCTTGAAGAACGGGGTCCAAGACAAACTAGATGAACCGGTAAAATTTGACACATATACATATATATATTTATATTTTGTCATTTTAGGGATTCTGATGTCATACTGAGTGATGAACATACCATTGTTTCCTATTTTTTGCAGTTATTCGCAGGGAAAAGTATGATTGCCGGCGGCTATAGGGTAAGAAGACCTGGAATGAGAAACGTCGGGCGGGATTGTTCAGGAAATTTACGATGGACATGAAACATAATCTTGAACTCTTGTAATCTAATTGGTTGTGACTTAATGATTATTCAGTAAGAACTATGGCATGCGATACGCTGCGCTGGAACCCGGCGCTCCCCTTCATGTCTCCTCTACCCTCCCGATCCCCAACCTATCTCGTCCCCACCCTGGAGGGGCAAACAGGTTTGCAGGACGAGATGGATGTCTCCCTACCCTACCCGTTCCTCAACTACCCCGTTCCCACCCGGGGCGGACAAACAAGAAAGATCCACTGGGATTTTGATATTTTTTATATCAAATAGTCTCAAATAAAGATTTTAATTATTTATTTTTTCACCTTTTAGTTGATTCGATTCAAGGCATTAGACCTTTGCCTTATCATTTCTCTTTATTCAAAGCTTTCTCTTTCTCAGTGATAGATTCACAGCCGTTTAGACTTCGGTATATTATTATTTCTGTCAGTCGTACTACGGTAGTTTGAAAGTTACTTTTTAAAACTCCACTGCTTTTTATCTTTAAAAAAAATAATTTATAAAGAATGCAACGTTATTTTTTAAAAATTCATTTGTAACGAATGCAACGTTATTTTTTTGAAAATTCATTTGTAACGAATGCAACGTTATTTTTTAAAATTCATTTGTAACGTTGTTTTTTTGAAAATTCATTTGTAACGAATGCAACGTTATTATAATTTATTTGTAACGAATGCAACGTTATCTTTTAAAATTCATTTGTAAAGAATGCAACACTTAAAAAAAATTCAATTGTAAAGAATGCAACGGTATTTAAAAAAAACATTTATAAAGAATGCAACATTATGTACTTATATTCGTTTGTAAAGAATGTAACATTAATTTTTAAAGATTCATTTGTAAAGAATGCAACGTTATTTTTTTTAAAATTCATTTGTAAAGAATGCAACAATATTTTTTTTTAATTCATTTGTAAATAATGAAACGTTATTTTTTATAATACATTTGTAAAGAATGCAAAATTATTTTTTAAAAATTCATTTGTAAAGAATGCAACATTACTTATTTAAAATTCGTTTGTAAAGAATGCTACGAAGTTTGTAAACGTAATGAATATTTTATCGGCACATGGACTGGAAAGATGGGGTCTACGTTAGAATTGCCATAATTCGGAAGAGCAAAGAACTCATAAAGCTTCACTGGAGACATTCGAGATCCGGGAGTGACAGTAGGAAAAGGACTGGAGGAGACCAGTGTTGCCTACTGTAGGGTAATTGCCCTACGCGTAGGGTAATATGGGCAAAATCTTAAGACAGCAGGGAAATATTTTCAAGTGTAGGGTAATTGTAACAAGGTAGGTTTAGATCAATATGCTTATTAGTATTCATGATATTGCTTATAAACATAATCTAAAGATTTATTTATTATCATAGCCGCAGAGTGTTGGGTCCTTTTCAGTTATGTAGGGTAATTTCTCGTCTCCAGTAGGGGACGTAGGGTTAGAGGGGTTGGCATCACTGCCGGAGACCAGAGGAACCTGGGTGTCGCTGGGCACCAGCCCTTAGCTCGGAAGACAGCTCAATTTAACGATCAATACCAGATCGTCACATTATCATAGACGGTAGGGAGCAGTTAATTAAGCGTTCCGACATTTTCGCATTGGAATGGGTTATAGAATTTTGGCCCAACCGCTGGGACCTATGTGGTCATTCAGCGCTGAAACGGAAATTGATAGACGAAAGATTTTGAAGGTGCAACCGGAAGAGAGAGTGGAAAGTAAGATGCAAGAAAGAGAATTTTGAAAAGAGGTACAATAAAAGGAATGAAAGGCGTTGCAGCTGTGGGGAGAAGGGACGCTGCAGAATACCTTTAGTAATGCATACAGTGCACTGCATAAGGCGCACTGACGGAACTACCTTCTCACGAGGGTCGGCGTCAATAACCTCGTCGTTGCGACGCCCGCAAGAAATAATTAATCAGTCAATCCTACGAGGGTCGATTGAGGGTCATTTTCGTTTTAAACGGTGATTGTAGCCATCTCACAGTAGACCGAAAGCCACCGTTCCAGAATATTCTGTAATAGAAAAGTCAGCGAGGTTGGTCTGGCTTTAGGTTCCAGCACTGGTGGCTAAAGGTTCGTTCTCCACTACGAGTCGTTAACTTATCTTTCAATCTGTTTGTGTATGCTTAAGAGCTAAATTGCCGCCGTTTGTATATGACACGTTTTTACCGTAGTTAAGTGGACGCACCCTAATGCAGCATCAACAAAGGCTTCCTGTTTACATATTGGCTGAAACGTCCTGGGTGTGATCAAGATTAAGCTCCTTATGTGTGTGTGTGTGTGTGTGTGTTCATGTTCGCGTTGATAATATTAGGATTTTCTATGATAACAACTATGGCCGGAAATAAAGTCACAGGGAAAAAAGTCATAATTCTGGGTAGGAATAAAGTCAGGAAAAAAGTCACAATTCTGGCTAGGGAAAAAAAAAGTCATGAAAAAAGTCACATTAATTTCTGGTGGCCGATAAAAAATTCACAATATTTCTGAAGGTCATTATCGTCATGATATTTACAGTCTTTTGTTTTATGTTTTTACGGTCATCCCCGAACGGGCTTCTACTAAAACAGGTTTAAAGAATACTCTTTAGACCTTGGTACTAAACACGCGTCGCAAACGTGGGATACATATCGGTTTTAAACCCTTTGTGGTCACTGTCTAGGAAAGATTACTGTGACTTTTTTTTCCTGTGACTATTTTTCTGTGAATTTTTTACCTGTGACTTTCCATGGATTCGATAACAACTTGACTTGCGTCCTGTTGCAGAATCCCTCTTCGTTTATGTCTCACTGGAAGTTATCTTTCTAACTTGCAGGAGGACTTTGGTCGCATGGAGGAAGAGGTAAGTTCTGTTAAGACTTTAGTCACTAAAGTATCAACAGAACTTCAAGTTTAGCGCTTACCCACTACCGACATGACATGGAGTTGACAGTACTATTATACGAGATATGGATGTGTGTATAACAGTATACAAGTACGTAAGTATTAGGTTTGTTACCTTAATATCATGAATATGTACATCAGTTCTGACAAGTCTTATGCTTAGAACCATTTCCATCATATTTGATTAATAGACGCAATAAATGCAAATGTAT
This sequence comes from Macrobrachium nipponense, assembly GCF_015104395.2. NCBI lineage: Eukaryota > Metazoa > Arthropoda > Malacostraca > Decapoda > Palaemonidae > Macrobrachium > Macrobrachium nipponense. The sequence continues at coordinate 30,385,228 of NC_061097.1, forward strand.
GCGCGAACATAAAAAGCCCTCATTAGGGAAGGGTGAAGCGCCCCCCACCCTTACCAGTTATCTACGTAGCCGCAGGTGTCGGATTCTTGAATCGTAATATCAGACGGTACAAACTTTCCCTGGGCTATGACAATCAGAGTTCATTTACAGATTCATTAATCGAAAGTCACTTCATTAAAACTTTTCTCCTGTGTAGCCGAGGCATTTTGGCTCCTGTCGAAGTTTCGGGGGGGAATTTCGACCTGTTGTCGATAAATCGATGTGACTTTTGTTAACTCGTTCCAAGAAGGACTCGCCTCCTTTCCCAAGGAGTCGAATATTCTTCCGGAATTTATCATTATTTTTAGATCGCAAGTTTTCTCCAGAACGCAAAATATACCAGGAACATACGGACGTCACGGTCGCAAATGCCTGTCTCTAGATTATGAAGACAATGACCTATTTGTAAGATTAAGAGTCCACGACAATTTCAAGTCACATACAATCGAATAGGGATATCACGAATTGTAAGAATTTTATAAGAAAATTGTAATATTTCACATGCCTTCCGTTTACTAACCTGGAAGCATAGGCTTTTCTGCATATCTATTTTTTTTTTTAAATTTAATGTTCATTATTCGTTTAGTACAGTAAGTTCCAAAACTGAAGCGACAGATTTCAGAGGATTTCGTTCGAAATTCACTAACTGGCAACTACAACTCGTAGCTGAACAAAATTTTATTTTCTACAGTGAAAGTTCTATCAAGCAAAATAAAGCTAACATATGAATGCACAAATATCAAAATCTATGATATTTATACAATCATAAGAAAAAAATTACCGGTAATAGTAATTATTTAAAGTATAGTAATTACTTCAAACTATGAAACGAAAACAACATTGAAATTCTCGTTCAACACAGGGTCACCAACATTACAATGTATATTTCGAGCAATGTGGAAACAAAGAAATATTAATATCATAGTGTATTATCAATTATTTTAGCGAAGATGCATAAAAACCATGCAAGTATCAATAGAATGTAAGGGAAAATCTCCGCGACATTAAAACCATAATTCAAACCATGATGGCACCAGATTCAATAGAGAAGTTTGGGTGTGGGTTGGTAGTTCTCATTCTAGCTTCTTAGGACCGAGCATAAAACACCCAATCTTCGAGAAAGGCTAACTGCTGCCCTGCTGCTGCTAGTTACACGTGTTGCCAAAACGCGGAGAAACGACCATGAGTGCGGAGAAGATTAGAGTGGGAGTCTTTGAATGCAGAGCTGAGGTCTGCACTCCTCATGCATGCGCGGGGCTGGTAGGTCCGCATATTATATTTATGCTATTAACTTTTCCATAATAAAAGCTAATTTAGATTTATAACTTTTTTCATTAACCACATACACAATTTAATAATTTTTTAAAATACTAATATTGGACAAAACGAACCATTCTCACTAGTCTTGAGTGTTTACGCGCCATATCATTTAAGATGGTCATTAATAAACACGATTGTGACAAAACAGATGACGTAACCCTCGTAATTATATATGTAGGGTTTAGTTAAAAATTGGTTAATTTGTAAATTATCTTAGGACGAAGACTGACTAACATTAATGTAAACTGTCATGTTTTAATGAGATTTTTTTTCTTTTTTTAGAAAATGCAAATGGTAGGCAACTGCATTAATTGAAATGATCTTGAATCTGATTTATAACAGAATAAGTTTCGGTATCAGTCACAAGGAAGTGGGATAACTAGATCGTCTATTTTCTTTATATTCAATGTAGTTTGTTGCTGAAAATTGGGGACCAATTATGATGTGCTCTTTTCCAATTTTTGAAACTCGTAGCCCTGAATAGGGTTCACTCAGTTTGGCTTAGGATTGCCATGATATATATATATACTATATATATATATATATATATATATATATATATATATATATATATATATAAAATATACCGTTATATCATGCATAATATGCTGTCCATTCTCCTGGGAAATCTCACACAAAATATCAGGATATAAAAAGGTGGCATAGCCTACATGTTTTAATATCGTGCTTTAGCCTAGACCTATGTTTATATATTAAGTTGTTCATCATCATTATTACTCAGCAAAGGTTTTTGATTTAACATACTGGCATATACCTAAAGTGACAAATGTGGTTTAATAAAGAAAAGAAAGAACGAACTACCTATGAATATCGAAGGATTTATGGAGCTTGGCTAACTTACTCTGGGGAACGCAAAGAACTGAGTGAAAAGCAACCGGTTTTTTTAGTAAAGAAATACCATTTAATTTCAATGAAGTTGTTTTGACTTCCCACTTTTTGCTGAAAACTTTGAAATAAATTTACTTGCCTGCGGGTGTCACTTTCTAGCCTAATTGTTTACGTAGCAAATCAGATATAACAAATCTAACCTATTAAAAAAACAGTATACACATCACACACACACACACACACACACACACACACACAAACACACACACACACACACACACACACATATATATTATATAATATATATATATATATATATATATATAGGTATATATATATATAATATATATATATAGGTATTCTTATATATATATTATATATAAATATATATATATATATATATATACATATACATATATATGGAATGTAATAAATCAGCTTCAATAATTAACACAAGCCGCGTATCTCGTTCGATTCTAAATTTTACTATCATTAAAGTTACGTCATGTTTCAAAAGATATGAAGCAACTGAATTTCGGGAATGGGGAAAATCTAACTCTAAAAAAAGTTTGATAGTAGACCTACTCGATACTTGGTAAAGATTAAATATAATATAACCAGGGTGGCTATTTCATCAGTTAGTGTAAGCAAAATAACATTGCTTGGCAACACGTACTACCTCCCGGTGCGGAGTTAGTTTATCGGGTGACTGCGGACTTTGCGGCAACCCTGGGGCCTGCTACCTTCAGGTGACTAGGCCTAGTTCCGGGCATTGCAAGGCTTACAATGCAATGCAACTGTCTGTTATTGACGGCAAAGATAGACCCTTCAGGGCCGATACCAGGACCTGTCCTGCACCTGGGAAAACAGACTCGCTATACAAAAAATAAGAAAGACTTGTCGCAAGCAACCAGAACCAAACCGTAATATCACCACCTGGTTTTAAGGGAACATAGCATACTAGATGCGTTAGACTGCTTAACTCTGCGAGCCGTGTTTCTAGATAATCTAGAAATTCCGACCAGTTGTTCGCATAACAGATGTTTTCTACAAGTAGATTTCCATTAAGGAACATTACTACTAGAAGCGGTGGACTGCTTCCTCCCTACAAGCGTTTTTTCTAGATGATCTAGAAATCCGACAAGTTTGTTCACATAACAGAGTTTTTCTACAAGTAGAATCTCCAATTTAACGAAACATAGCATACTAGAAGCGGATCCCAACTGTTCCCCTTCTGCGAGCCGTGTTTCTAGATGATCTAGAAATTCCGCCCAGTTGTTCGCACAACATGTTTTCTACAAGTAGAATCTCCATTAAGGAAACATAGCAATACTAGAATCTCCATTAACGAACATAGCATACTAGAGCAGTAGACTGCTTCCTTCTGCGAGCCGTGTTTCTAGATGATCTAGAATCCGACCAGTGTTTCGCATAACAGAGTTTTTGTCTACAAGTAGAAATCTCCATTAAGGAACATAGCATACTGGAAGCGTTTAGAACTGCTCCCTCTGCGAGCCGTGTTCTAGATGATCTAGAAATTCGAACAGTTGTTCACATAAACAGAGATATTCTTCAAATAGAATCTGCATTAAGGAACATAGCATACTAGAAGCAGTAGACTGCTTCCTTCTGCAAGCCGTGTTTCTAGATGATCTAGAAATCCGACCAGTTGTTCGCATAACAGATGTTTTCACAAGTAATCTCCTTAAGGAATATAGCATCTAGAAGCGGTCCATCTCTTCCCTCTGCGAGCCGTGTTTCTAGATGATCTAGAAATCCCGACCTTGTTCATAACAGATATTTTTCAAGTGAATCTCCATTAAGGACATAGCATACGAGCGGTCCTCGCTTCTCTGCAGCCGTTTTCTAGAGATCCTAAAAATCCGACCAGTTGTTCGCAATAACAGATTTTTTCTACAAGTAGAATCTCCATTAAGGAACATAGCATACTAGAAGCGGTCCATCTGCTTCCCTCTCTGCGAGCCGTTTTTAGATGATCTATCCGGACCATGATCGCATAACAGATCTACAAGTAGATCTCCAATTAAGGAACTTAGCATAACTAGAGCGGTCCATCTGCTTCCCTTCTGCGAGCCGTGTTTCAGGTGATCTAGAAATCCGAATATTGTCGCATTAACAGGTAATTCTTCAAGTAGAATCTCATAAGGAACTAGCACTAGAACAGTGGACTGCTTGCTTTTGCGAGCCGTTTTTCTAGATGATCTAGAAATCCGACCAGTTGTTCGCATAACAGAGTTTTTCTACAAGTAGAATCTCCATTAAGGAACATAGCATACTAGAAGCAGTGGACTGCTTCCTTCTGCGAGCCTTTTTTCTAGATGATCTAGAAATCCGACTAGTTGTTCGCATAACAGAGGTATTCTTCAAGTAGAATCTCCATTAAGGAAACATAGCATACTAAAAGCAGTGGACTGCTTCCCTCTGCGAGCCGTGTTTCTAGATGATCTAGAAATCGACTAGTTGTTTGTATAACAGAGTTTTTCTACAAGTAGAATCTCCATTAAGGAACATAGCATACTAGAAGCGGTCCAACTGCTTCCCTCTGCAAGCCGTTTTTCTAGATGATCTAGAAATCCGACCAGTTGTTCACATAACGAGGTATTCTTCAAGTAAAATCTCCATTAACGAACATAGCATACTAGAAGCAGTGGACTGCTTCCTTCTGCAAGCCGTGTTTCTAGATGATCTAGAAATCCGACCAGTTGTTCACATAACAGAGGTATTCTTCAAGTAAAATCTCCATTAACGAGCATATCATACTAGAAGCAGTGGACTGCTTCCTTTTGCGAGCCGTGTTTCTAGATGATCTAGAAATCCGACCAGTTGTTCGCATAACAAAGTTTTTCTACAAGTAGAATCTCCATTAACGAACATAGCATACTAGAAGCGGTCCAACTGCTTCCCTCTGCAAGCCGTTTTTCTAGATGATCTAGAAATCCGACCAGTTGTTCACATAACAGAGTTTTTCTACAAGTAGAATCTCCATTAAGGAACATAGCATACTAGAAGCGTTAGACTGCTTCCCTCTGCGAGCCGTGTTTCTAGATGATCTAGAAATCCGACCAGTTGTTCACATAACAGAGATATTTTTCAAGAAGAATCTCCATTAAAGAACATAGCATACTAGAAGCAGTAGACTGCTTCCTTCTGCAAGCTGTGTTTCTAGATGATCTAGAAATCCGACCAGTTGTTCACATAACAGAGTTTTTCTACAAGTAGAATCTCCATTAAGGAACATAGCATACTAGAAGCGTTAGACTGCTTCCCTCTGCGAGCCGTGTTTCTAGATGATCTAGAAATCCGACCAGTTGTTCACATAACAGAGATATTCTTCAAGTAGAATCTCCATTAAGGAACATAGCATACTAGAAGCAGTGGACTGCTTCCCTCTGCGAGCCGTGTTTCTAGATGATCTAGAAATCCGACCAGTTGTTTGCATAACAGATGTTTTCTACAAGTAGAATCTCCATTAAGGAACATAGCATACTAGAAGCGGTCCATCTGCTTCCCTCTGCGAGCCGTTTTTCTAGATGATCTAGAAATCCGACCAGTTGTTCACATAACAGAGATATTCTTCAAGTAGAATCTCCATTAAGGAACATAGCATACTAGAAGCAGTAGACTGCTCCTTCTGCAAGCCGTGTTTCTGGATGATCTAGAAATCCGACAGGTTGTTCGCATAACAGAGTTGTTTTTCTACAAGTAGAATCTCCATTAAGACAATAGCATACTAGAGCGGTCCAACTGCTTCCCTCTGCGAGCCGTTTTTCTAGATGATCTAGAAATCCGACCAGTTGTTCACATAACAGAGATATTCTTTAAGTAGAATCTCCATTAAGGAACATAGCATACTAGAAGCAGTAGACTGCTTCCTTCTGCAAGCCGTGTTTCTAGATGATCTAGAAATCCGACCAGTTGTTCGCATAACAGATGTTTTCTACAAGTAGAATCTCTATTAAGGAACATAGCATACTAGAAGCGTTAGACTGTCCCTCCTGCGAGCCGTTTTTCTAGATGATCTAGAAATCCGACCAGTTTGTTCACATAACAGAGATATTCTTCAAGTAGAATCTCCATTAAGGAACATAGCATACTAGAAGCAGTAGACTGTTCAAGTCTTGCGAAGCCGTGTTTCCAGATGATCTAGAAATCCGACCAGTGTTCACATAACAGAGATATTCTTCAAGTAGAATCTCCATAAGGAACAGAGCATTACTAGAAGCTTGGACTGCTTCCCTATGCGAGCCGTGTACAGATGATCTAGAATCCGACCAGTTGTTCGCATAACAGATCATACAAGTAGAATCTCTATTAAGGAACATAGCATACTAGAAGCGTTAGACTGCTTCCCTCTGCGAGCCGTTTTTCTAGATGATCTAGAAATCCGACAGTTGTTCACATAACAGAGATATTCTCAAGTAGAATCTCCATTAAGGACATAGCATACTAGAAGCAGTGGACTGCTTCCCTCTGCGAACCGTGTTTCTAGATGATCTAGAAAATCCGACCAGTTGTTCGCATAACAGATGTTTTCTACAAGAGAATCTCTATTAAGGAACATAGCATACTAGAAGCGGTCCAACTGCTTCCCTCTGCGAGCCGTTTTTCTAGATGATCTAGAAATCCGACCAGTTGTTCACATAACAGAGATATTCTTCAAATAGAATCTGCATTAAGGAACATAGCATACTAGAAGCAGTGGACTGCTTTCTTCTGCAAGCAGTGTTTCTAGATGATCTAGAAATCCGACCAGTAGTTCGCATAACAGATGTTTTCTACAAGTAGAATCTCCATTAAGGAATATAGCATACTAGAAGCGGTCCATCTGCTTCCCTCTGCGAGCCGTGTTTCTAGATGATCTAGAAATCCGACCAGTTGTTCACATAACAGATATTTTTCAAGTAGAATCTCCATTAAGGAACATAGCATACTAGAAGCGGTCCATCTGCTTCCCTCTGCGAGCCGTGTTTCTAGATGATCTAGAAATCCGACCAGTTGTTCGCATAACAGATTTTTTCTACAAGTAAAGAAATCTATTAAGGAACATAGCATACTAGAAGCGGTCCCAACTGCTTTCCCTCTGCGAGCCGTTTTTCTAGATGATCTAGAAATCCGACCAGTTGTTCACATAACAGAGATATTCTTCAAGTAGAATCTCCATTAAGGAACATAGCATACTAGAAGCAGTGGACTGCTTCCCTCTGCGAGCCGTTTTTCTAGATGATCTAGAAATCCGACCAGTTGTTCGCATAACAGATTTTTTCTACAAGTAGAATCTCCATTAAGGAACATAGCATACTAGAAGCGGTCCATCTGCTTCCCTCTGCGAGCCGTGTTTCTAGGTGATCTAGAAATCCGACCAGTTGTTCGCATAACAGAGGTATTCTTCAAGTAGAATCTCCATTAAGGAACATAGCATACTAGAAGCAGTGGACTGCTTGCTTTTGCGAGCCGTTTTTCTAGATGATCTAGAAATCCGATCAGTTGTTCGCATAACAGAGTTTTTCTACAAGTAGAATCTCCATTAAGGAAACATAGAAGCAGTGGACTGCTTCCTTCTGCGAGCCTTTTTTCTAGATGATCTAGAAATCCGACTAGTTGTTCGCATAACAGAGGTATTCTTCAAGTAGAATCTCCATCAAGGAACATAGCATACTAAAAGCAGTGGACTGCTTCCCTCTGCGAGCCGTGTTTCTAGATGATCTAGAAATCCGACTAGTTGTTTGTATAACAGAGTTTTTCTACAAGTAGAATCTCCATTAAGGAACATAGCATACTAGCAGCGGTCCAACTGCTTCCCTCTGCAAGCCGTTTTTCTAGATGATCTAGAAATCCGACCAGTTGTTCACATAACCGAGGTATTCTTCTAGTAGAATATCCATTAAAGGAACATAGCATACTAGAAGCAGTGGACTGCTTCCCTTTGCGAGCCGTGTTTCTAGGTGATCTAGAAATCCAACCAGTTGTTCACATAACAGAGGTGTTCTTCAAGTAAAATCTCCATTAACGAGCATATCATACTAGCAGTGGACTGCTTCCTTTCTGCGAGCCGTGTTTCTTAGATGATCTAGAAATCCAACCAGTTGTTCGCATAACAAAGTTTTTTCTACAAGAATAATCTCCATTAACGAACATAGCATACTAGAAGCGGTCCAACTGCTTCCCTCTGCAAGCCGTTTTTCCTAGATGATCTAAGAAATCCGACCAGTTGTTTTTCACATAACAGAGTTTTTTCTACAAGTAGAAGAATCTCCATTAAGGAATCTTGAGCATACTAGAAGCGTTAGACTGCTTCCCTCTGCGAGCCGTGTTTCTAGATGATCTAGAAATCCGACCAGTTGTTCACACAACAGAGATATTTTTCAAGTAGAATCTCCATTAAGGAACATAGCATACTAGAAGCAGTAGACTGCTTCCTTCTGCAAGCCGTGTTTCTAGATGATCTAGAAATCCGACCAGTTGTTCACATAACAGAGTTTTCTACAAGTAGAATCTCCATTAAGGAACATAGCATACTAGAAGCGTTAGACTGCTTCCCTCTGCGAGCCGTGTTTCTAGATGATCTAAAAATCCGACCAGTTGTTCACATAACAGAGATATTCTTCAAGTAGAATCTCCATTAAGGAACATAGTATACTAGAAGCAGTGGACTGCTTCCCTCTGCGAGCCGTGTTTCTAGATGATCTAGAAATCCGACCAGTTGTTCGCATAACAGATGTTTTCTACAAGTAGAATCTCCATTAAGGAACATAGCATACTAGAAGCGGTCCAACTGCTTCCCTCTGCGAGCCGTGTTTTTAGATGATCTAGAAATCCGACCAGTTGTTCACATAACAGAGATATTCTTCAAGTAGAATCTCCATTAAGGAACATAGCATACTAGAAGCAGTGGACTGCTTCCCTCTGCAAGCCGTGTTTCTAGATGATCTAGAAATCCGACCAGTTGTTCACATAACAGAGTTTTTCTACAAGTAGAATCTCCATTAAGGAACATAGCATACTAGAAGCGTTAGACTGCTTCCCTCTGCGAGCCGTGTTTCTAGATGATCTAGAAATCCGACCAGTTGTTCACATAACAGATATTCTTCAAGTAGAATCTCCATTAAGGAACATAGCATACTAGAAGCAGTGGACTGCTTCCTCTGCGAGCCGTGTTTCTAGATGATCTAGAAATCCGACCAGTTGTTCGCATAACAGATTTTTTCTACAAGTAGAATCTCTATTAAGGAACATAGCATACTAGAAGCGGTCCAACTGCTTCCCTCTGCGAGCCGTTTTTTCTAGATGATCTAGAAATTCGACAGTTGTTCACATAACCGAGATATTCTTCAAGTTGAATCTCCATTAAGGAACATAGCATACTAGAAGCAGTGGACTGCTTCCCTCTGCGAGCCGTGTTTCTAGATGATCTAGAAATCCGACCAGTTGTTCGCATAACAGATGTTTTCTACAAGTAGAATCTCTATTAAGGAACATAGCATACTAGAAGCGGTCCAACTGCTTCCCTCTGCGAGCCGTTTTTCTAGATGATCTAGAAATCCGACCAGTTGTTCGCATAATAGATGTTTTCTACAAGTAGAATCTCCATTAAGGAACATAGCATACTAGAAGTGGTCCAACTGCTTCTCTGCGAGCCGTTTTTCTAGATGATCTAGAAATCCGACCAGTTGTTCGCATAACAAAGTTTTTCTACAAGAAGAATCTCCATTAACGAACATAGCATACTAGAAGCGGTCCAACTGCTTCCCTCTGCAAGCCGTTTTTGTAGATGATCTAGAAATCCGACAAGTTGTTCACATAACAGAGTTTTTCTACAAGTAGAATCTCCATTAAGGAACATAGCATACTAGAAGCGTTAGACTGCTTCCCTCTGCGAGCCGTGTTTCTAGATGATCTAGAAATCCGACCAGTTGTTCACACAACAGAGAATATTTTTTCAAGTAGAATCTTCATTAAGGACATAGCATACTAGAAGCAGAAGACTGCTTCCTTCTGCAAGCCGTGTTTCTAGATGATCAAGAAATCCGACCAGTTGTTCACATAACAGAGTTTTTCTACAAGTAGAATCTCCACTAAGGAACATTGCATACTTGCATACTAGAAGCGTTAGACTAGCTTCCCTCTGCGAGCCGTGGTTTCTAGATGATCTAAAAATCCGACCAGTTGTTCACTTAACAGAGATATTCTTCAAGTAGAATCTCCATTAAGGAACATAACATACTAGAAGCAGTGGACTGCTTCCCTCTGCGAGCCGTGTTTCTAGATGATCTAGAAATCCGACCAGTTGTTCGCATAACAGATTTTTTCTACAAGTAGAATCTCCATTAAGGAACATAGCATACTAGAAGCGGTCCAACTGCTTCCCTCTGCGAGCCGTGTTTCCAGATAGATCCTAGAAATCCGACACATTGTTGTTCACATAACGAGATGATATTCTTCAAGTAAATCTCCATTGGAACATAGCATACTAGAAAGCTGGCTGCTTCCCTCGCGAGCCGTGTTTCTAGATGATCTAGAAATCCGACCAGTTTTCGCTAACAGATGTTTTTCTAAAGTAGAATCTGCATTAAGGAACATAGCATACTAGAAGCGGTCCAACTGCTTCCCTCTGCCAGCCGTTTTTTTCAGATGATCAGAAATCCCGACCAGTTGTTCACATAACGAGATAATTCTTCAAGTAGAATCTCCCCTTAAGAAACATGCATCTAGAAGGCAGTGGACTGCTTCCCTCTGCGAGCAGTGTTTCTAGATGATCTAGAAATCCGACCAGTTGTTTCGCATAACATAATTTTTTTCTGCAAGTAAATCTCTATTAAGGAACATAGCATACTAGAAGCGTCCCTACTTCCCCCTCTGCGAGCCGTCTAGAATGACTTAGAAATCCGGACCAGTTTGTTCAATAACAGATATTTCTTCAGTAGATTCTCCATAGAGAACATAGCATACCTTAGAAGCAGGTGGACTGCTTCCCTCTGCGAGCCGTGTTTTTTCTAGATGATCTAGAAATCCGACCAGTTGTTCCATAACAGGATGTTTTCTAACAAGTAGAAATCTCCATTAAGGAACATAGCATACTAGAAAGGGTCAACTGCTTCCCTCCTGCGAGCCGTTTTTTCTAGATGATCTAGAAATCCGACCAAGTTGTTCGCATAACAGATGTTTTCTACAAAGTAGAATCTCCATTAAGGAACATAGCATACTAGAAGCGGTCCAACAACTGCCTTTTCTCCCTCTGCGAGCCGTTTTTCCTAGAATGAAATCTAGATCCGCCAGTTTTGTCGCATACAGATGTTTTCTACAAGTTAGAAAGATTTCTCCAATTACCGAGAAACATAGCAACTAGAAGCGGTCAACTGCTTCACCTCTGCGGCCGTTTTTTTCTTAGATGTCTAGAAACCCGCCAGTTGTTTCGCATAAGAGTTTTTTCTACAAAGAGAATCTCTATTAAGGAACATAGCATACTAGAAGCAGTAGACTGCTTCTTCTGCAAGCCTTGTTTTTTCTAGATGATCTAGAAATCCGACAGTTTGTTCGCATAACAGAGGTATTCTTCAAGTAGAATCTCCATTAAGGAACATAGCATACTAGAAGTAGTGAACTGCTTCCTTCTGCGAGCCATGTTTTTCTAGATGATCTAGAAATTCGACCAGTTGTTTGCTTAACAGTTTTTCTACAAGTAGAAACTCCATTAGGGAACATAGCATACTAGAAGCAGTGACTGCTTCCCTCTGCGAGCCGTGTTTCTAGATGATCTAGAAATCCGACCAGTTGTTCGCATAACAGAGTTTTTCTAACCAGTAGAAATCTCCATTAAGGAACATAGCATACTAAAAGAAAGCGGGAGACTGCTTCCCTCTGCGAGCCGTGTTTCTAGATGATCTAGAAATCCGACCAGTTGTTCGCTTAACAGACTTTCTACATGCAGAATCTCCATAGAGAAACAGAGCAATACTAGAAGGTGTCTAGGGACTTTTTTAGACTGTCCTGGCTACCCCTGTGGTTTCTATTGTAGGTCGGTCCATCTTTTCTTGCTGCTTCGTACAACAGTTTCACTAACTTGGGGACAGTTGGGCGAAGTCTTGGGTTCTCGTTCTTCGCCATGTTTATAATTTCTTCGTAGTGCTGTGGGATGTGATCGGTGAAGGCATAGATCGTATCCTCAATAAGACATCCCATGGAATATACGTCCCCAGAGGGCTGCGCCGGCGCACCTTCCGTGTACTCAGGCGGGTAGATGGAATCTGAAAAATTCGGATATAGCTCGATTTCCTTTTTCCTTTCCACAGCTATTCCGAAGTCGATTATCCTGGGCTTCACCTTTTTCTTGCCCTTGCCTTCTGGGACGTGGACCATGACGTTATCCGTCTTCAAATCCACATGGATGTAACCTGCCAAGTGATCTGGTGCAGCTCCCTTGCAATGTCCGGAAGGATTCCCAAAGCGAGGGAAGGAGAGTTCTTCGAGTCGTTTATAAACGAGAGGAACTCTTCCCCAGGCCGGGCAATACTCCATGAGGATAGCTGCTGGTTTGCTACAGGTGCCAAACAGCAGAGGAGCACCTCCTGTGCCATTGAGGGCCTGAAGAACCTTCGCTTCCTTTCTGAAAGCCGCTTTCACACTCCACAGGCGTGAATTGGCCACCTTTAGGACGGCTACCTCTCGCCTGTGGACGACCTTGTAAGCGGTTCCGTAGGTCCCCGCGCCCAGCTCCTTTCCTTCCTTGAGGAGCTCGGCAACCTCGGCCTCACTCATTATTATGGCTTCTGTCTTCCGCGTGTCCTTCTGATTTTGGAGCCCTTTCGCACCTTTCTTCGTTCTCTTCTTAGATTGCTTCTTCTGAGGCTCCTCTTTCTTCTTATTCTTCTCGGCCTGGTTCTTTGGAGCCTCCATTTTCTTCTGCTTCTTCTGTATTTTTTCAGCCTGCTTCTTCGGAGGCTCTTCCTTTCCCTTTCCGGTTTTCCCCGCTCTTCTGTTTGCCCGGTTTGTTTCCGGGGGAAATTCAGTTCTCTCTCCTTTTGTTGCTTCTGCCTTTTTTCTGTGCTTTTTCCTCAACTTTTCATTTACCTTCTTTTTCTTTTTCATTTTCTCCTCTTCAGCTGATGCATTAGACCCGGCTTAGTTCTCTCGGCGGGACACCATATACCTTGTGGATTTTGTCCACTGCGTTGGCCGTTTGCCTGCCGAGGTAGCCTTTTCGGTGCCTTTGGTGGACTGCGAGGAGGAGGAGGGCTTCGGTCCGCCTTCCGTCTTTTGTTCAGGGGTTCCGTCTTGCCTGTGGCCTCCATTTTCCCCTGATCTACAGATGCAATCATTTCCTCGTCCTCCTCCAGCTTCCTCTTCTTTCCCTGACAGTCTTGTGGCCTTCTCTGGGAATTGTCCGCAAACCTCTTCCTCAGAGCTACCACCTTTATTATACCTCCTCGCATTGCTGTCAGGGGAGGCCTTCGGGTAGGACTAGCAGTCGCTGCTTCGTCTTCATCCTTCCTGAGTCCCTCATGTTGTACGGGGATGACTCCCCTGCGTCTCCTCCATCTTTCTCTTCATTCCCTCGGTGTTTCTCAGCACTCGAGGGAAACGATTCGCTGCTCTGTTCCTCACGTACCTCCTCTTCCATTTGCGGGGCACTGCTTTGGTCTCAGGGGCACAGAACGTAGCAACTTCCTTTTCCAAGTCCATCAGCTCTGGCCGGGGAAAGCTGCTCCTTGCCAGCAACTGGGTATAACAGGGAGTGTTTCCAGCTACAAGCCAGCCATCCTTTCTTTGTCCTTGCCCGTTTGGTGTCGGGGTCTTTCGCTTCGGCCTCCTGGAACTTCCTCTTCGTTCCTCTGCCGTCCTGCATAACAGTACTACTACAGAAACCTTCTGCTCTTCGATTCAGAAGGTTCTGCCTCACGCTAAGCCCTCTCTTCGGCCAGAGAATTCGTCTAGTTTCTAGCTTTCCGTCGTGAGGCAAGTTTTGTCTCGGAGGGAACTGTCTTGCTGTTGGCGCTTCCGTCGCCGCCATCTTCCTCTCGGCGCTTCTCGACGCACGAGGGAAATTATCTTTCCTTCTCCTAGGAAGGTAGTACTCTCGAATTCTCCTGAGGCCTAATCTTTTCGCTGGTCGGTAGACTGTTAGGGACCGATGTGGGGATGATAATAAAGGATAACAAGGAGCATCGGTAGCTCCCAGCAAATCTCGACGCGATCACTCGCTCGAGAAACAACAAATTGTTCACAACACGTTTTCAATATTGTTTAACTATGTAGTTGTCATCGCTGTGAAGTATCGTTAGTTTTAGAAAAGGGGGGCGGGTTCCATCCTGGGCTTTTTTCCCCGGGGAAGCTTCTCGTCGCCCCCTGCGATCCAAGTGTCTCCAGGAATCTCTGGAAGATCCTTTCCGGATTCTGGGCGAATCCGCTGAAGACGTCTTTTACGTCTTCGTTAGTTGGTCTCTGAGCCTGGAGAATTATAGAAGATTTACTTAAAACAATGAAGTCTGGAAACTGGAGAATTATCGAAGATTCAGTTAAAGAACTGGAGCCTGGAACTGGAATAAAGAGGCTTATCGAATATCCAGTTGAATAACCTTGAAGCCTGCAACCTGGAACCAGGAGACTTATTGAAGATCCAGGAGTTTGAATCCTTGAAGCCTACAATCTGGAACCAGAAGAACTTATGGAAGATCCAGTTGATATTATTTTCGGTCCAATCCTTTTATCTTTTCCAGTCTCAGTTTGTCCAAATTTTCATTCGTCTCGAACATTTTTCTTTTTTAGATTCTCTCGTGAAATGACAAAACAATGGGTACATGCATGCATACATACTTACACATGTATATACAATTGGTTCACGTTCATACACACACACACACACACATATATATATATATATATATATATATATATATATATATATATATATATATATATATATATATATATATATATATATATATATATATATATATATATATATATATATATATATACATACATATACATATATACATATGATATATATATATATATATATATATATATATATATATATATATATATATTCATCCTTTACGATTTCCTCCTCCTTTCTGGGCCCTCTTATTTTAGTTTGAGTGTGTTGGTATTCCTGTCGTTATTGTGTATATCTTAGTCGTTTCGCTTTGCGAAAGACTGTTTGTATTTTCTTACGACTGTCATTCGTAAGTATTCTGGTTCCTTCTTTTTTCACCTATGTGATATCTTAGTAGAGTGGTTCTTCTTAAAGTAAAGGAGATGATTCAAACGGATAATGTTGAATAATAGTAGAACAACTTTATTACTGAACTCATAACAAGAGAGACAGTTCGGTCGTGAGACCGTTCCGTTTTATCGCTAGAAATGAACTGACTTCCTAGAGCATCACGTTGATAGCGAAACATTAGCTATCTCAGCGATTCACATAAAAACATACGTAGTCCGCCGGCTCGGAAGTTACAAGTTTCCGGCGCAGGTTAGCAGGTCAACTGCTTCCCATGGAAGTTGTTATGCAAAGTTATCAGTAATGCAAAACGATGACATTCCAAACAAACTTAAACCAGGCTACTGCAGACATCGCATAGCGTGATCTAGATTTGCCTTGGTCACGTAGGACCCTCCTAATTCGCCAATGACCTCAGGTCATGGGTTTTTATTTATTTACAGATATGTAATTCTAAAATGTATTTATTACATTAGGCTCGGACAGCTACTATTCAAGCCTTGAAATAACAAAAAGTTACTTTAAACATGGTTTCTTAGGAGCGTGCTCGTAACATATGTTTAGATATAAACATAACAAGTGATTAAATGCATAAAAGGTTCTGTTACATACCCTTTTTGGACATATTCATAAACAAAGATAAATGCATGGAAAATGTAGATCCTTGTTTGATAATAATAATTATTAGGTACCAAAAAAAAATCAAAAGGTAAAATCAAAAGGTTAACATGTATACATGAAGATTAATGTAATAGGTAACCTGATTAAGAAATAGCGGTTACTGGTAGATTATGGTAATAGGTAACCTGATTAAAGAATAGCGGTTACTGGGAAACACAAACATGATCATGGATAATTGTTAAAGAGTACTTGTCACTCATTGTAATAGATAAATATAAATGTACAATGGTATAACCGTATAGGTGTGCACAGATTGATATATAAGGCTGGTATATTTTATTAGGTGCCCGAAAATACTTTTTAGGAGTATATAATATATATATATATATATTGGGCTATAATATTTTATTAGGTGCCCGGAGATACTTTAAACTGTTCAAATGCAAAGGTGTGAGTCTTTCTTGTCCTACATTTTTGCCAGCATACAGACCGCTTTTCACACACAACACAATTCCAGACAATTTTCCTAGGCACCAAATGAAATGGCCAGTTTCACAGGCGGCCCTGAATGTATACGCCTTTAGCGCAACGGGTACGTCATCTGGACGTGACAACACGTTTCCTTGGAGATCCTTCTTTGTGTACGCCTCAGCCTACTCCAAGCAAAGATGTTGACGGCGATAACCAATATGGCCGTCACGCTGAACACGGCCAGCAGCACGTAGTAACGAAGTAGTTTTCTCCACCTGCATAACGTCGGTGACGCGTGGTTCATCTCAGCCAGTTGCATCAAACTATGAGCCACCCCCCTCCCGCGCGTTGTATGGGAGAGGTAGTGATGGGATGATTGTAGTCGCCCAGGTATAGTTCGCAAAATACGTCTTCTCACGTATTATCGTGTTGAACCTCTGACGGTGTAGTTTTTTGTAGTAGTCCCCGTACAACCATCAGCTGCTACAAAGATTGGGGAATGGGCGGTGGTCCTGTCCGGGCATACGACTTGAAAAAACCGTCTTTGTCGTATCGTATCCAGGAGCCATTATTCATTCTTGTAATTTGAACTTATTACTGTAAAAGGGATAAAGTTGTTTCCTTCAGACACCTTCGCGTGTATGAGAGAGAGAGCCGTTTAGCACTATGCCTAACTCACATGAATCCATTGATATAGGATAGAATTCAAAAGAAAGTCAGCTTGTACAAACTTTATTATTCATGGCTCTGAACAGTGAGTGAGTTTATCTAAGTCTTTAATGACTGTAAATGATTTCCTATCAGAAGAAATCAGAAACATGTCCCGTCAAATTGGATATTACTGGACTTGAGTTATTCGTCATGAAAGTAGGAAACGTGCTATTTTGTATGATTGCCAAGCATCAAAAGAATCAAAAGGTATAGTGATCATATCCTATAACTTTCAACGTTGACTGATATTAGGCTATAATAGAACTCTACTTTATGGGCGTCTAATAAAGGAATATAACCTAGTTTCTCCCGTCCGTTCTCCAAAGATAACGTCAGATCTTTAATAGGCAAAAGGTGTGGAGATAACACACCCTTTGGTCGCTAACATAATAGCTTCCAAATAGTCCTTTGATTTCTCAATAAAATGTGATATTTTGACACGGATATGATCTATTTTCGAAACTATAATAAGCTAAACGTAGCCAGCAAATGTTGGACTTCCATAATCTGATCGATATTACTAGAATGTTCATTCACCAAACACATTATTTGATTGATTGAAGATAACTGGCTGCGAAGTTCAGACAAGGCTAATTCGTTTTGTGTTGCAAAAACTCAATTCTTTTATTTTGATTATTTTATCTTAAAGGCGATTTGAAATTCCTAAGCTAGACTCGCACAGATCCCAAGATGTTTTAGTCCAGCAAGAATAACCGGGTTGCGGCGTTCGAGATTATTGGCCGCACAGACCACATGCAAGTCACGAGCAAGTTCCTCTGCCTCAGCGGTTTTATTTTGTATGTCATAAGATAACATTTCCGCGACGCTTAGGTTTGAGCTAGCGAAATCTCTGAGTTAGCATGAAAATGACGTTGGTGCTTTCTTAAGCGAAATGGCAAACCTCATCAGGTCATTCTTTAAGTTAAGGGCGTCATCTTCAGGCAAAAATATGGCTTGCATATCCACTTCTATGACTATATTACTCGACACAATAAAAATGTCTTCTGTTCTTTCGATAATCGAGCCATGATTAAATTCTATTTCTTTCGTACTTAGCGCTCTTTCCATACAACAAAAGATGTCTGAACACACAATATCACTCCTAACAATAACAGATTCATTTTTGGAAACCTGCAATGAGTAAAATATATGTAATAACTCATGTTAAAGAATATGTTTACATACCAATATGAATATATATATATATATATATATATATATATATATATATATATATATATATATATATATATATATATTATAAATTATTATACAAGTTTCATAAATACAACCATTTTTTCCCTCACTCCATCTTACTTTCTTTAGATTCTGATATGTGCCAATGGAACTATTCTCATATCAGTGGGTTTTGGATACATTTTGAACCCTAAATCTATTGGCCGTTAATGTTCTAAAATGTTAAACGGGCCTTCAAACTTAGGTGTCAGTTTGTAATTAGACCTTTACGTACGTATCTTGTATGTATACCTGATCGCCCACGGCATATGTTCTAGTTGGCTTAGCTATTTTATCATGATTTCTTTTCATTATAATTTGTGCTTCTTCTAGGATTCTTACGAAGTATATTAATCGACTTATGCTTGCATCCATAACATCCTTTAGAGGATTTGATAAATTAATTGTAGGCGTTAATACATGGAAAGGTGTTCTAGCTGGGATACTGTACAGTGCCTCGTGCTGTGTCATTTTTAATAGACACATGATATGAGTGATTAAGTGTGCTTAGTACCGCAGGTATGGCAATGTCCCAGTTGGGGGTCTGACCCCCCCTAAGGTGACCCTTAAAATGTTTAAAACTTACGATTTGCCCTTTCCACTAGCCCATTAGACTCTGGGTGATAGATCATGGTATTGATTTTCTTTATGCAAAGGAATTCGCACAAGGAGTTAAGGAAATGATTATTGAAACTCCCTGCCCGAGTCTGATATAATGGTGTGTGAAATTCCATGTTTACAAATGTAGCACTCGTAAAACTTTCTAGCGCACTCGACTGCGGTTTTTTGTTTTAAGCGCTATCAGTTCTGTATATCGAGTCAAGGCATCTATGATTACTAGGAGGTGCATCTATGATTACTCGTAAAATCCTGTTAATAAATCTAAGTGTACTCTTTCAAGGGTTGATTTGGCACGGGGTAAGCCCCTAGGCTGACAGGTGTCTTCGTGTGCCCTTTGTATTCTTGACAAGTGCGACAATTTGCTATGTGCTTGTTTTATATCGTGTAAGCATCGTATGCCAATAAAATAAAGATTTGGCTTTCTGTGACATTAGGGAATAACCCGGGTGTCCATGCAGTGGATTTTCATGCAACCATTTTAAGTCAGTGGGTATGAGTGAGATAGGTACCACCACCTGGTTGTTATTCAGCTGTGTGTGCGGGTTTTCTCGTCACGGATCTACACAGGATATTATCTTTGGTTATATAATTCTGCTGCTTATACTTTATATATTCCTTTTCCTTCGGATTTCCGTTTAACGCAATTATGATTTTTTCTATTTGTTGATCTTTTCTTTGTTCCGTCTGTAATAGTTCAGCACTCCAGCCCAGAACTTCCTGTTCAGATATAGTTTTAACAATGGGCGTGGAGGTTGAGATATCTATTAATTCAGCTAATGGCTCGTACCAAGATGAAGAGGGGTTGCATGATAATGGCGTCAGCAATGATATTTGCTTTCCCAGGTAAATACCGATCCTCCCGCGCCAAAGTCCTGGAATGATCATGTGCCACCGAGTTCGCTTAGGGCTGTGACCTAAAGCCTTTAAAGAAGTCGGTTAGGGCTTATGATCAGTGAGAACCTTGACGGGATAACCGTAGTTATTATTATAAAATTTAAAATGCACGAGTGAATTAACAACAATAGCGAGCCCTTCCTTGTCTATTACTGCATATTTACTTTCGGAAGGTCTCAGTTTACGTGAATAAAAAGCTATATGGAAAAACTGTTTTCATATTGTTGAAGCAATACCCCACCTACTCCTAGGTCTGAGGCGTCCGTTGCTATAAAGAATTCCTTACCGAAGTCAGGAAATTTCAAGATAGAGAACTACACAGTTCATCTTTCAATTTATTGAACGCCTGTTGATGATTTTCAGACCATATGAAATCTATGCCCTTTTTTATAAGATCGGTTAGGGGAGCGGCTATGATGGAGTAGTTCCTAATGAACCTCCGGTAATACCCGCTACAGCCTAAAAATTGCTGTATTCCCTTGACGTTTGTAGGAATCGGGAAGTTACGGATAGCGATACCTTATCATGGACTACTTTAAGACCTTGACTAGACACTGTGAAACCTATATAAACTAGTTCTGTTTTAAAAAATTACACTTACTTATCTTTACCCTTAGGTTATGCTGCCTTAGTCTTTGTAGCACTAACTCTAATTTACGTAGATGTTCTTCTAAGGTATTAGAAAAGATTACTAGGTCGTCCATGTAGGCATGTAGGATATCTCCTAACAAGTCTCCAAACAATGTTTATCATTCTAGTAAAAGTTATAGGAGCACAACGTAAACCAAAAATACATTTTAGAATTACATATACGTGTGGTTTGAATTATTATTATCATTAAGTGGGAAAGTGGTTAAATTATTTTTTGTATTCAAGAGGTTCAGGTGTAATTTCTATATTTTTATTAATGTATTAAATTTATGGTTTTCATTGTGTTTGTTTACTCCCCCCTTCAATTGATCGTTGAACTTCACATCGGTGTTATATGGATAGAGTATTTTGGTGACGGTAAAACAAACCGTTACAATATATATATATATATATATATATATATATATATATATATATATATATATATATATATATATATATATCATTATATATATAAATTGTTAGAAAACTCTGTTATTCTGATGAGATATTTAACAAAAAACACTTATTTTTACTTTAAATTTAAAATAATTTGTCCAGGCGTTTACTGGGCCTCAACAAAATTGCTTTTATTACGATAGCCTGTAGGCTAGAAAGTAAAGTTTACCAGCAATACAGACAATAAAATACACTTTGAGGGGGTAATTGAAAACGAACGTAAAAATTCAAATTTATTACAAGAAGTTACTTGCACACATCCTCGAATTATTGGCTGAGGGCACAGTCACATACACTTACAACTACCATTCAGACTCACAGCATAACCTTCACTCAAATGATAGTTAGAGGGAAAGTGTTCGAGGAGAAGGGAAGAAAAACAACTTCTGCACTAAGTCAGTAATAAGTGAGAGATTAAAGAAAGAAAGAAATGCTTAACCTAACTGAACACAATATTTACGGAAATGTACCATTAACATATATATATATATATATATATATATATATATATATATATATATATATATATATATATATATATATATATATATATATATGTTCCCACGGTACGGACAAAAACACAATCCCAGCACTGAAGCAGTTTAGTAAACAAGTGATAGTTTCGATGACACTCTGGCTTTAGTCGTCCCAGGACACTATTGCTCAACCACAAGGAAATGAGTATATTCGTGGATAAAAATGAACACACATAATCGGAAGCTTACTCTTCACGACCAAAAAGGCCTCCTAACGACTCTCAGAAGATCTCGAGACAACGGCCGTTTGTAGAATGTTTCTAGAGGCGTCACCATAACTAGTCGAGAGGACTCAAGGCGTAGACGATGACAATGGTCTCGGTACACTTGGAAGCAAGCACGAGAACGCAACCGCAGTCACAAAAGGGGGTCAGGTGTATGCATCCAAGGACATTGATGCATCAGCAGTAGACGAGTCCACTCGAAGCAAGACTTCCAACAAAATACATGTAGCAGAGCAATGGTGCAAGGTGGTGATCGCCACACTGATCAACGGCCGTGAAAAAGGCGAGAACTTCTCTACAGGAGAGCCGAAAGCAATCTCTCCTCCATCCTGACGAAAAAATATGTAAATCGCCTCTTAAACAGTCCAACGTGGCAGGAGACAGAAGATGAAACTACCGAAACCCTCGTACATGAAAGTAAAGAGAACTTTTCATGGGCGGAGTACCAATTAGCAAAACATTCAGTGGGGGAAGCGCAACAATACAAAACTCGAACCAAGAATTCGAGCTCAAATGAACTGATATAAAAATTGGCAGCAATTAATAAACAAATGTTTACTTAATGGAGCCACGAGATAAAATTTAAGTAGCTTGATATTACAATATATATATATATATATATATATAATATATATATATATATATATATATATATATATATATATATAAATATAATATAGATATATATATATATATATATATTGTAACGGTTTTGTTTTACCGTAACCAATACTCTATCCATATAAACACCGATGTGAAGTTCAACGATCAATTCAAGGGGGGAGTAAACAAACACAATGAAAAACCATCAATTTTAATACATTAATAAAAAAGATAGAAATTACACCTGAACCTCTTGAATACAAGAAATAATTTAACCACTTTCCCACTTAATGATAATAATAATTCAAAACACACGTATACACAATAACAACAGGAATACCAACACACTCAAACTAAATAAGGGGGCCCAGAAAGGAGAGGAAATCGTAAAGGATGAAGATCCGGACGATTTACTGGCTAATCTTAAATAACTACTTGTCACTATAAAGTCCTTATTATTAATATAAATTATTTCCTATTCTCTTTGAAGAATACGGAATCCTCCACGTCTGGAGGGGTGATACCACAGGTGGTTATCAAACTCGGGGCACAGTCGAGCAGCCACAACAGATCACAGCCGCGATCAATGACAAAGGTAATAAAAACCTTTACCATGGGATAGCGAGATCCGCCTGGCTTTATAACTGAACCAGAGGATTGGTACGATGAAATTCCAAGGACATCCAGATAAGTTATCTGGAGAGGAATGGACACGGATGATAAATACCCTGAGGCAAGCGACTCGATGCCACACAAAAATTCCTTATCGATGAGTAGCTGTAATCTTCAGGTGGCGTCAGGAGAGTTGCGCCCGACCCTTCCTTCTCCTCTGCTGCGCCTCAGACGGCACCACGCTCCCTCGAGACCTGCAAGGTTGCAAGACGTGACCGGTCACTCCCTCAGAGGAACAAAGAGCCTTGAAAAATGTGAGTAATGCAGTTGCAGCGGGCACAGCTTCTTTTCTTCAAGGTTCTTTGCAGCGTCCCTCCCTTCCTTAGGGGCCCCCCCCCTGGCTGCAACCGCTTTCGTTCCCTTTACTGTACCTCCTCTCATATTCTCCTTCTTCCATCACTTTCCACCATCTCCTCCTCTTGTTAGCACCTTTTCAAACCTTTGGACCTCGTAGGTCCCAGTGCTTGGCCTTTGGCTTCAATTTTATATTCAGCTGAATTTAATCCCAGATAAATCTGCTACTCGTTGAGCGTCTTCCAGTACAGCATCGCTACACCTTGAATACATTGTCCATATTCTCCGGCAATTGCTTTTTAAAATACGTCAATCAAAATTGCCAGCGATAATGAATAACTCGTTTACACATTAACCTTAGCTAAAACTACGTCGGTACTACAAAACTACGTTGCTTCTTGAAACACAGAATATGAAGTTAAGTTATTTTCAACTGCAATGCATCGTGAAAACAATGATGAAGATATCATTAAGAAAAACATTTAGTAAAAATTGATAATATCTGATATTTTTGCTATTGGCCAGGTGCTGGGCCGGATTAACCAGGGAGGGGGCCCAGGGCCTGGGCCCCGGGGCCACCCACCAAGAGGGGGCCTCCCACCAATAAAAACTACATTTTAATTTTAAAAAGGTTAGTATTGTCATCGGGAACTTACATGACCCATAATAGCCAAATTGAAAATTTTATTATTAAACTTTGACAATAACATGATACTCGTACATACGATTGTTACGAATGTTTGTGTCACTATGGTTGTAAGTTGTCTTTCAAATTGTAAATGATTTGTGCTACAAAATAACATACCTCATTATCCTTTGTATTACGGCCAAATCAAGTTTCTAAGACGTGTCATAGTTAGAATACAACCTAACTCGTTAATCTATATGTCTCACGCGAGATAAGCATCTATAAGTATATCTAAATTGACTTAATTATTATAACGGGTTACGCTAGTCTAGCTTACGGTTCCCTAGTGTTCAGAAGAGATGTTCAAAGAATTAGCCTCCGGCTACAATGTTAAAAGTTTCCAAGAGTAAGAAGACAATATAAACATTTTAACTTGTAACAGATAGTAATTACGTTAAACATCTTTCCCCTTCTCAGTAAATTATATACCTACACATAAGAATGTCTTAATGAAAAAATGTTTCCTTAAGTAGGGAGAAGATAGACCCCAACCACCGCCACCCCCCCCCCCCCTCTACCCACAATACTAACTCCACCTTTTTCACTTCAACCTTTTACCGTCTCAAATCTTCGAATCATATCCCAACCGTTTAAATTTAAGACTGAATTTGCGTAAGTGGGCGTATCATAAGAGAGTGATATCACCCAAATTCGTATTTCCACGGACAACCATTAATCAGTTTAATCCAGTCAAGTATTATCGTATAACAGAATTTATGAGTTTTTTGGGATATATATATATTATATATATATATATATATATATATATCCCCATCATATATATATATATATATATATATATATATATATATATATATATATATATATATATATATATATATATATAAATATATATATATATATATATATATATATATATATATATATATATATATATATATATATATATATATATATATATATATATATAAAGAAGCACCCGAGCATGAACAGACCTCTGGTTATTCCTGACTAGATAAAAATGTCCTGTAAAAAAGGTGGGATACCTACGAAAATACTTGTTTGGTGCGACCCTGAACGCAATTCCACATGCAAAAATTTGCACAATTGAGAAATTCGATGAAATTATTAACTAACAAGCTGGAAAATATATTTCCTTGATTCTTGAAATAGGCCTAACCATGTAACCAATGCTAAATGCGCATATAACTTGAATTTCGTTGTTTTTTTTTACACCAACTTGTCATATTTATATTTCATTTAATCAGATGCTAAACTTCTCTGTGCTTTATCAAAAGAAATCATAATAACTTTAGATATAACGCTATAAAGTAGAAAGTTAATTTACAAATATTAGTCCAATGCTTATGCTCTCGGTTCCTGCTGCCACTCTATGGTGAACACTTGATATCACACTTTGAGAGCCGCAGATGTTTCTTTGGGGAATTTTTTTTTTTCTTTTAATAAACAATTATTGAACTAAAATTGATCATTCGCTGAGGAAATACTTTCTGCGCTTATACAGTTAGTCAATCACTGATACGTATTATCAGATGAATAGGATGACAATAATTGGAATAAAATATACTAACTGGCAACCCCATGAGTTCTAAAGAAGTACGATCAATTCTGAGATTTGTCGCTTCACTTCTGGAACTTACTGTACCAGTGCTTGGCCAATGGTCTAGACCTAGTATACCGTTTCTTTCGTAATCCTTCTGGCCAGCCCTATGAGAGCTGTTAGTCAGCTCAGCGGTCTGGCTAAACTATGTCAATAATAATAATACTAACCATATGTTACTTCAGTGCCATGGGGTATCACATCCAGAATGGCGGCTTTTATAGCCTGTGAAAATGCCACCTAACCACGTTTCTAGAGAAATGTTAAAACCAAACAGTGATCGTCTTTTCACGGAATCGAAGACTTCAGGGTGTTTTGAAACGCCCCTTCAGATATTGCGCTAAATTGTCATAACTGACAATATGTTCTTTCGATGGCTAAAGCCAATTCTGTGTGGTTTCTCAATTGTGTTATATTAGGAGCAATAACCAGACATAATTACGTGGTTAACATATTTTTTGTCGCTCCATGAACTTTAGGTACATCAATTTACAGTTTCTCATCTCTCTGATTTGCCGTAATATTAGTGTGCTATAATGATAAGAATTTAATACCTATTTTCTAAATACAAAAAGACAGTGGGAAAACTCTCTGGCAAAAGTGGAACTTACTAATCGTCTCAGGGTAATTCGACAGTTCATCTGGGAATGTTTATCTCACTTTATGAAGCTTTGTATTAAAACAGTTTATTTGGTGAGCTACGGTTCTGAAATAACATAAATGCTGGTTTTAGTTTTCTGTACAAGAAAATGATTGACATGGCCATTTGTCTGTCTGTCCGCACTTTTTCTGTCCGCCCTCAGATCTTACAAACTACCGAGGCTAGAGGGCTGCAAATTGGTATGTTGATCATTCACTCTCTAATCATCAAACATACCAAATTGCAGCTCTTTAGCCACAGTAGTTTTGATTTTATTCAAGATTTGAATGCGGACAAAGAAAGTGCGGACAGACAGACAAATGGTCACCTCAATAATTTACTCTTACAGAAGAATAAAACCGGCATTTATGTTATCTCAGAACCGTAGCCCGACAAAATGAAATATTTCAGTACAAGGCTTCACGATCGTGCGTCTGGCACTGCTTTGCTTGCCAACAACACATGCCACCACTGGGGTGTGGCTAAAAGTTTCATGGACCGCGGATGAGAGTTTTATGGGCAGTGGCTGTGAGTTTCAAGTAGCATTATACGCTGTGCAGAAAACTCGTTTCTTACTTGTTCATGGTTACAGATAATAAAAAGTGTGATGTATAGGAAAATAAAAATCAACATAGTTACGAAGGTCCGCGCTTTGAATCGAAAGGGTTGATAGGAATACGCTGACGGAAATAACTGCTGATAGAAATCTCTACATTTACAGCGTCCAGTTTTCGATGGAAGGCCCCCCTACCAACGCCCCCCCCCCCACACTTTTGGAGGCTTAGGGTACGAGCACGGCGTCGATAACAGTAAACACATTCTAATTCTCAGTGAGAGAGGAGGGAATTCCAATCTATGTTACAAGAGCTCTGTGACTGTGTTTTCAAGCAAACACAAGTAGTTGATCATATAAATGCTTAGCTGTAGCCTATTATTCTGACCGTTGGTTTTATTAGTGTTAAAACTGATAGAGAGCAAACCTTGCCAGAAAGAAGAGTAATAAGGGAAACTGTTCAAATGTGTCGCGTACTAAAGCCAGTTGCATGACTGCACATAAAGAGTCAGTTGTTGGCCATCAGTACATTGTGGTTGGGACCATTTGAAAGGTGCTTGGTGCCAGAGTATTGCTCTTGTGTGAAAACAGCAGGCTGCATAGCGATTACACATTTGCTAAAGAATGGTATGGCCTTGGTCAAGACACTTGTGGGGGAGCGCCTCAGAGGCGTGGTCGGTATGATGTTGGGGTGCCACCTCGTTGGCCGCGAGTGCGATTCTCGGGCATGCCATCGAGGTGTGAGCTATGTATATTTCTGGTGATAGAAGTTCACTCTCGACGTGGTTTCGGAGGTCACGTAAAGCCGTTGGTCCTGCAACGTAAAAACACCATACTAACAAACAAACCAAAACACTTGTGGGGACTTGTCTTCTTGTTCTATTATTAAGAATTTTGATGGTACATTCTAGAGTGTTAAAAGGGGGAGATAGCATGTAAGGTGGCCTCCCGTCTGTATGTCCATCATGTCAACCAAGAATAAATGTATGCAGATATGCCAGAGGCCTTCTGTTTTGACTGGGCATCTGTGGCCTGGGCAAGCTGTTTGCGAGATGGGTACCATGAATGGCGACATAAGAAAAAAAGCTGTCCAGAGTGGAAAGTTTACAGGATATTTTTGAGTCGTTTAAGACTAATCCAGGCAATTCTTGATAGAGATTAGTAACTTTGGATGAGCGCGTACCGTTCACTGTTTTGAACTTTTCAAAGATTAAAATTAATCGGCGGTAACCGCTGGTTCTTCACCTCTCAACAAATCAGTACAGAAGCACATGACGTCTGTCTTTGTTTTGGAATTCTGAAGGTGTTATCGTGATCGTCCACTAGGGAAAGGATCAGACGATTAACGGAAAATCCTGTGCATCAAGATATCACAAGATGAAAACAGAAATCAGAAGGTAAACAGAGGAAAGATGCGAGCTGTCTTGTCAGTGTTGGAGGATGATGCCTCTGTCCACGCAACTTGCATGGTGGTGGACCGGTTTCCTAGACTCAGATCCCAATTGGTTATCCAGGCAGTGCCTCATCATCAGTGGACAAGTGAATTGAAATTAAGGGGGCCAGAGATGTTTATCCACTGTGAATTGTACTTTCAAATGTCTCCTGCAAGTAGATTTTTGGCCAGAAGCTTTTGTAATTTGTAATCCATTAAAAATCCAGGTCATATGAGTCTTTCCTTTCTTACAGATGGACGCGATTCTGAGAAATGTTTTGTTTTCACTTTTTGTAATACTCTTATTCATCATCCATTCTGTTGAGTGAGATCAAAGGTTCAACTTGGAAAGGAGTGAGTTTTTATTATGTAACATTTAAATAAATTCTTCAAAAGGAAATCCAGCGACAATTCCCTCTGACCCTTCTCCTCCGAGAAGTTCCCTCTTTTTATAAAAGTTTTCTCAACTCGGAGAAAGGAGGAAGGGAAACCAAAAAAGAAAAAAAAAGAAAAGATGGACAAAACGTGTTTTTTGACAGACGACAATTTAAAGCACAAAAAAAAAGAACAAAAAACATAAAAGATAATTCCATTTCCCGGGGACTTTGATGGAGATGAATTTCTGCGGGAATTGTTCCAAGAAACCATCGCTCCAAAAATATTGATGTGAACAATTGCATATATGGACGTTCTCTCTCTCTCTCTCTCTCTCTCTCTCTCTCTCTTCTCTTTGAACGGGGCAGGAAATATATGGTCAATGTATATTTTTACAATATATTTCAGTTGTATGCTCTCTCTCTCTCTCTCTCTCGTAGTAGCCATCTTGCTTGGTGAGACGTTCCCGCGTGAAGTCAGATTAATCAACAGATATCACAAGTTTAACATACGTCTAGAATTTGAGAAATATCTAGAAGTGTTCATGAACTATCGGTGATAAGATTAGTGTGAAAATAGTAGGATAAAAGCGTCCTCTTCTAAGTTAGTTTATCAAGTGAAATACTGTAAATCAGAAACAAGATGGCAGTAAGTTCCAACTGCGGGAAGAAATGGCGAAATTTAGCTTGCTTGGCAGATTTGCAATACGATGAGGTAGCAGGAAGGGAACTGGCATTTCTCATCTATGAGATCAGCAACAGTCCTAACCAAAAAGATACAAAAGCATTCATAGATATAATAGAAGGATATAATCCTTCAAACTGGAACAAATCAACTGAAATCATCTTGAAAATAATTGAAGAAGTTCCAAATAAAATCCAAGTAGTCAAGAGACTCATAAAGAAAATATACATAAACCAACATATTCCGACAAAGAAAATGAATAAGGTGAACCTTGTGAATATCCTAATTGATGCATTAGAAAAAGAATGCCAAAAAGCATGCAAACTGTGTAAGGTGTGGTATAGAATAGTCAATCCACAAAACCTAATCAGAAAATGTGCTGCATGCAACATTCCGACCCATCCACAGTGTGCTGAGGTAATGCAAGATATGAGAAAAGATACAAGAATATTTTGTTCAACATGTCTATCATGGATAGATAATGTTATTAAATCAAGATTGAATGTAAAAATAGTTGAGGATGAAGAAGAAGAGGAAGAGGAAGAAGAAGAAGAAGAAGAAGAGGAAAACGGAAGAGAAGTAAACAAAACTGAAATGACAGAAAAAAAATAAGGAAAACAAAGAACAAGATAAAAGTATGGATGCAGAGATACTCATTGATACTACATATGAGGCAATAAAGCATCATACCTACGAAGAAATAAATTACGATATGACAACACAAAAGAAAATCCCGAAGAGGATCTACCCAGATCTACACAATGACGGGAAAGAGGAAAAAATGAAAAAATAGACAAAAAAGACAAAATCTGCAACCTTTTGAAAAGAGGGAATTGCAGATTTGGAGAAAGATGTTACTACAAACATCCTAAGGTATGTCACAACTATGAAATATATGGTAAATGTGCATACCTAGATGGCTATGGGGATGATTGCAGAGATCTGCATCCAAAAATATGCAAAACCTAAAAGAAGGAAAAGGATGTAAGTTCGACAAAAAATGTAAATATATGCACCCTGTAGCCATGAATCATAATCAAATAAATAACCAATCAAGTAATAAAGTCCAAAAATAAGAAAGAAACAAATAAAGAGATAAATAAAGAATATCAGGTAAAAGAAAAAAGCAAGCCACCAACGAGATATGCAGAGGTGTCAGCAAAAAATTTCAAAGCATCAGCTCCAAAATTCTACTCAAGAGATAATAACTGTATTTATTATGCAAGAGGATATTGCAGAAACGGAGAAAATTGCAGATTCAGACACAAAATTAATAATTATGATGAAGGAAGATCAAATATTATGGAAAAGTTGGATTTTTTAATGTCAGAATTTCTGGAAATGAAAAAAAGAACAACATACCAGAACAGGAAAGAGACATGGGAAAATCCCTATTACTATCAATATTAAATGAAGGAGAAACACACGCAAACCATCATAGTGATGAATGCGCAGGGTTTAGTTACGAGTAACTCAAAAAACAAAAATAGAGTAACTTAGAAGAACTAACCCAAATTGAAAAGAAAATAGATATAATGAATATAAGTGAAACCTGGTATTCCCAAGAGACTAGGAATGATGATCAAATAAAAGGGTTCCAAACTTATAGATCAGATAGAAAAAATAGGAATCAAGGGGGAACCGCAATATATGGGAAAGACAAAAACAAGGAAAATATATGAGAAATATAGTAACTCAGAATGTGAACTAATAGCGGTAGAATTTGAATCTGAAAAATTAATGAAACAGAATATATAGACCTAATACTAAAGAGTTTGACTTAATAATTGAAAAATTGGATGATATATGTAGAAAATCACAAGGACTGGACTATTCTCCTATCTAGAGACTTCAACTTTCCTTTCGCAATTCGAAAAGCTATTAGATATGCTACTAGAATACAACATTCAACAATAAATCACCTGTCAACAAGAAAGGAAAATCACTTTAGACCTAGTATTTGTGAACGAGATGAATTATGTTAAAGAAATAACAGTTTATAATGCGAGTATTTCAGACCATAATGTTCATAGAATTAACAGTTCATTCCAAAGCAAGTGAGAACAGAGATAAGCAAGAAATGAAAAAGTGGGAAGGATATGGAAAATACAACTTCTACAGTAAAAAATATAAAATGGTCAGAAATAAATGAAGAATTCAACAAAGATTGGGATAACATTTTCGTAAGTGATTACATAAGGGTAAATACGGAGATATTATATAAAATATTAGAAAAAAATAGTGGATAAAATATATACCGAAGAAGAATAGTAAACATCAGTCATGCATACCAAGAGACAGAAGGATCTTGTTCCAGAAAATCAGAAAGTGGAAAAAAGGTCTTGCAAAAGAAAAAGAAAAAATGCATGGAAAGTTATAGAACTAAAAGTAAGATAGAAATGCAGAACAAAAGATTATACAATCAAAAGAAAATGAAAAACGGGACTTGGAAGAAAAAACCCTAATAAATATCAAGCAAAACCCCCAAACTATTATACACATACGCAAAAAAGATGAATAAAAGAAGAATATGAAATAGGCCCCTCTAAGAATTGAAGGGAGATTAACGAATGAGGAAATTTGCAACATACTGGCAGAACGATATAAGAGAGAATTCACCCCTAGAATAGATAATGAAGATAATGATATAGAAAGTAAGGGACGAAAATAGTGAATATTTAGCTGACATAGAAATTAATGAAGCTGATATTGTGCAGGCAATTAATGAAATTAAAAATGGAGCTGCTGCAGGGCCTGATGGAGTTCCTGCTATTTTGTTAAAGAAAGTAGTCCATTCTATCGCAAAGCCACTTGCAATATTATTAAGACAAAGTGTAGATACAGGCAAGATTTATGATGAGCACAAATTAGCATATATCACCCCTACTTTCAAAAGTGGATCAAGACTAGAGGCAAGTATTATAGGCCTGTGAGTCTAACATCACATATTACGAAAGTGTTTGAAAGGGTAATGAAGAAAAATATTATGAAACATTTAATAAAAATAATTTGTTTAATATAGGACAACACGGTTTCGTACCCGGAAAAAGTACACAAACCCAACTGTTAGTCCACCGTGAGGAACATTCAAAAACATGAAAAGCGGAAATGAAAAACAGATGTGGTTTATCTAGACTTTGCAAAAGCTTTTGACAAAGTAGACCATAATATATTAGCGAAGAAAATTAGAAAACACAATATCGTGGATAAAGTAGGAAGATGGTTAAAAGAATTTTTACACAACAGACAACAGATAGTTATTGCAAATGATGAGATATCGGATGAAACCAAGGTAATATCCGGTGTACCTCAAGGTACGGTGTTAGCTGCAATACTGTTTATTATTATGATTGAAGACATAGACAGTAATGTTAAGGATTCGGTAGTGAGTAGTTTCGCTGATGACACAAGAATAAGTAGAGAAATTACGTGATGAAGATAGGAACTCTCTACAAAGAGACCTTAACAAAAGTATATGATTGGGCAGAGGTAAATAGGATGGTATTTAACTCTGATAAATTTGAATCAATAAATTATGGAGACAGAGAAGGAAAGCTATATGCATATAGGGGACCTAATAATGAGACAATCACAAATAAGGAAGCAGTTAAAGACCTTGGTGTGATGAATGAATAAGGAAACATGTTAATGCAATGACTTCAAATAGCAATTCTTTTGGCAAAATGTAAAGCAAAAATGGGAATGTTGTTACGGCACTTCAAAACAAGAAAAGCTGAACACATGATTATGCTCTATAAAACATATGTTCGTAGTCCACTTGAATATTGCAATATGATATGGTACCCACACTATCAAAAGGATATTGCACAAATAGAGAGTGTACAAAGGTCCTTTACAGCTAGAATAGAAGAAGTTAAGGACCTTGACTACTGGGAAAGACTACAATCCTTAAAATTATATAGTCTAGAAAGGAGAAGAGAATGCTACATGATAATTCAGGCATGGAAACAGATAGAAGGAATAGCCGAAAACATCATGGAGCTAAAAATATCA
Source organism: Macrobrachium nipponense (assembly GCF_015104395.2). Classification (NCBI taxonomy): domain Eukaryota; kingdom Metazoa; phylum Arthropoda; class Malacostraca; order Decapoda; family Palaemonidae; genus Macrobrachium; species Macrobrachium nipponense. The sequence goes on from NC_061097.1 coordinate 30,418,616, forward strand.
GAAAGAGCAAGCAGAGGTAGATTAATAGTGCCCAAAACTATACCAGGAAAAATAAGGAAAGCACACAGGACATTAATCCACTACGCACCAGCATCGATAATGCAGCGTCTATTCAATGCGTTGCCAGCTCATCTGAGGAATATATCAGGAGTGAGCGTAGATGTGTTTAAGAATAAGCTCGACAAATATCTAAACTGCATCCCAGACCATCCAAGATTGGAAGATGCAAAATATACCGGAAGATGTACTAGCAACTCTCTGGTAGACATTAGAGGTGCCTCACACTGAGGGACCTGGGGCAACCCGAACGAACTGTAAGGTCTGTAAGGTAAGGTAAGGTCTCTCTCTCTCTCACTCTCTCTCTTGAATATGAAATATATTGTACATTTTTAATGCTTTTTAACGGTTGTATACTCTCTCTCTCTCTCTCTCTCTCTCTCTCTCTCTCTCTCTCTCTCTCTTCTCTCTCTCTCTCTTTGAACAGAAAATATATAGTCAATGTATATTTTTACAATATATTTCAGTTGTATGCTCTCTCTCTCTCTCTCTCTCTCTCTCTCTCTCTCTCTCTCTCTCTCTCGAGTATGAAATATATTGTACATTTTTAATGCTTTTTTAACAGTTGTATACTCACTCTCTCTCTCTCTCTCTCTCTCTCTTTCTCTCTCTCTCTCTCTCTCTCTTTTGAATGTGAAATAAATTGTACATTTTTAATGCTTTTTAAACAGTTGTATATTCTCTCTCTCTCTCTCTCATCTCTTGAATATGAAATATTTTGTGCATTTTAAAGGGCTTTAAAAGTTGTATACTGCCCACCCCCCCTCTCTCTCTCTCATATGAAATGTATCGTATATTTTTACGAGATTTTTGCATTTGTATTCCTGGCTGGGAACATTTTCAAGGTTCCTTCATTGGACTGTATTGGTAGTATTCCATGAGTAATTTTCCAGTGTCACCCTTATATAATCCCCCCGGGGGGGTGGGGGGGGTGACAGTTGAGACTGCATTGGAGTACAGACTTCAGACTGTCGCTTGTTGAAATGGAATGGAATATACAGTTTAGGCCAAAGGCCCAGCTCTAGGACCTATGAGGTCATTCAGCGCTGAAGGAAAACAGAGTAAAAGGTCTGAAAGGTGTAACAGGAGTAAAACATCTCAGTTGCACTATGAAACAATTGTTAGGAGAGGGTGGGACAGCAGGATGGAAGAAAGATAATATGAATGGAAGTACAGTAAAAGGAATGAAAGGGGTTGCAGGTAGGGGCCGAAGGGACGCTGCAAAGAACCTTGAGTGATGCCTACAGTGCACCTCGTGAGGTCTCTCTGACGGCACTAACAACTACTGGGGTCTGTCGTTTGTTGCATGATAAAATATGCAGCGTTTCTTTGTTGAATTGGCTTTTCGTTGCTTTTAGTCCGTTTCTAATTTCGTCAGATTTATAGTGGCACTAACATTCAAGGACCAAGGCGAAGATATTTGCGTCTTTCTTTCTTATAATAATAATAATGATAATAATTTGTTGTCAACATGTGTCTTATTATGTTTTATATCAGTGGGAGGTTGCTTAAACAACTTGGTTCCGTAGGTTGTATTTTCTGGCAAAAAGTAACATTGAAAATCCTAAATTCTTTGTCTTTTGTGCAAAATTTCATACGGCATACTAATGTAAATGGAAGCTCCTACCATAATGGTTTTGTGATACAATTCTTTGGTAAGAGTAGACGAAGGGAAGAATGTATATATATTTTTTTACAAAGATTAGCTATTCGCATAATTTATGTAGATATTCTGGCATAAAACAATCAATATCAGTCTTGAGATAACCCACGTTATTTAGTTTCGTTTAACAAATCATTACTCTTCCATTCAGTATATTGTTCGGGGGGGGGGGGGGGGGGATTAGTTCCGTCAGTGCACCTCACGCAGGGTGTACTGTAGGCATTCATTATTTGAGGTTTTCTGCAGCGCTCCCTCGGCCCCTATTCATTTTACTGTACCTCCATTCATATTCTCCCTCTTACTTTCCACCCTCCCCTAACAGTAGATTCATAGTGCAACTGTGAGGTTTCCCTCGTACATCTTTGTAAACCTTTTACTCTTCAATTTTCCCTTCAGCGCTGAATGACCTCATACCGTCCCAGCGGTAAGCTTTCTGCCTAAATTGTATATTCTATTCTATTCAGTATATTGTCAAAGGTTGCTGTTATGGTTAAATCCCCGATATTACGTCTGTTCTTACAGAAAGTTCAATAAATTATCATTGATATAAATTTAGGGCTGTCGGGACTTGGTCACGCTCAGTTCTTACGTGATTTGTAGACCTGGATGACAAAGAGAGAGGATCTAACCACTTATGAGAGAGAGAGAGAGAGAGAGAGAAGAGAGAGACGAGAGAGAGAGAGAGAGAGAGAGAAGAAGGCCTCCTCAAAATCTTGAATAAGAGAAACACGCCAAAAGACACAGCAAGCAGACATAACAATGAATCAAGGACAAAGGAAAGTGACTTTATCACACAACACAGCGAAAGGGAGGATTATCTCACGTCGGATCAAGAACAAGAGAACAATAGTAAAGGAGGGGAGAGAGAGAGAGAGAAGACCAGACCAGACCAGACCAGACTAGACCTTATCAATATCCAGTTAATAGAAAGATACTAAAGAGATATACAGACAGACAGAAAGAACAATAAATCATCAACAAAGGGGAAGCTACTATATCACATACTGATTGCGAAGAGAGAGAGAGAGAATCCCCTCATTGACGGTGAAGCAGCTAAGCACGATCCTCATCCGGATGTCTTACATCATTCCATTGAATGAAAATCAATAAGAGAAGCTGTTGATCGTCGCCATTTTTTCCCTTCGGAGGAAGCAATTAAAACTTAATGTTGAACTTTGGGAGCGATGGTTAACTCGGTGAGGAGAGGAGAAATTTGAGGTCTCCTCCTGTTCTCCCTTATTGTCTTCCGGCTGTCAAAGGAGTCTGGGTAACAGATGGGGGCAAAACTTGATCCCACAAGGATGCTGGAGGAACAAAGAGAGGCAGAGAAGAGTGAAAACTACTTGTACAGTTAGTGTCTTAAACACTACTGAGGCTAGAGGGCTGCAGATCGGTATGTTGGCCATCCACTCTCCAATCATCAAACATACAGATTGCAGACCTCAAGCCTCAGAAGTTTTATTTTATTTTATGTTAAATTTAGGCCTGGTTCGCCATGTCGTGCTTCTGGCAGTGCTATAGGACAGCCCACCACCCAGGCCGTGGCTGAAAGCTTCACGGGCCGCGGCTCATACAGAAAACTCGATTGCTCCGATGCAACTTGGGCAAATTTTTTACTGGTTTTGTTTAATCATATGTATGTGGCATTCAAAGGAGACAACCTTGTAAACAAACATTGCATAAACACCTAGCATAAAGAATTGAAGTATAAAAAATCAGATAGAATTAAAAGATGTAGAGACGAGGAATGATATAACTAATACACAAATACCGTACTCACACGGAACATACACCGACACAAATTATATTTCACACTTGAGTCACAAAGTTACTGAGGAAGCTTGAGATAAGACGAAGTTATTTTAAATAACGGAAGGAGCAAAGAGGGTTTAGACGGATCTTTGAAAGGCCAGGGCAGGAATAGGTCTCTTATGTAATAGTTAACGGAACAGAGGTGGTAAGGCTAAGTGACTGACACTTGGGAATAGTTATTCAGTGATAAGGGTCTCGAGATAAGGTAGGAGAAATGGAGGGGAGTGGCTGTATGCTAATGAATTCAGAACTGTGTAATCTTTATAACCAATACAGTGCTGACACGATAATGTATATAAGTAGTGGAATGCGGATTATTTTCCATTTTTTTTTTTTAAAGAGATCTTCAATTTAGGAACTAATTAACGGGAATGGCGATGGGCTCCCCTTGAGGACTCTGTCATTACCGTATTCATGTGCACGGAAAAGACGATTATAGATCAGTGGTCTAGCTCATTTAAATTTTTTATTTTTTTTTATTTTCCAGAATGTATAAAGCCGATACTTCTTGTTCTTGGAGGATAGGAATCTTTGCCCTTTGGTTTTTGGAATATAGGTAAATGTAAATTTGACTTTGTTATTTTCACTTTCAGACGCATTCTTGTAGGAAAGAATCCTTTCCTATCTAGCATTAAAAAATAAACAGAAAACTTCTCCTTGGCTAATTGTAAATTTTAAGGCGTTGTCGGAAACATGCGTTTCCATTATTCAGGAGGATTTGAATTGCCAATACGCCTATAGTAGATTCACATCAACCTTGCATTTGATGTCTAGGCCAGTCCCTTACGACGCTCCTGATTGGCTGTTGATAAGCCAATCACAGGGTTGTTTTGTTGTTGTTTTTTCCATGGTTTGAATATCGTTCCCCTGTTTGGTCTTGAACGAAAACGTGAGTTGTATTTAAACATCTCGTATTCATAGTCATATTGCTCTCTGGAAACATCGTTCAATTACACACACACACGCACACACACACACACACACACACACATATATATATATATATATATATATATATATTTTTTTTTTTTTTCATAAAAAAGAATAATCAATTGTGAACGAAATCAAATGGTATGTACTTACCAGTCACCTTTACTTGGAGTAGTGGTGTCTTGCGGTTATAGTTACTGCTCACACTTGTTCACTTGTCGAAATACACTGTAGCACTGGGGAGACTAAGGTGTAACCTCAGCTGTAAATATCAAGTGTGGGCTCGAATCCAGCACCGACGGAAAAGTCTTCTGTCATATATTTCTCATTTGGGTTCAGAGTTTGTAGTGAGAAGCGTATGTGAATTATATATATATATATATATATATATATATATATATATATATATATATACATATATATGTATGTATGTATAGCGTTAGGCCTATTATTTTGGTTGTTATTCTACCCTGACACATTAACCAGTGTTGTACTAAGAGGCTGAGTGAATAGGCTTAATGATATATCCATCCTTATATATACACCAGGGCGGTATTTATCATAGCTCCTATGACATCTCTAAATATTCTCTCTTAAGTCACTCAATCACTCATATTTAAGAGGAACTTCTAAGTGTTTTATCAACGCTCTGAGAGAATCTCTTAGCTATGAAAAACGGTATGTTTAGGAGAAACTTTTAAGCGAAGATCTCGCTAACAAT
>NC_061097.1:30431298-30451298 GCF_015104395.2 Macrobrachium nipponense
CTCGATTCTGACTCAAATTTAAGTAATTATTTTTCGGAATTAGAACGTTTCTTTAAGTCCTGTATTATGATGTCATGAACATCTTGACTATTTACCTATTGTAGATGAAATTGCTATACTCAACTTTTTTGCAGAACAGTTTACCAGTTATTCATGCAGATTGTTATCAGCTATTTCATGTAATTGTTATAATCGTAATGCGCATATATAATCTTTATTATTTACTTTTTTGGATACATGAAGATGTTTTACTGCCGTAGTGTGACGCAATCGCTTTCGGTCCCTGGCCCTCTTGTCTGTTTTCGCACCATAAGAAATTAATGAGGCTGAAATTGCAATGACCAGAAAGTCGTTAAAAGAGGAAAGTTAGCATTGAGGGGCATATGTTTGATTGAGAAAAATAAAAATTTTATACAATAGCTAGCTGGTAAAAAATACTTTATTACAAAAAACTTGATTGACAACTAAGCAGCATACCTACTATGGGTTTCAGAGACAGTGCAAGCACGTTTTTTCTTTTTTTTTTGGCAATATTTCTGTAACAAACATTCTTATCAGAACGAGATTTTGCTATAGTGCATTACACCCAGTGCCGTAATTTATAAGGGTATCGTGAATCACTAATCGTAAAGAATAACAACACTTGTTCTTGTACCAGAGACAAAAAACTCCATTATCCAGAAATGGATACGAATACGTGTAAAAAAAGCTCCACCTACCCCCCCCCCCCCTTTCACCGCAACCCCTGTCCTTCCTTCCTTCCGTCGCCTCTCTCTCTCTTGCCAATTGGTATGTGTTCACCCTTCAAACTGGGATAAGACTTAAACAAAACGTAGAAATTGGTGAAATTAGCCTATGTATTGAAAGTATATACATAAATATTAAAGCAATTTTATTATTATTGCATTACTATGACAACTAGAATTCATGGAAACAGTTTATAATAATGCATCGACGTATGTGTGAATCTCCACTAATGTGGCAACAATGATTTTGCCATTCTTAGCATGCAAACATTAAAGGTTGCATTTATTTCTGGCATACAGTTATTTCAAAAAATCAAAATACTAATATAGACTTAAATCAATTAAAAGTGCTTGCAAAGAAACATTATAATCCACTTATCCGTAGTCTGCTCCGCTATGGTTTTCGGCAGCCAAATGTACTATAAGGTTAGAAAACGTTGGATTGTATCTACTTTAGAAATATATCTAATTTTTCGGGGTAATTTGGTTGCAAAAAAAAGGGGTAATAGACATGAATTAAATAAACATTTTTGAAATAACAAAGTAAAGTTGAACTAAATAATGAATAAAGTAACAATTAAGGAAGGGAAAAAAAAAACTTTGCAGTGTCGTCGTCTGCTGCTCGTAAATGTGTTTATGGAGTGCGCGTTGCTTGGGAACCAGGAACAGCAACGTGGTTCAAGTGCAATGTGGAGTGAATTAAGACCAAAATGTGTTTAATTACAATCAAATAAGCACTGTGGAGTTTTCAGTTGTGATGGCAGTAAGGATAAAACCACTGATTACAAGGTAAAAATTAATTCAGTTCAAACCATGACCACGGGAATAACAAGTTTCATACTTTCACTAATATAGGCAACAAAATGTTGTTTTATTGTGCTGATTACAACTGCAATCTTGAGTAAGATCAATAAACGTTATATACATACGCTAACATTGTTCAAATGAGTGCTGGGAAAGATGGTGTCCATCCGTGACCAGACCCGTCTAGCCACATGATCGCCGCCATATTGGATTTCAAAACTGCCTTGAAAACATTTTACGAAGAGCGTCATGCTTCTTTTAGTTCGTATGGGGCTTTCATATATCACATTATGTTGACGAAACTTCAATCTTTTTGAATGGTATGCTTAGAGTTGTAATTGTATTCTTGTTTCACCAATTAAATATCGAGTGAATAAGACCTGTCCATCGTGAATGATGGTGGATCATCTGTGATTGTTTACCCTATTAACAACACTTCTGGGGGCTTGAACAAAGTAATAAGTAATTAGCCTGACAAGGATGACACATGCTACTAAAAATTTTATTTTAAATAAGTAAATCAAATAGCCTAAGAGTGATATAAACAATAGGGTAAACAATCACGGACGATCCACCCATCATCACGCTGGACAGGTCTTATTCACTCGATATTTAATGGTGAAAACAAGAATACAATTAGCTACAACTCTAAGCATACCATTCAAAAGATTGAAGTTTCGTCAACATGATATGATATATGAAAGCCCCATACGAACTAAAATAAGCATGTGACGCTCTCCATAAAATATGTTTTCAAGGCAGTTTTGAAATCCAATATGGCGGCGATCGTGTGGCTGGACGGGTCTGTTCACGGATGGACACCATCTTTCCCAGCACTCATTTGAACAGTGTTAGCGTATATATGTGTAATGTTTATTTATCTTACTCAAGATTGCAGTTGTAATCAGCACAATAAAACAACATTTTGTTGCCTATATTAGTGAAAGTATGAAACTTGTTATTCCTGGGGTCATGGTTTGAACTGAATTCATTTTTTACCTTGTAATCAGTGGTTTATCCTTACTGCCATCACAACTGAAACTCCACAGTGCTTATTTGATTGTTATTATACACATTTTGGTCTTAATTCACTCCACATTGCACTTGAACCACGTTGCTGTTCCTGGTTCCCAAGCGCGCGCGCCACAAACACAGTTACGAGCAGCAGACGACGACCCCTGCAAATCTTTATTCCTTGATTGTTTACTTTATTCATTATTTAGTTCAACTTTACTTTGTTATTTCAAAATGTTTATTTAATTCATGTCTATTATTTCCCCGTTTTTGCAACCCCAAATTGCCCCAAAAATTCCCCAAAAATTTACAGATATTTCTAAAGTAGATACAATCCAATGTTTCAAAACTTGTCATACATCTGGCTGCCGAAAACCATAGCGGAGCAGACTACGGATGAGTGGATTATAATTTTTTTTCTATCACTTTTCATTGATTTAAGTCTATATTAGTATTTTGATTTTTTTTAATAACTGTATGCCAGAAATAAATGTCACCTTTAATGTTTGCATGCTAAGAAAGGCAAAATCATCGTTGCCACATTAGTGGAGCTTCACACATATGTCGATGCATTATTATAAACTGTTTCCATGAATTCTAGTTGTCATAGTAATGCAATAATAATAAAATTGCTTTAATATTTATGTATATATACTTCAATACATAGGCTAATTTCACCAATTTCCACGTTTTGTGTAAGTCTTCTACCCAGTGGAGGGTGAACACATACCAATTGGCAACATAGAGAGAGAGAGAGAGAGAGAGAGAGAGAGAGAGAAAGGAAGGCTAAGGAAGGAAGAAGGACAGGGGTGGTGGTGCAGGTGGGGGGAGACGGTAGATGGAGCCTTTTACTCGTGTTTTGTATCCGTTTCAGGATAATGGAGTTTTTGTCTCTTGGTACAAGGAAGAGTGTCATTATTCTTTACGATTAGTGATTCACGGTGCCCTTGTAAATTACGACACTGGGTGTAATGCACTATAGCAAAATCTATTTCTGATACGAGTGTTCGTTACAGAAATATTGCCAAAAAACGTGCTTGCACTGTCTCTGAAACCCATAGTAGGTATGCTGCTTAGTTGTCAATCAAGTTTTTTGTAATAAAGTATTTTTTACAAGCTAGCTATTGTATAAATTTGTATTTTTCTCAATCAAAACATATGCCCCTCAATGCTAACTTTCCTCTTTTAATGACTTTCTGGTCATTGCAAATTCGGCCCAATAATTTCTTATGGCGCGAAAACATACAGAGGGCCAGGGACCAAAAGCGATTGCGTCGCACTACGGTGGTAATCCGGCAGTAAAAACAACTTCATATATCCAAAAAGTAATAATAAAAGATATATATGCGCATTACGATTATAACAATTACATGAATAGCTGAATCTGCATGAATAACTGGTAAACTGTTCTGAAAAAACAAAAAAAATTAAGTATAGCAATTCATTTACAATAGGTACAATTGTCAAGATGTTGAGATATCATAATACAGGACTTAAAAGAACGTTCTAATTCTGAAATATAATAACTTAAATTTGAGTCAGAATCGAGTTACTTTTCGATAACGAATATTTTCAAATTAATCATCATAAATAAGTAAAATATTGATGTTTACTATTTATTTAAATAATTGTCTAGTGCACGCTTCGTCATCGTCTTCTACCAAAACAGTAGTTTCCTTAAAAACGTTGTGGTTAGGGACCGTGTTCCAATTGTTGTGATGAAAGTGCCCCAGCGTCTGTGGGTACAAGTGGTGTGCGGATTTATCACAGGAAATGGGAAGTTTGTTGACACAAGCGACTCCTAAACATCGAGATGGCGTCCATCTTCTAAAATATTCAAGCGTAAGTAAAAATTTTGAAAGCTTTTTGGTGAGATTTGCACTGCGTTGGACGCCCTTTTCACTACCCTCTGTTTAATGCTTTAAATTTGGCCTTAATTTCTAACTTTGAAGGAAATTGGAAATTACTTACTTTCGAAAGGAGAGTAGAGGTCTTTAGCTCCGTCTCTCACCAACAAGAAGTCGCGACTGATGCCCATCTCCGGTGTCAGGACGCGTTATAAGTACTTTTTCGGAGGGTGGCATGCCGTGATTGTCGGTGAGTTGAGTCAGGCCATGCGGTTGTTTACCCTACTCTGGGTTAGACAAAGTAATAGCCTGACAAGGATGATACATGCTAGTTTTATATACCCTGTACATTCAGTGTGAATAATTAATCATAATTTGCTTTTTTATTTATAATGAAGTAATACTATGTATTAGGCTTAAAAAGGACTTCATGCAAAAATAGTATTCTAGACTTGTAAAGGCTATATTCCTGTTAAGTCTTATATAGCCTAGACCCTTGAGTGATATTAACCTAGCATAGGTAGTAGGATAACAAATAAAAGTGGCAATCCCTTTTTTAAAGGAATATCCTGATATTAGCTTAAAATCAGCATATCTGAATATCAGGCAAAATGTTCTTGGCTATTTAAAGAGAAAAACCTGTTTGCATGAGGATTATAAGTAAGAGAACGTTAACAAGATCTTTTATGACCAGCTTAATGTGGATTATATTAGAAGTATTAGCCTATGCCAGCTAAAACAATAGCTTGGGTTAAATCAATTAGTTCATGACTAGCCTAAATGTATAATTTACTTCACTTGTTGAGTTTAATGTCCAGTTACTATGATATGCTTTGTGACCCTTTATTTTGTTTTCTCATTTATTCTACAAGGAATTTTGCCTGTATTACATGGATCACAGCGTTCTGAAAAGTGTGTTTGTCCTAAGTGTGGCAGGGAAGTAGTTCACTGAAGAGTCCAGCACAGAAAGCAGCCTTGAATGATCCCTATGTTACAGTTTCACCTCCTGTAATCCATAGTCGATATTCCTCTTTCTTCTTAGAAATTATGTTCTGCTGTACACCCACTATTTCTTTATTGCCTGTATTACAATGTTGCTTAAAATTTAGCTACCATTACCGGTATTGGTTTATTTTTTTTTGGCTGTAGTGATCCACAGTAGCTATTCCTCTGCTTCCCAAGGTTATGTTCGCCTGTGCATCCAGTATTTCTTTATGCCAGTAGTACCATACTGCTTAAAAATATGGATATCAGTATTTATTTTGGCTGTAGTGCCACAGTTACTACAATCCTACCAGTACCAATAGTAGTAACACTATATGTATGTAATTAATTTGACCAACTAATGATTCCTTTATTTACCTGCAAGTTAACAGTTTCATACTAGGAGCTTCAATTCATTCTAGAGATGTATAAACTGTAATATTTGTAATAACTTTCTGACATCATTTGTTTCATATTTTAATCACTATAGGCTTCACAGAAATGAGATTGGTATGTGTATTCCATGCCCACTTGAAGGCTGTGAGCAAAATTTTTTAAAATACTCCACATTCAGGAGCCACATTCACAGATTCCCATAGAAATGTTCCTAACCAAGCCAAAATTGCAAAGTATGATGTTGAAAACTGTCATTTGAAGTGTGGAGTAGTACTTTGTGAATCACGTTGTTCAACTGTCCCTGATTTTCTTTGCCATTTGAGCTGTCATATTAGAGAAGGCACTAGTATATCGTGTCTTTTAAAAAATTGTTCTTCAACATTCTCAGAAAATACAAGCTTTTCATCTCATTTAGGGAGGAAGCATGGAGCTTCAAGCAGCAGTAGACTTATCTCTGATTCATATATAATAGAGTCAGAGGAAAGCGAATCAGATTTACACTTGGAGCTCATCTTGAATGATAATACTGATCCAGTGGATATAAATACAGAATGTGATACCTGTAATGTACAGGAACATGCAAACTTCAGAGAAGAGTTTCTAAAGAATTTAGGACTATTTTATTTAAAACTCCAAAGTAAATGTTTTATACCTGCATTCACAGTTCAACTCATAGTTGAAGAACTACAAGAAATCAGTGTCTGGAAAAGAGTTCATATTTCATGGACACTAAAAAACAAACTAAGTAGCTTCAATATTGACATTTGAAATATGTTCCATGAAATTGACAATACCATATTGAATGATAATTTGTTCAGAGATGCTCACAGCGATGTGTTTCGGACTGATCATAGTCGTAAAGTTTTCTATAAAAAGCATTTTGCATATGTTGCTCCAGTTCAGATGAATTTGGGTCTTAACAATATGGCAAAAATCGTACATTCCAGTATTGTGCCAATAAAGGAAACACTTGAATGTTTGTTGAATGAAAAATCTGTTCAGGCAAATTTCAAAAACACCCCATTCACATGGTACTGACAACTTGAGGAACTTCTGTGATGGCTCTGCTTATAAATCACATTCATTGTTTTCCTCCGACCAGACAGCCTTGTCAATCATTCTGTACCAAGAGGCATTTGAAGTAGTTAACCCATTAGGCTCTGGTAAGAAAATACACAAAGTTCTTGGGGTCTATATGATGCTTGGTAATCTGCATCCATCCATGTTGGTCTGCTGTTGATCACATCCAACTCGTACTTCTATGTACTGAAAGTGATCTTAATGTAATTTGGTCAGGAATCCATATTTGGTGCCTTGGTGGCCGACTTAAAAGAAATTGAGAAAAATGGAATTGAAATAAATGGAAACAGTGTGAAAGGAACACTTTTTTCCATTGTTGGTGACCAATTTAGGTTCCCATGGAATTGGAGGTTTTACTGAGAACTTTAGTAATTCTGCATATTTTTGTCGGTATTGCCTCATAACAAGAGAAAGGTTTTTAAGGTGCCCATGGCAAACTGGAAATGTCAGAACACCCGAGTCTTATGACAGGGATGCTGGTTCAGATGATGGTGAATGTCATGGCATTAAGTTTAATTCCATTTTTAATGACCTTACTATTACCATGTATGTCAGCCAGGATTACCTCCTTGTCTTGGCCATGATTTATTCGAATGGTGTGGTTAGTTATGACCTGTCACTTTACCTAAATCGTGTATGGTAAAAACAAGAAATGGTTTTCTTATGAGCTACTGACTCTCGCATTACTAATTTCCAGTTACATGGTACAGATGTTTCTATAAACATGTAAAGTCAAACATGAATTCACAAACAGTTGGAGGCCATGCTGTTCAGAACTGGTATTTGTTACGCTTCTTGCCATTTTTTGTGGGTGATCTTATCCAGAACTATGAAGACGAGTTGTGGAAACTTTGCCTGCAACTCCGAGAAATTGTGAACTATATTTGTGCACCAACAATATCTCAGGCACAAATGCATATTTACAAATACTCATAAATGAGTATCTTGAAAACCGTTTTAAACTGTTTCCAGATGTAGTTCTGAAGCCAAAACACCATTATCTTGTTCATTACCCTGAGCTTATTTTAAAGTTTGGACCACTTATAAGGTTGTGGGCAATGCGCTTTGAAGCAAAACATTCATATTTCAAAAGATGCATTCGTGCTGCACAAAATTATAGAAATGTACCCTTGACTATGGCAGAGAAGCACAGATGCTACAAGCAATGTATTCGTCCGGTACTCGGTTCCCTGGAGTTTATGAGATGGCCAAAGGTCTCCCCTTTTTACTGTGACTCTTATTGTGACAGTATACAGAGAGCAGTCAAGTCATTAAACTTCAGTGGCAGAAGTACCTCTGTGTCTGACACTATCACTGTTAAGGGTATTGCATATAAAGAGTGATTATGTAGTTGTGGACACCTCAGATTTTGGTTATTCATGTTTTGCAATAATCACTATGATTCTGTTACACAAAGGCAATTTAGTTTATTTTCTTGTGCAGTTGGTAGACACTGTTTATGAATACAATTTTGGACTGTATGAAGTGAAAGAAAATATTAGTCAAATCAAATGTATTAACATTAATGATCTTAAAGATCTTTGGCCATTGCATGCATACAATATAGCCGAAAGAAATACATAGCAATTAAACACCAGACTTTGACAGTAGATTGAATGCATATGTTCAGTATTTTCCAAAGTATTTTTTATTTTTATTTTACTTCATACTCCATCATCCAGTTCTGCATACCAAACTTTCATCAGATTTTTAGTTTGCTTATTAGTCAAATCAAATGTATTAACATTAATGGTCTTAAACACCATGGCCATTGCATGCATACAATATAGGTCAAAAGAAATGCATAGCAATTAAACACCAGATTTTGACAGTAGATTGAATGTATATGCTCAGCATTTTCCATCATCCAGTTCTGCATACCAAGCTTTCATCAAATTTTTAGTTTGCTTAATTCATATTATTTGCCCACCAGATCACAATAACAATCCCTTACTGTACTCTTTTCCACCATTCTCTCCTAAGTAACCAGAATGAACTGGGAGGAGAACTGACAGGAGTGTTCACCATTATCTACCAGGCCTCTGTGAAGAAAAGGTTAGTTTGATAGACAAAGTGCATTTTTTCAGTTCATGAAAACCTCTGGATAGAAGTACTGTACATGTGTATGTTGTAGCTAATGCAGAAATTGTGTCTTTAGCATTAAGTTCTTTTTTATCTACAGGTTCAACAAGTTGTGACCCATTTAATAGAAGTAACTGGTGTGGAGAGTATGGGAGACACCAGTCTTGTGACAGAAACTGACTTAATTGAAGTTTTAAAACCTCTCCAGTCAAGAAAACTTATAGCAGGGTGGAACCCCAAGGGATCAGGTGGGTTCTGCTTTATAATTGCATTTTTTCTGGAATGTACCTTGCTTATTTTATCATGGGTGTCTTTTTCATTAAATTTGGGTATCTTGGTGTCTATAGCTTTCAAAATATTCTTTATTTTCACCACCTGTAGACTTTTCTACCTACTGCCTTCCTTTCCTTGTTTGGTTATTTGTGTATGGTTACTGTTCTTCTCACAGCTTGCTTAATCTCAGCACTCCGCCTCATCTTAATTGTTTGTTACTGATTCTTCTTTGCAGAAGGAGTTTCTACCTCACTACTACCGCAGCCACCTCAGAGAGTACCCATGCTGGTACTGGATGATATTCCAGGGCCATTGAACTCTGAATGGGTTCATGAATTCACCATACCATGGGAAAATACACCACCAGAACTGCGCAGAGCCTTGAAGAATGAGGTGCCACCAACTCCTTCATTAAGGAGACGATTGGTGCAAATAGTGGTTGAAGCCGCCACTAAAAAATCAACCAAGATAAGTAGAGACAAAATGTCGGTCATTAGCAAAAAAATAACTGACGAGTTCCCCGAAATCCTTTTTAGACACTTTCTCTGGTGAAATAGTTGGTACAGGGCACGATTCTCTCCTAAAGCAACTCATATGTAGGTATGAGAATATAAGTAGACGTGCCAGTACTCCAACACAGGAAAAAAAAGAAGTCCCAAAAGATTCCAAAAGGGATAGCTATGGTTGCCTAAATCCTACACCGATGTTACCTGAAGAAGAAATGGAAGAAAATTTAGAAGAAATCAGACAGGAATTAGCACGTAAAGTTCAGCTGCCACCAACATCTGAACTCGAGTCATTACTTAACAGGACATATTATGCCCAGAGGAGGGCTATTAATGATAAGTTGCCACTGCATGAATTACAAGTTAAGTGGCCAAAGAAGTTGGCATGGAAGTGCACTTCAGAAATTTATTAGGGATGCCAATGAAGGAAATCCTGCAAAAGATGATTAGCCTTAGAGGGCCTAAATTTCTTAAATTCTTTGAAGAAAACTATATGTCCAATAAGAAAATTGCAGATGCACTTGCTGAATTAAACACTGTGCGCAGTGTAGTTGATAATGATCGACCCATTTTAGCAACAGTCCTGTACGTACTCTGTCATATTTTAGGAGAGGATCCAAACTACCTCTTCAAAAATGTGGACAGTGGTTGGAGAAGTCAGTAGCTTGGTGTTACCAGCAACACCGTGGCTCATAGCAATTGGTAAGTTGTATTTCTGGAAGAATGAGAAGTTTCAGTTGTTTTGTAAATAATGTGATACCTTTTTCATTAACAATTGTAGATCCTAGGCCTGGTTGAATTTTGCAATTTTTTTTTTCATCTAAATCATTAAATCATATAATTATTAAAAAAGCATATATAAGTAGGATTGTATGTGACTCTAAATCAGATCATTCCTATACTCTTAATACATTATAGTATGATTACTTGTGTCAAGTAAATTGACATAATATCTGTTTTGACATTGTATGAGCTTTAATATTAATTTTACAAAAAAAAAAAAATTTATCAGGAAAAACAATTATATAACTATAAAATTTACAAATATCTTATAAAATGTGGCCCCCCAGAGTTTTGCAGTGTTATATATATGTATTTTCACCCTGTATTTGATGACAAAATCACATTAAAAAATTATACGGTATATTACTGGTTAAGTTAACGGTAAACCGTAAATTTTACGGTTAAAATTTTTTTACGGGACTTTCTCAAATACGGGAGAAAATACGGTACATAAAAAATTACGGGCCCCGTTTTTTAAACGGTAAATGTTTGGCAACATTACTGCCAGGATTTTTACCGTTTTTTTTTTTCAACGGAAAATTTTTAACAGTGTATTATACGCTGTACAGAAAACTCATTTACTTGTTTATATTTCAGGCGGAGAAATAAGTTGATAAAATTCTTAGAGGTGAACAGCCTGGTTTTAGAAAGGGCAAGAGTTGGGCAGATCAGATATTTGGGATAAATAAAGGCAAATACCACGGAGGAAAATGGCATTACCTTTATTTATATACATAGCATCACGATTTATACATTTCGTGATCAAGTTATCCATTTGTGATAAATTCATATCGTGAATACGTGTATCAAACTCGTAAATGCCTCTCCAATGGCTGTTGGCAGTTTCCACAGACCGATATTACGGAAGGGTTTAGCGTTACAACGGCGCTCCCATGAAATATGTAAAATTAATTGAAACTAACCATGAACGATACATGCAAAGTTAATATTGATGGGGTCTTGTCGAGTGAATTTGCATATTGAGCGGCATGCTACAGGGGAATGTCATTTTACCTTTGCTATTGCTCTTGTCGTGGGTTTTTACACTAAAAAAACATTGATTGTAGCTGCATGAGGTTTGTTTAGTCAATAGAAACAGACTTACAATGCACAGATCATGCCGACTTAATTAGAAACCTCAGAATTTGTTCCAAGCTTGCTTGATAGGTTGCGTCTCTCTCTCTCTCTCTCTCTCTCTCTATAAAAGACGCTATTTCTCTCTTTTTAATAGCTTAAGAATCTTGTCGTTTCCTCAAGACATTGTGAACATGTCTCTCTCTCTCTCTCTCTCTCTCCGTCCTCTCTCTCTCTCTCTCTCTTATAAAAAAAACGCGATTTCTCTCTTTCTAATAGCTCAAGAATCTTGTCGTTACCTCAAAACATTGTGAACATGCCTCTCTCTCTCTCTCTCTCTCTCTCTCTCTCTCTCTCTCTCTCTCTCTCTCTCTCTCTCTATAAAAGACGCTATTTCTCTCTTTCTAATAGCTTAAGAATCTTGTCGTTACCTCAAAACATTGTGAACATGCCTTGGTAAAGAAGATAATGATATAGAAGTAAGGGACGAAAATAGTGAATATTTAGCTGACATAGATATTAATGAAGCTGATATTGTGCAGGCTATTAATGAAATTAAAAATGGAGCTGCTGCAGGACCTGATGGTGTCCCTGCTATTTTTGTTAAAGAATGTAGTTCATTCTATCGCAAAGCCACTTGCAATATTATTAAGACAAAGTGTAGATACAGGCAAGATTTATGATGAGCACAAATTAGCATATAGTACCCTACTTTCAAAAGTGGATCAAGACTAGAGGCAAGTATTATAGGCCTGTGAGTCTAACATCACATATTATGAAAGTTGTATGAAAGGGTAATGAAGAAAAATATTATGAAACATTTAATAAAAAATAATTTTTTTAATATAGGACAATATGGTTTCGTACCCGGAAAAAGTACACAAACCCAACTGATAGTCCACCGTGAGAACATATACAAAAATATGAAAAGCAGAAATGAAACAGATGTGGTTTATCTAGACTTTGCAAAAGCTTTTGACAAGGTAGACCATATATATTAGCGAAGAAAATTATAAAACATAATTTAGTAGATAGTAGGAAGATGGTTAAAAGAATTTTTACACAACAGAAAACAGATAGTTATTGCAAACGATGAAAAATCGGATGAAGCTAAGGTAATATCCGGTGTGCCACAAGGTACGGTGTTAGCTGCATTACTGTTTGTTATTATGATTGCAGACATAGACAGTAATGTTAAGGACTCGGTAGTGAGTAGTTTCGCCGATGACACAAGGATAAGTAGAGAAATTACTTGTGATGAGATAGGCACGCGCTACAAAGAGACCTTAACAAGTATATGATTGGGCAGAGGTAAATAGGATGGTATTTAACTCTGATAAATTTGAATCAATAAATTATGGAGACAGAGAAGGAAAGCTATTATGCATATAGGGGACCTAATAATGAGACAATCACAAACAGGAAGCAGTTAAAGACCTTGGTGTGATGATGAATAGGAACATGTTATGCAATGATCAAATAGCAATTCTTTTGGCAAAATGTAAAGCAAAAATGGGAATGTTGTTACAGCACTTCAAAACAAGAAAAGCTGAACACTATGATTATGCTTTATAAAACATATGTTTCGTATTCCACTTGAATATTGCAATATGGATATGGTACCCACACTATCAAAAGGATATTGCACAAATAGAGAGTGTACAAAGGTCCTTTAACAGCTAGAATAGAAAAAGTTAAGGACTTGACTACTGGGGGAAAGACTACAATCCTTAAAATTATATAGTCTAGAAAGGAGAAAGAGAACGCTACATGATAATTCAGGCATGGCAAACAGATAGAAGGAATAGCTGAAAACATCATGGAGCTAAAAAATATCAGAAGAGCAAGCAGAGGCAGATTAATAGTGCTCAAAACTATACCAGGAAAAATAAGAAAGCACACAGGACATTAATCCACTACGCACCAGCATCAATAATGCAGCGTCTATTGAATGCGTTGCCAGCTCATCAGAGGAATATATCAGGAGTGAGCGTAGGTGTGTTTAAGAATAAGCTCGACATATCTAAGCTGCATCCCAGACCAGTCCAAGATTGGAAGATGCAAAATATACGGAAGATGTACTAGCAACTCTCTGGTAGACATTAGAGGTGCCTCACACTGAGGGACCTGGGGCAACACGAACAAAGATGTAAGGTCTGTAAGGTCTCTCTCTCTCTCTCTCTCTCTCTCTCTCTCTCTCTCTCTCTCTCTCTCTCTCTCTTTATAAAAGACGCAATTTCTCTCTTTCTAAAAGCTTAGAATCTTGTCGTTTCCCTCAAAAAACATTGTGAACAGGTCCTCTCTCTCTCTCTCTCTCTCTCTCTCTCTCTCTCTCTCTCTCTCTCTCTCTCTCTCTCTCAAACAAACTGCCTACTTCCAGGTATTGAAGCTTTGTTTTTTGAACCATTGCTTTCCTTATTAGAACTCTCTCTCTCTCTCTCTTTATAAAGACGCGATTTCACTCTTTCTAATAACTTAAGAATCTTATCGTTACTTCAAAACATTGTGAAACATGCAACCCCCCCCCCCCCTCTCTCTCTCTCTCTTCTCTCTCTCTCTCTCTCTCTCTCTCTCTCTCTCTCTCTCTATAAAAGACGCGATTTCTCTCTTTTCTAATAGCTTAAGAATCTCGTCGTTTTCCTCAAAAACATTGTGACATGCACTCCCCCCCCTCTCTCTCTCTCTCTCTCTCTCTCTCTCTCTCTCTCTCTCTCTCTCTCTCTCTCTCTGCATGGAAGTTATAGAACTAAAAAGTAAGATAGAAAAATGCAGAACAAAAGATTATACAGTCAAAAGACGAAAATGAAAAACGGGACTTGGAAGAAAAAACCCTAATAAATATCAAGCAAAACCCCAAACTATGATATTCATACGCAAAAAAGATGAATGAAAGAAGAATAGAAATAGGCCCTCTAAGAATTGAAGGGAGATTAACGAATGAAAAAAAGGAAATTTGCAACATATTGGCAGAACGATATAAGAGAGAATTCACCCCTAGAATAGATAATTGAAGATAATGATATAGAAGTAAGGGACGAAAATAGTTGAATATTTAGCTGACATAGATATTAATGAAGCTGATATTCGTGCAGGCTATTAATGATATTAAAAATGGAGTGCAGCAGGGCCTGATGGAGTTCCTGCTATTTTTGTTAAAGAAAGTAGTTCATTCTATCGCAAAGCCACTTGCAATATTATTAAGACAAAGTGTCGATACAGGCAAGATTTATGATGAGCACAAATTAGCATATATTACCCCTACTTTCAAAAGTGGAATCAACACTGAGGCAAGTAATTATAGGCCATGTGAGTCTAACATCACATATTATTTGAAAGTGTATGAAAGGGTAATGAAGAAAAAATATTATGAAACACATTTAATAAAAAATAATTTGTTTAATATAGGACAACATGGTTTTCGTACCCGGAAAAAATTACACAAACCCAACTGTTAGTCCACCGTGAGAACATATTCAAAAATATGAAAAGTGGAAATGAAACAGATGTGGTTTATCTGGACTTTGCAAAAGCTTTTGACAAGGTAGACCATAATATTTAGCGAAGGAAAAATTAGAAAATCCAATATCGTGGATACAAGTAGGAAGTAGGGTTGAAAGAATTTTTACACAAACAGAAAACAGATAGTTTTTATTGCAAACAATGAGAAATCGGATGAATCCAAGGTAATATCCGGTGTGCCACAAGGTACGATGTTAGCGTGCAATACTGTTTGTTATTATGATTGAAGACATAGACAGTAATGTTAGGATTCGGTAGTGAGTAGTTTCGCCGATGACACAAGAATAAGTAGAGAAATTACTTGTGATGAAGCTAGGAACGCTCTACAAAGAGACCTTAACAAAGTATATAATTGGGCAGAGGTAAATAGGATGGTATTTAACTCTGATAAATTTGAATAAATAAATTATGGAGACAGAGAAGGGAAGCTATATGCATATAGGGGACCCTAATAATGAGACAATCACAAATAATGAAGCAGTTAAAGACCTTGGTGTGATGATGAATAGGAAAACATGTTATGCAAATGATCAAATAGCAATTCTAGTGGCAAAAATGTAAAGCAAAAATGGAAATGTTGTTACGGCACTTCAAAACAAGAAAAGCTGAACACATGATGATGCTTTATAAAAACATATGTTCGTAGTCCACTTGAATAATTTGCAATATTGATATGGTACCCACACTATCAAAAGGATATTGCACAAATAGAGAGTGTACAAAGGTCCTTTACAGCTAGAATAGAAAAAGTTAAGGACCTTGACTACTGGGAAAGATTACAATCCTTAAAATTATATAGTCTAGAAAGGAGAAGAGAACGCTACATGATAATTCAGGCATGGAAACAGATAGAAGGAATAGCAGAAAACACCATGGAACTAAAAATATCAGAAAGAGCAAGCAGAGGTAGATTAATAGTGCCCAAAACTATACCAGGAAAAATAAGGAAAAGCACACAGGACATTAATAACCACTACGCACCAGCATCGATAATGCAGCGTCTATTCAATGCGTTGCCACTCATCTGTTAGGAATATATCAGGAGTGAGCGTAGATGTGTTTAAGAATAAGCTCGACAAATATCTAAACTGCATCCCAGACCATCCAAGATTGGAAGATGCAAAATATACCGGAAAATGTACTAGCAACTCTGGTAGACACAGAGGTGCCTCACTGAGGACCTGGGGCAACAATGACAAAATGTAAGGTCTGTAAGGTAAGGTAAGGTCTCTCTCTCTCTCTCTCTCTCATTTTTTTAGAGAGTCCTTTGTTTGTACCATTCATAAGAACACTAATTTATATTTAAAAATGTATATAAAATCAATGAAGGCATCCCGTTCCGGAAAAAAAAAAAAAAAAAATTAAAGGGATATACAGAATTTCATTTTTAAAGTTTTTATTCGACTGACTAAATTAGAAAAATATTTTAGTAAGGAAAAAAAAAAAAAAAAAAAAAAAAAAAAAAAAAAATATATATATATATATATATATATATATTATCTATATATATATATATATATATATATATATAATTGTATGTATATACAGAATTGAAAATATACCTTTAGACCAAAATATAACATTTCATATCACGTAATACTAAAGGCCTTCTCAAGGAGGTAGTAGATTGTTGGAAAACTGAAAATAAAAAATAAAATAACTGATAGAGAGCTTTGTGAAAAAGACTCGATAAGGATGGTTCTTGGATTGAAATATTCGAAAAATTAGACTTATAAGTAGAAAATTAGATGAAAGGTATCGTGTTCATAATCGTTAACACACTTCCGTTCATGAAAAACATGAAACTCGATCGATAATTGATAATATTAGTGTTACACTATAATGAAGTTATGATTATATACTTCTTGTTAAAAACTATGTATGTAACTACAGAGTAAACGTTAAAAATCAGTGCGAATCATAAGAGGTTAAGAATCGCATTGATGATGGTTTGTGAATTTCCTTAGAATATTACTAAGAAATCCACTCACATTTTATGAATGAAAGAGTTGAGAGAGATATCTCCTCTAAATCTCCAAAGAGAGCAAAAATCTAATTGGCGATTGCATCATTTGCCATTAAAGAACATATATCAAATAACGTCATAGAAGTCTCCAATTTTTGTGTGAAAACACCTTTAAACATTTCTATGTTGGATAACTAACTCACGGAAACTTTCTGCGGACGGGGTTCAGTTTTCCTTCTTTTTTTTTTTCCTTTTTGGCTTCTGTAAAATAAAATGTTGAGGCGACTATTTGTGTGTCAGTCAGCATTTTTTTCTGTCCGCCCTCAGGTCTTAAAAACTACTGAGGCCACCTAACCTCTGTAGTTTTATTTTATGTAAGGTTAAAGATAACTATGATCGTGCGTCCGGGTCATCGCTATAGTACCAACAAGACAGGCTTCCATCGGGCCATTGCTGAAAGTTTCATGGGCTACGGCTGAGAGTTTCATGGGCCGTGGCTGAGAGTTTCAAACACCATTATACGCTGTACAGAAAACTCGATTGCGCCGAAGAAACTTCGGCGTACTTTTAACTTGTCTACAAAAAATTTGGTATCTTGGGGGGTATTTTTGGAAAGTATGACTTTTACGGTAAATATTAGAGTTGGAACTTAACAAACTAATGAGTTACCTTTGTACGCCTTTTGAAGCATTTTCATTAGTGGGTATGTAACATTGGTGTAAACAAAAGTACTTGTGTCAGCTCTGATTTTGTTGAAGGTTAAACGTCACCAATTACTATTCTTAAAAATAAATTTTAAAAAAATGGTGAAAATTCGCAAATAATCTTGGTTTGCAGATAGTTTTGCCTCAAAACGTCATAAGAATTCATTACTGCTCTATTTATACTGAATTAGTTATGAAAAACCAACATGCCGTACATGATGTCATAGAGAAAATGATTAGAGAAATTACGCTCCTACTTTTGTTCCGTCAAAAAAAAAAAAAAAAAAGAAAAAAAAAAAAAAAAAAAAAATTTAAAAAAATCAGAAAAATATGTTTTCAGAACTGTTTAGTCGATCATTTGAAATCTCATTAACGAACGCTGCCATAACATTCCTCTGCAAATGATCGGAATTATAGATGATTTCTTTGTTTACTTCCCCTTTTTTTCTGAAACTAACGAGGCAGCTGATGGCTATTAAAGGAGAGTAGGGTTTTACATTCGCTGTATTTTCTTTTTTGATAGCACAGTTTTAATGCGCAGCTTTTCTAATGTATGACGATCATAAAACTACATCTTATGGGCTCATTATTTATTCACGTTCACGTTCTTTTGTTTTATGTGATCTTAGTTCAACATCGTGGTAATTTTTTTCCTCAATTATAATGAGTACTGTTTCTGTTCTTCTGTATACGTAATACTTTATCAAAAATTGTACTGAAATGATGTATGGTAAAAATTCATCATATTTATGTTGGTTCTATAATCTATTATATATATAAAAAGCACTTTACGTCTGTCTGTCTGTCTGTCTGTTTGTTTGTATGTTCACTATGCACGCCCAGATTATGAAAGCTAGGGCTACCAAATTTTTACCACACACTCCCCTTCCCCCAAGGAAGGTTTTAACCAAATTCCAAAATTCGAGGGCTGTTTTTAAGGAGCCCATAACAACATTTATTTATACACCCTCATTTTTTACAACTTTATGAGCTGACGGCTAGGACTACCAAATTTTTAGCGTATACTCCCCTTCCTCCAAGGAAGGTTTTAGTTAAAATCCGAAATTCGAGGGCTGTTTCTAAGGGGGTCATAACCAATCTTTTTCACACCCCTCCAACTTTTACAACGTTTCGTAGTTAACATCCATGTAGAAGTGGTTCTATAGGTACAAACAGGTTCCTCACAATGTGGGTCTCATAAGGCATCCTCAGTCGTAAGGGAGCCAACAATGCCTCCTGGGAATTGGCCCCAAGGGTTTTCCCACAATATTAGGGGCAGGAGGCCCATGCCCTCTTGGCTTATCGACTAGAGGAAAAGAGGTTCGTAGCTTACCTACCCCGACCTTGATAGCATGGGGGGTGCAGCCCCATTTGGAAATTAGGGCCCAAAGAGTCAAAAAGATGAGCCTACTGCATTAAAATTTGGTACAATAATTAACATAAATGACTACGAACCCATTTATACATCAATATCATAGTTTAACTATAGGCTGAGTTTTATTATTGGGCGTTTAAGGGGGGTCTAGCGATGAAATTCTTTCCCGAGCAACCTGTCGCAACATGTACGCGCCTGCCGTTGGCCACCGGTGCCTGACTGAGCCGGTCAGTGACGCAGTAGCATTGGATGGGGAAAAGATGTACTTCCAGGACATTTAGAAGTAGCTGTACCCAATGGACGGGTACAGCTACAGCAGAATATGTCGCGCTACGAGACGGGTATTTGGAAAAAACATAGGTTTCATATTAATTAATACATTTATCTTTCTTAATACTGGTATGTTTTTAGTATGTGAAATGCTCGTAATATATTTTAATCATAGTGGATAGTGTTAAAAAATTCCCATTTGTGTAAATGATATAATTCAAATCTATTTACTGATTTTCGGTAAAAATCTGTCTTGCCTGAAGAAAATCTAAATATAGAAGCAATGGTATATGGGACGGATTTGAATAAAAGTTAATTATAGAAGTAAATAAAAGCAAATTCGTATGAGGCAATATAATTTCAGAGAGTATTGTTGATACATAAGCAGCTAATTCAGTGGACCATTGACAAAACAGACATTCATATTAGGTCCCGTAATTTCCTTGATATTTCTCTTGACAGTTTTTCTGAAAGATCATTAGAAAATGTCAGAGATAATTAGTTCAAGGAAAACTCGGGACAAAATATGAAGATCTGTTTTGTGTCTGTTTTTGTCAAATGTTCAATGAATTAGCTG
>NC_061097.1:30453798-30465517 GCF_015104395.2 Macrobrachium nipponense
AACACAAATCTCTATATCCTTAGAGAATCCGTACAATATTCGAACTAGCAAGTCTTCTCTCCCACCGTTATCCCTACATTAAGGGGTCGGTTGCCTGATGCGCCTTCTCTTCTGCCTTCTATCAAAGGCATCATCAGGCATGGTTAGATGATTGGCAAAGGGGGCTTTTTACGACAGCCTGCCCTTGCTGTCATCACAGTTATTGGCAGTGCATAGCCTTTTACTAAAAAGTAAGACCGCAAGGCAGCAGTTTCCAAAGTTATTGGCTGTGGACGTAGCCTTTGACTAAAAGTCTACCCTGCAAACCAGTGGTTTCCATAGTTATTGGCATTGGACCTAGCCTTTTACTAAAAAAGTCACCTTAGCAGTTTCCACAGTTATTTGCAGTGGGCCTAACCTTTTACTAAAAGTCCACCTAGCAGTTTCCACATTACGGTGGGCCTAGCCTTTTACTAAAAAGTAAGACTACAAGGAACAGTTTCCAGATTGTTAGCAGTGGGCCTAGCCTTTTACTAAAAAAGTATCACTGCAAGGCAGCAGTTTCCACAGTTATTAGGTGGTGGACGTACCCTTTTGACTAAAACGTAAGACTGCAAGGCAGCAGTTTCCACAGTTATTGGCTGTGGACGTAGCCTTTGACTCAAAAGTCGACCTGCAAAGCAGTAGTTTCCACAGTTATTGGTGTTGGACTAGCCTTTTACTAAAAAGTCCACCTAGCAGTTTCCACAGTTATTGGCGGTCGGCCTAGCCTTTTACTAAAAAGTAAGAAAAACAAGGCAGCAGTTTCCAGAGTTATTGGCAGTGGGCCTAGCCTTTTACTAATAAGTATGACTGCAAGGCAGCAGTTTCCACATTATTGGCAGTGGGCCTAGCCTTTTACTAAAAAGTATGACTGCAAGGCAGCAGTTTCCATATTATTGGAGGTGGTCTAGTCTTTAACTAAAAATTATGACTGCAAGGCAGCGGTTTCCACAGTTATTGGCAGGGGCCTAGCCTTTTACTAAAAGTATGACTGCAAGGCAGCAGTGTCCACAGGTTATGACAGTTGGCCTAGCCTTTACTAAAAATTATGACTGCAAGGCAGCGGTTCCACAGTTATTGGCAGAGGACCTAGCCTTTTACTAAAAGTATAACTGCAAGGCAGCAGTTTCCACAGTTATTAGGCGGTGGACGTAGCCTTTGATTATAAAGTACGACTGCAAGGCAGCAGTTTCCATAATTATTGGCTGTGGATGTAGCCTTTGACTAAAACGTAAGACTGCAAGGAAGTAGTTTTCACAGTTATTGGCTGTGGACGTAGCCTTTGACTTAAAGTCCACCTGCAAGGCAGCAGTTTCCATAGTTATTGGCTGTGGATGTAGCCTTTGTCTAAAAAGTTCACCCGAAAGGCAGAAGTTTCCATAGTTATTGGAGTTGGAACTATCCTTTTACTAAAAAAAGTAAGACTATAAGGCAGAAGCTGGCCTTTTAGTCGCCTATTACGACATACAGGACCTAGGGTGGTAGTATTCTTACACCCCTACCTCAAGATCAATATTCGCGCCTGCAAGTATCCGTTAGCAATTTTTTTTTTCTTTTGCATCGATCTTATAAATTCAATAATCTGGCACTGTTGGCATATGGAAGTTTGTATTTACGTAAATATCTAATGAGAATAAGTAATAAGGGCATTCCACTGAGGTGTTAGAGATGTGTATTTCTGGTGATACAAGTTCACTCTCGACGTTGTTCGGAAGTCACGTAAAGCCGTTGTCCTGTTGCTGAATAACCACTGGTTCCATGCAACGTAAAAACACCATACAAACAAAAACAATAAGTAACAAGGTCACAGATACATGTGATTCACTAATGGTTATTGACCTCTTCAAAATACCCATGAACTTGATCTCATTTTAATACTAACGTACAGAAAAACAGTATTCACGAATTGTCCAAATAACTTCGAGAGCGAATGGTAAAGCTTAAGCAATTATGGTTTCCTTTATTGGGTGACTATAATAATTACAAAGCGAAAATACCCTTTCATAAAACTGTTGGCTTGAGCGTTGTCCCTGAAATAAGAGGTTAACAGTATTAAACGGAGCTTTGCGAAATATCGCCAATATGGCTTCCACCCGAACTGCAATTTTTGCAGTCATTTGTTTTTGTTTATACCTTGTTTGGGCAGATGATCTGTGTGATGCAGTCTCTCTCTCTCTCATACCAGAGACATTAAATGGTTGGATAGGCACATGTAGTACAGTCCTTAAATCGTTGAGACAAGCAGCTCTCATATAATACAGACTGCGCAATTCTTGTATTGTATTAGTAATACATATTATTTTAGCTGTTTCACATTTGGTATTGTTTGACGTGTAACCTTTCAAAAAATACTGCATATTGAGTATCATTTAATTGGTTTTAGAATGTTTTTCTCTGGATATTCTTCAGTATTGTGTGCTTGTGGTCTCTGGTGGGATTATCAGACAACATTATATCAAAATGATGTGTGCGTAAACTCTGCAATTTGGTTTTAATCTTTGGAATACGAAAGGTTCAGATTGCGAAATAAGTCGGAAGAAGCTGCCCTTAACAAATCCAAGTTAGAACATATAAGTGTGGGATATGCCAAAAGACTATTAGTTAAATCAAGTAGTTTATGCAAAGGCACTAAAATCAAACCCACCTAGTACTGTCAATAGTTCTATAAAAAGAAATATACCATCTAATGATAAAATGCTGCATGATGAGGTAAGCATATTGCCTTTCTGAGACTTTGCCACAGTGTATTAACAGTGGGGCATTGCCCATCCCCGTACAAACCTTCGTCCCCCATTACAATTAGTAGTACAAACCTCTCTCAGGCCTTGTCCTTGCCTGATTTGATGGAGGTTCCACTTAAAACCAACTTGCCTGGTGCACACTGCTGTGGGAAGGTGCAAAAACCTAGAAGCCCACCACTCCTATTAATCGAAAAAGAGAGAGATCCATCTCTCTCACCCCCCTCCATCAGAAACATTAAAGCTATGACGTCAAATATTTGATGTTTTTTATCTGTTGATGTTTTCTGATCAACTGGAAGATAACTTGAATAAATCAGAAATTCAAGTTGAGGTCTACCATCCGCCTCAACAAATAGATCAAAAGGACACAAAGAAAAAGACAAACGTAAAACCCAATATATCAAGACCATCTCTAAAGAAACCTACAGGAAATAATGTTAGATTAAAAGTTGCCAATGGGAAGACCTCATCCAAGATGTCTTCCAGAAGTGATCCATAGTTTTCTCCTCCATTTTGCAATGGAATTGTCAGGGTTTAAGGGCCAAATATGAAGAACTTAAGCTACTAATTCATGAGCATTCCCCTAAATTGTATGTCTACAGGAGAGCAAGCTTGTGCTAATACTCCTTGTCCTCGAGAGTATATTAGCTATAGAACACCATATAATCAACAAGCAGGGAGCCATGGCGGAAGTCTCATTTACGTTCGTTGAGATGTTCCCCAAATATCTTTGTCTATTCGTACACCTCTGCAGGCAGTGGTTGTACAGATTGATATGGGAGAAAATATACAATAGCTCTCTGTACCTACCTCCAAATGATAATATTTTGTATGATAATTTAGTAGAGGTGATTCAACAACTCCCCCCAACCTTTTTCTCTTACTGGGAGATTTGAATGGTAGACATCCTTTATAGGGCGCATGTTTTAGCAAACACAAGGGGCAATATTATATCATCAATTGTGGAAAATGAGGATGTCGGACTCCTTAATACAGGAGAGCCCACACACTTTTCATGCCAGACAGGTACCTTGTCATGCATTGACCTATCAATCGCAAGCTCTCGATTTCGAATGGAGGACATTAGATGATTGGCATACTAGTGATCATGCACCAATCATTGTAAATACCAACAATGGTCCACCTTTACAGAGATCGCCACGATGGAATCCTGACAAGGCAGACTGGGGTAGATTTCGTGAGCTAAGCGAAATTGAAGGGAATGCAGAACAGTTTTTGAAAATATTGATGGATGCCATAGACATGCTGAATGGAACCCTTTATACAGCAGGAGTCAATTCAATTCCCAAAACAACAGGGTTATTCAAACGACGACCAGTCCCCTGGTGGTCTTCAGAACTAAATGCCTTGCCACAGAGCCCCAAGAAGGTCTTTAACCCGATTGCGCAGACACCGTACTGAGGAGAATTTGATTATATACAAGAAATGTAGAGTGCAGTTCCGTCGTGCCATGAAAGAAGCCAGGCGCCATTCTTGGGTGTCTTTTGTTTCCTCCATTAACAGTAGAACACCACCATCTTCTGTGTGGAGGAAAAGTAAAAAAGATAGCAGGCAAATTCACACCCACCCACCACCAGTGTTGAGGTGAATGATCAGTATGTGACTGGAGCAACTGAGGTTAGCAATGCCCGTGGCAGATCATTTCTCATATGTATCACACAAGTTGTGAAGCAAGCTCCTGGTCACCAGTTTAGGAGCATTGAAGAAAAGAAAATTTTTAAATTTTGCAACAGGAAGGGAAGAGTCATCAACTCTCCTTTTACTGAAAGAGAATTTGATTCCGCACTTGCTACGTGTAATGATACAGCCCCTGGACCCGATGGAATTCCATATGCAGTGATTAAACATGTACCTGTTAATACCACGTTATTTATTTTAAGCATTATTGATAGAATATGGCATGATCATAGTTATCCAAGTGTTTGGGAACTAGCATTATTTTAGCCTTTTTAAAACCTGGTAAGGATAAGTTTTTAGCTGCAAGCTATCGACCAATTGCATTGACATCTTGTTTATGTAAGATCATGGAGAAGATGTCAATGTAAGACTGGTATGGTACCTGGAAAAGAAGGGTATTTTTATCACCTATCCAGTGTGGATTTAGAAAAATGCATTCAACGACTGATGTATTGATGCGACTGAATCCTCTATTGTGAAGCCTTTGCTTCCAAACAGCACCATGTAACAGTCTTTTTTGATCTTGAGAAGGCATATGAATATGCATGGAGATATGGTATACTTAAAACCATTCATGATTGGGGTTTACGAGGAGAGTTACCATTGTTCATTCAATCATATTTGTTTCACATAGATATTTTCAAGTGAGAGTGGGGGAAACTCTATCAGATAGGAGATGTCAGGAAGGAGGAGTTCCCCAGGGTAGTGTGCTAAGTGTAACACTATTTGCACTAGCCATTAATGGGATATCCTCCGTCATTCCCCAAGATATTCTCTCAGCATTATTTGAGATGAATCTCTCCATATCATTTGCTGGGTCTAGAATGTCGATGGTTGAGAGAAAACTACAACTCTCAATTGACAAAAATTATTCAGTGGGCTGATATGAATGGATTTAAGTTTTCAACAGCAAACTGTTGTTGTCCATTTCTGTCGTATTCGGGGAGTACAATCCAGACCCAGAAATATATACATCAACGGCCAACGGATCCCATGTGTTAAATGAAGCTAGATTTTAGGTTTGATATTTGATTGCAGGTTGACATGGGTTCCTCACTTAAAGGCGTTAAAAGTTAAGTGTCTTGAGGCTTTGAATCTTTTAAAAATTTTAAAAGTATTGTCACATCATCATGGGGGGCAGACTGCAAAACTATTTTTAAAAATTATACAAGGCTGTAATTTTTTCAAAAATTAGTTATGGTTGTGAAATATACTCCTCAGCCACCCCAGGCCGATTAAAGGTATTAGATTCTATACACCATGCTGGTATTAGATTGTCTACAGGAGCGTTTAGAACTTCGCCTATTCCAATTCCAAGTCTCCTTGTTGACGCTGGAGAATAAACTTTAGACCTTTACCGAAAGTCTTCTATTATTCAGTATTGGTTTAGGTTGCAAAGACTTCCCAATTCTTTAGCCTGTCAGACTGCAAACTTTGTAAGGCATTGTAGATATTTTGAGTTACACCCAAAATCTCCTCAACCCTATGGTTTTCGGGTAAAACAATTAATAAACGTCTTGATATAGCAAGAAATAGAGTTTCTTCCATTTAGGATATCACCAAGCCCTCCATGGAAATTACCAGAGATATCTTTTTGTAAATATTTTATTGGTATAAAAAGAACATGACTGAATTAGAAGCCAGGTCTCTCTTTCATGAACATGTCGAAGAACATAGGGAATCGACTTTTATATCAGTACAGATGCCTCCAAATCTGATGCTGGCGTTGGATTTGGAGTATATAGTAGTTCTTTTAACTGTAGAAGTGCACTTCTCTAGTATCTTCCATATTTACTGCAGAACTATATGGCATATTAACCGCTATTGAGAAAATAGCATTAAAGATGAGGGCAATTTTACCATTTTAGTGACGAAAGAAGTGTCTTTCAAGCTTTAGAAGTTTTTAATTCTAGTAATCCTTTGGTTTTAAAGATTTTAGAGTGGCTTTTCATTATTGGTCTGAAAGGCATAAACAGTTTCGATTTTGTTTTGGTTCCGGCACACGTAGGTGTGTGTGTGGAAATGGTGAGGCAGATTCACTGGCAAAGAATGCTGCAGCTGAGTTGCTACCACGAGAAGGTATCCCATTTCCATGTAATGGTTTTTTTTTACCTACAATTAAGAATTTTATCTATAATAATTGGCAAAAGCATTGGGATAGCTTAGCTAATAATAAGATGAGAGAAATAACAAATGTTATATCCCTTGGAAATATAACGTGATACCCCGAAAGTGGGAGACTACTCTTTGTCGTCTCCGAATTGGTCACACTCGGATGACACATGAGTTTTCTGCTAGCTGGCCAACACCAACCATATTGTGATGACTGTTTGATACCCTTGACCGTGAGGCATTTGTTAACTGAATGCCCCACTTATAGCACGGAAAGAATAGATATCTGTTTGAGGCTCGAGGTGAGGATGGCAGGTTCATCCTTGCCAAGATTCTCGGGCTGATGTGCCATACAATGCAAGTGGCATTTTTTAGATTTATTTCAGAAGCAGGTCTTATGAAGCTATTTAAACTTTTACAATGATATATTTGCTTTTATGGTTTTAATTGAATATACTTTTATTCTTTATTTATAATAAACGATATCGGCGTCAATGACCTTTGATGTCAGGATGCCAGGGAAAACTTCCAATCATTCATTCATTCATTCAGATTGCGAAAAGTGGTGTATTTTTGCAAAATGTTTCGCACGTACAAGTGCGCGGGCTCCAAAAGCACTTAGGGTATCCTTCTAAAGATGTTAATAATTTTCACTATGAAGTGAATGGTTTTTCTGATTTTTATTTTTAGATGTGTGTTGGTTTTGTAACGAATTTAGGAGAAGTAAGTGATTTTACATATGAGGCTTTTCCATTAGTTTTGAAGTAATGTTGACGAATTTTTCCTTTATTTACGCGGACTGGAAAAGGCTGATTGAACCACTCTGCTCTTGTGCAAGTGGAACTATAAAGAAAGGGGGGAGGTGAAGGTGTGGGAGTGGAATCACAATGGGAAACCATTGTAGAGTTTGGGGTAAGTCTTAGGGGAAGAACAGAGAGCAATAAATTATTAAGGTATGTACACAGATAATGCACTTAGGATTTATTGCACCCTTGGTCAGGTTAGGGGAAGCGTTCAGTTGCATTGATATTCTTCTCTTCTAAACCTTTTGCAAACCCGCTACCTTTGTTTTTTGCTTTATAGTTTATTCTCCGATTTATCTCTAATCTTTACCTATTTGTTAATGTTGTCTCCAAGTATAAATCGAAGTCAGCCAATTTATCTCTCCTAAAAATTGGAGAAATGGGAGAAATAGAGTAAAAGTCAGGAATTACAGATGCAATATTTTATTAATAGCCTTAATAAAATTCAAAGCTCTGTCAGCCTGGTTTCCCTTAACTTTCATATTCTTATATTTCCAAGTGTCCAATTTTCCAAACACTGTCAGACATTTTCATCAATCTCGGCTGCTTTTCTTCTCTGTCCCTCTGTCCACCTTCAACTGACAAACAGTTACATAACCCACAAATATTGCACTTGTATTTTCTAACGTTTATTCTATTTCTTCCATTCCTCCATCCCTAGACATGCCAAGTAGACACTGAAACGTATACTGTTGATATGAGCTTCTCTCTCATTACAGCAATTCTGATATAGATTCTAATAAATTAACATCTCCGCTACAAATCGCATCTGTATCACTTCCATCAAAAATTGATTACAATTCCATAAACATAATTTTTTCTTTAACTCTTCATCACCTCGCAGTACTCTGTCTGGTAAATCACATTAAAGACGTAACATTACTGCATAAATAAACCTTAACTAGTATTCCAGTATAAGTAATTTTTTCATCAGTCCTACTTCCTCAATCAAAACCTTGCTGTATATAGTCCCAGATGGTAAGTGTTGTTGTGCCCTTATATTATTTCAGTCGTCCATCCTCAGTAACAATATCAACCAAATTCCCTCAGTGACGTTTAATTCAATAGTACCCCACCATTTCTGGTAGTCTGTCTACCTTGTTCATTTGAATCCGTTACATCAGATTGTTACATAAAATTCGCCTGTGGTCTGTACTTGTATTTCCATCAACTAGCAGGTTTTCAATAGCTGTTTTTGTGTCCTCAGTAGTCATTTCCGCAAACATGCTTGTTTCCACCTTCATTTCAAACCCTCTTGCGTCATTCAGAGCAACCTACGTCACTCGTGTTTTGTACATTCAGCGACTTTTCGAAATCCTGTCCCCTTCGACACAGGTCGGGAGTTTTCTTCGAACTGCTTCTCTCAATTTGCGTCTTTTATTCTAAGAACCATTTGCTGATTAACCCTCTGTGCATTTTAATTTCCTTCTTAGTTTGCTGACTCGGATTGACTTTTATGTTTTCGACATATACCTTTTTTTTCCACTTACTTTGTCATCTGAATTTCTGGCAAAAAAAAAAAAAAAAAAAAAAAAAAAAAGCAAGCGTATCCATCGGAAAACACGAAATGATTAGTGTTTCACTTGGTGTGTCACAAATCTTTCAAAGAATCGCTCGAGAGAGAGAATTTGTCAGTTTATGTCGGTAAACTTTCCCACAGAAATCATGTTGAGAAAAACAGTTGATGGCATTATGATTTCATGTCATTATCCTGGACGCCTGTATTTCAGTATATCAAATATTCTCATGGGAAAGTTGATAAAGACTGCAAGCAAGAATTAATACCCCTGAGTGAATTTACAAAGGCCGAGATAGTCACTGGCTATACACTGCTTCATATACAATGAGTATGTGGTGCATTATAATTTGTAATATTTTTTCAGTCTGATAAACACATTTATAGGAAATTTACAATTTAGCAACATATAAAATAACAAGTAAGCCGTAAGTCCTCTCTTATAGCTATATAATTTTTTTTAGTAAATGAAGTTAGGTGCAAAGGAGACTTCTCCGAAGTAGGTGAGGTATAATGGAAAAACTAGAGCGACAGTGTTTCCTTTGAAGTTAGAGGCATCATGAATTCCCAATGACATTTTCTCTCTCTCTCTACATTTAAAGGGAAGGGTTAGTAATGTTTCTAGTCCGAACTAGTAGTGGAGTATTATACACACACCGCACGCACACGATTTTTATTTCACAACTTCTTTCCTTTCAGGTGTCTAGGTCATTTTTTTTTTTTTGTCTTCAGAAAAGTAGTTGCTTTTCAGTTTCCTTTGATAGATTCCTTTTCAAATTCCTTGTCACGAATCAGTAACGAAAAAGCCCTGTTTGGATATCCGTTCTTAATTGACTTTTGATTTGAATGTTAACTGCCCATATTTACATATGTCACACCTTGAAGTCTTTGAAACACGAAAAGCATCTTTTTTTTTTATTCACTTATCATGAAAGGCATATTTTACATTTAAATGATCCGAATTTTACTGTTATTGGATGATTTTGTTTTTCATGAAAGATTTGTCGATGTTTCTAACGGTGATTCATTTCTTTGTCATATAATTGATATAACAGCTTTTCCATGTTATTTCTTGCAAAAACCGTGTTTCGGGTATTCATGCAAACTCACCCCCCCCCCCACCCCCACCTCTCTCTCTCTCTCTCTCTCTCTCTCTCTCTCTCTCTCTCTCTCTCTCTCTCTCTCTCCAAGTTTTTTTTAAATACAGGACTGAAACTTGAGTAATTATTTGTCCATTCGTATACATATAATACTACGTGGATTTTTTTTCTTAATGGCACCCCAGAGATTTCAGTGGAAATATTCTGCTTTCATGATCATATTACTCCATATGTCACTTCTGCTGTCATTCCCATCATGTGGGGGTTGTACTTTCTGAAGAGTAAATAAAAAATTGCAGCGTATTTTCAAATGAATTCAAAGATAATAATTTTATAAAAAATCGAACGCATTCTTCGTAGGTCTGTCTTCATTCAGCTTGACCGCTGGTTTAGTGGGTAGCGTCGTGGCATTGCCACTCCGATGTCGATACTGCGAGTTCGCGTCCTTCCTCAGGGCGATGGAAAATCACTGGCTCCGAATCATAATCAGTTCCTACTGCATTGTGGGGTCTTCGGTGGGAGGTTGAAACCAACACTTCTTTGGAAGATTGAATTCCTAGTCAGTGGCCCCTCTGTGCTTGTTCCATGTGAATAGGTTTCATCTATATAATAATAATAATACTAATATAATAATTATTAATTTCAAGTCAGTGGCCCCTCTGTGCTTGCTCCGTGTGAATATTTTTCATCTACTACTACTACTACTACTACTACTACTACTACTACTGCTGCTGCTACTACTACTACTACTACTACTACTACTAATAATAATAACAATAATAATAATAATAATAATAATAATAAAGATAATAATAATAAATTTTCAAGCCGGTGGCTCCTGTAGTGTGGCTTGTCCCCTGCGAATAGGTTTCATATACTGGAATAATAATAATAATAATAATAATAATAATAATAATAATAATCTGGAAAACTTAAAAGCAAATTTTTTTCCTTGTGGTCGACAGGGAAACACATTTAAGAAGGGAGATTCTGGTTCGGGTCCTGAAGAGATTTTGGTCGAACCGACAAGGGAATCGGACGACCTGTTTGTTTCCAGTGACGAAATCTTTTCTCGTAATTCAGGAAGTGGTCCTGAAAGTGTTTTCTTTCTTTTCTTTTTTTTTTTCTTTTAAAGGAAAGTCTTAAAATGGGAAACTTTATCTTGCAGAGAAACTTCAGCTAATACTCAATGCTTCTTTCGAGACTTTTTTTTTTTTTAAATCGTATTTTCGATTATTTATATATAACAATGATACTGACACACACACACACACACACACACACACACAGAGGTGTTATTCATATTCACATCTTTACCTTTCTCTTTTCCTTCCGATTCTGCAAGAAGAAAATGTACAGTATGAAACGAATTCCTTCAGAATTGACTAGCTGTTTTTCTCGTTCGTTTTGAAGAGTTTGAACGCGACAAGGAAAATGTAATGATTTTTTTATTATTATTATTATATTAGTAGTAGTAGTAGTAGTAGTAGTAGTACTTTAGTAGTAGTCGTCATATGGAACAAGCAAAAAATAAAGAACCTAGATAATAAATGCGTGATAAGTGCGTCCATACTTCCTCGGTAGGAAGCAACTGAGGTTCGAATTGAAATACATAAATTTTTAAGGTTCTCGGAAAAAATACTGGTCTGCCATGGAGATGCTGATCAATAGAAACACCCCCCACCCCCTTCCATCCCCCCCATAAAAAAAAAAAACACACACGCACAC
>NC_061097.1:30466017-30576017 GCF_015104395.2 Macrobrachium nipponense
GTTCTGGGAGCCTTGAGACCGGGCGACTGGATGGTGTCCTTAGACTTGCAGGACGCGTACTTCCACATCCCGATCCACCCTCTTTCAAGAAAGTATCTAAGGTTTGTCTTAGACAAAAAAGTGTGGCAGTTCAGAGCTATGTGTTTTCGGACTGACCACGGCTCCAATGGTGTTCACTGTAGTAATGAAGAACGTAGCGAGGTGGCTACACTCTTCGGGAATAAGAGTTTCCCTGTACCTCGACGACTGGCTGATCAGAGCGTCGTCGAGAGAAGATGTCTGAAGGACTTGCAGTTCACTTTAGCCCTAGCGAAGTCCCTGGGACTTCTGGTCAACCTCGAAAAAGTCGCATCTGACCCCACCCCGAACACAGTCCATCGTGTATCTGGGGATTCAGATGGATTTCAGTGGCTTTTCGAGCGTTTCCGTCCCAGGAACGTCAGCGGCTAGGCTTAGAAAAGATCTCAGCCTTTCTAAGGAAAGAGACTTGCTCGCGAGGGAATGGATGAGTCTGCTGGGACCATTTCCTCGCTGGAAAGGTTTGTCCTTGGGAAGACTGCACATCAGGCCTCTCCAATTTTTCCTTGCGGACGAGTGGAAGGCCAAGGACGATCTCAATGCCATATTGAGAATATCGCTTCCGATCAAGAACCATCTAAGATGGTGGTTGGACCCTCAGAAGCTTCAGGAGGGCGTGTCCCTAAGTCTTCTGAGCCCCGACCTAGTGTTGTTCTCCGACGCTTCCATCACGGGCTGGGGAAGCAACACTAGGAGGGAAGGAAGTGTCAGGCTCCTGGAGAGGGGAACAGGTAGCCTGGCATATAAATGTCCAAAGAACTGGCAGCAGTATTTCTGTCCCTGCAGTTCTTCGAAAGAAGTTTGGAGAACAAGATTGTTCAGATAAACTCGGACAATACCACAGCACTCGCTTATTTAAAAAACCAGGGAGGAACAACCACTCCAGAACGTTTTGTTTTCCCTAGCGAGAGAGAGATTCTGCTGTGGGCAAAGAGAAGAATTGTGACTATCCTGACGAGATTCATTGCAGGAGTGCAAAACGTCAGGGCAGATCTTCTCAGTCGTCGGAACAAGTCCTACCGACGGAATGGACCTTGAACGAAGACGTTTGTCGAGACCTTTGGACGTTGTGGGGACGTCCATGGTCGACTTATTCGCGACGTCAAGGACCAAGAGACTTCCTCTTTACTGCGCCCCGGTCCCTTGGATACCAGAAGCAAAGTCGCGGTAGACGATTTGCTTTGGAATTGGACGGGTCTAGACTTGTACGCCTTCCCACCATTCAAGATTTTGGGGGAAGTCATGAGGAAGTTTGCGGCTCAGAAGGGACGAGGTTAACCCTGATCGCTCCGATGTGGCCAGCGAGAGAATGGTTCACAGAGGTCATGTCTTTTCCTTGTAGACTTTCCAAGGACATTGCCCTGGAGGAAAGATCTACTCAAACAGCCCCGCCCCACTTTGAAAGGTTTCACCAAAACCTCTCCGCTCTGGTGTCTGACTGCGTTCAGACTATCGAAAAGTTTGGCCAGAGCGAGAGGTTTTTCGAAAGCAGCTGCGAGAGCAATCTCACATGCAAGACGTGCTTCCACAAGAGCTGTTTACCAATCGAAGTGGGCTTCCTTCAGGGCATGGTGTAAAAAGGAGGGAGTTTCCTCTTCCTCGACCTCTGTGAACCAAATGCTGATTTTCTGCTCTTCCTTAGGAATGTGCAAAAATTAGCGGTCCCTACCATCAAGGGATATAAAAGCATGTTGTCAGCAGTTTTTTAGGCACAGAGGCCTTGACCTGTCTGACAACAAGGACATTCATGACCTTTTTAAAGTCTTTCGAGACCTCGAAGTTCCTCAAATGAGACCTCCATCATGGAACCTTGACGTAGTCCTTAAATTCCTTATGTCAAGCCCTTTCGAATCCCGCGTTCAAGCAGCGTCTCTTCGAAACCTGACAAGGAAGGCTCTTTTCCTAACTTCTCTTGCGACGGCTAAGAGAGTTAGTGAAATTCAAGCGTTTAACAAGTTAATGGGATTCAAAGGAGACAATGCTTTCTGCTCGTTGAACCCCAACTTTCTTGGCGAAGAATGAAAATCCTTCGAAACCCTTGGCCAAAGACTTTCGAGATCAAGGGTATGTCAATCTGGTGGGCCAAGAACCAGAGAGAGTCCTGTGCCCGGTCAGGGCTCTCAAGTTCTACGTGCATAGAATGAAAGAGGTAAGAGGTCCCTCAAGTAATCTCTGGTGCTCTGTGAAGAGACCAGAGTTACCTTTATCGAAGAATGCTGTTGCTTTCTTTCTAAGGGACATCATTCGGGAGGCTCATTCATCTTTCCAGAAGACTGATTTGAGCCTCTTACGAGTGAAAGCGCACGAAGTTCGAGCCGTCGCTACCTCTCTTGCCTTCCAAAAGAACATGTCAATCAAGGACATCCTTGATTGCACCTTTGGAGGAGTAACTCCGTCTTCGCCTCACATTACCTAAGGGATGTGAGAACGATTTATGACGATTGTAATGCACTGGGGCCATACGTTTCTGCGGACACAGTATTGGGGTCCGGAAGTAGCTCTTTCCCTATCCCTTAGTTAGGATTAGGTTAGTTTGTTGTTGTGTTTTTAGGTTGTGGTGAGTCTTATGTGAAGATCTCCCATCCTTTAGTTAGTTTTAAGGGGTTTTTTGTGAATAGTTGGTCAGGTGGTGGTCAGGTGGTGGTCAGTTGCTTCGTTGCCCTCATTTGTATGGCCTCGATGATCTTGTCACGTTGAGGTCTCGTACCCGTTGACAGATCATCCAGAGCGCACCAGCACTACAGGTCTCCACCTGGCTGGCAACTCTGATTTAAGCAAAAGCAGCCTTACGTGACAGTAATCACATAGTCTACTTTGCAAACAGGTGAGGAACCAAGATGTATATCATCTACTTAATTTAAGTTTCCTAAAAAAATCCTATTCTGTCTCTTCCCACCATCCAAAGGTGGGATTCAGCTATATTATATCTTGTCAGTAAGTGCATGAACAAAATGTTATTGTTATTATACAATTAAGTTTGTTCATACTTACCTGGCAGATATATATAATTAAAGTGCCCGCCCTCCTCCCCTCAGGAGACAGAGGCATTAATAAAATATGAATAGAAAATGGGAATGGTTCCTGATATCCGCCTCCCAGCGGCGGGAATGGGTACTACCACCTGGCCGCCCACTGCGTGTGCCGCGAGTTTTGAAATTTCTGTCGGACGTCAGAAAATACAGCTATATATATATCTGCCAGGTAAGTATGAACAAACTTAATTGTATAATAACAATAACATTTTTACTGAATTTTCACAAGAAAAATCACAAAAACAGTTTGATTCAAGTTATTACCCTTCTGAATGTATATCTTGATGATTTTTGAAGACACTCACATCCCGCATGGGTATTTAGCCTCTCAGACTTTACCTTGGCTCATTTCCAACTTTCATTTAATCAAAATTTTTTTGGGCT
This sequence comes from Macrobrachium nipponense, assembly GCF_015104395.2. Classification (NCBI taxonomy): domain Eukaryota; kingdom Metazoa; phylum Arthropoda; class Malacostraca; order Decapoda; family Palaemonidae; genus Macrobrachium; species Macrobrachium nipponense. The sequence goes on from NC_061097.1 coordinate 30,469,512, forward strand.
AGCAGTGTTTCATAAAATCACACTTTTAATCTAGGAAAATTGCTGAAAAGTCCTAAAATAAACTTGGAATAAAGTCACATTCAATGAATGTGACTTTATTCCAAGTTTGCTTTGGTCACTTGTCTATTTTTTTTGCAGGCCTCTGGAAACGGCAGAAGAAAATGCATCTCGACTCGCACAAAATCCTCAGCTGACGCTTCCGTACCCAGAGTGTTGTGATACCAAAAAAGATTCGATTGTCGAGTGTCCCCACTGTGATGTAAGTAATGTTTGCCTTTTAACTCTTGTTTGCCACATAGGTTTAAGACTGTTTGCCTTTTCAACTCTTAGGGGGTTAGTGCCATCAGTGCACCTCACTTGATGCACTTTAGGCATTACTTAAGGGTCTTTGCAGCATCCCTTCTGCCCCTAGCTGCAAGCCCTTTCATTCATTTTTACTGTACCTTAATTCTTATTGTCTTCCATCTTACTTTCCACCCTCTCCTAAAAAATTGCTTCATAGCACAACTGCAGAGTTTCCCTCATGTTTCACCTTTCAAATATTCTTTTATTCTGAATTTCTCTTTCATTTCAGATTGACCTCATATGTTGCAGTGTTGGCCCTTTGGCATAAATTTTTTATTCTATTCCATTCCTGTTGTCTTAACAATTAACTAAAATGGGTTATAAAGGTCATATGTTTTGATAGTATCTATGTCTTGAACTCTTGACGTTCTATAACTGTGAATATGTACCTAAATAAGATACATTTTATTTTATGGTTTATCAAGTTACAGTACATTGTGCATGAAAGTTTAACAGCAAATTTGGTGTTGAGCACATGACAGATGTTTTACTTTTGTTATGCTTATTATTGGAAGCCCAAAACTAATGTTTACATATTTTTTTGTAGTCAAGTGTTGATATCATTTTCTGTTGAAAATAAGTTGACATTGGGTTTTGATATTTTAAAGCATTTCAATGATGTGTACACTTCTTTATTTTTACTATCATTTGCTTGTGACTGTTATTGCCACTGCTTTTACTCCCCGATATGTAATTTTTTGTGTGGAAACGTAAGTATAATGATGTGAAATGTTTTTCATGCTCCAAATAAAATGTGACTCATTTTTATTTTTAGTTCCTCGTTGGACGAGTCGGTTATGTGCTCGACTACTGATCTCAGGGTTTGGGTTTGATTCCCTGCTCTGCCAATGCAGAATCAGAGGAATTTATTTCTGGTGATAGAAATGCATTTCTTGATGTGGTTCGGATCCTACAATAAACTGTAGGTCCTGTTGCTAAGTAATTGGTTCCTAGCCATGTAAAAATATCTAATCTTTTGGCCCAGCCCTAGGAGAGCTGTTAACGCTCAGTGGTCTGGTTAAACTAAGATATACTATTTAATTGTTATTCTTGTCTTCCAGTCATCGTACTGTAGTCGAGAATGCAGAGCGAGCGCTTGGACGCAGTACCACGAGACGCTTTGTCTGCGTTCTTTTACACCAGATCCCTCTCATCCCCTCGTTATGCTACAGGAGGCTTGGAAGTATGTTTTCTCAGAATTTTGTGTTCATGTGTATATTTGGAAATATGGATCTTTTGTATTATTGTGGCCAGCCCGGTGAGAATTAAGAATTTCAGCTTGGGCTGGTTACAAAATGTTTTATGAAATATGTAATTGCTTAGTTCTGAGTGGTATAAATAAGTGGGATTTGACGAAGGAAAAATCTATTTCTGGGTGATTGGCTCGTGTCGCCCTATGAAAGTAATCCTTAATATCATCTTTCTAGTAAAACTATCCTAAAATTACCAGAGAAAAAACAAAATTAAGAAAAAAGTCAGTAAGACTGACTCGCTCACTCTTAAAAAGAAGTGTCGGTATGAAATAGGGGCGAGTGTGGAACACTACCACGAGACAAACACCAATTAGAACTTCCTATCAGAATCCCCTAAGAGAGAGCCGATACCAACGGGCGATGCAGCCTCTACTACTACTACTAGAGGACGCCACGGACAGCAGCGCCCCTAGCGGTCATCCTTAATTAAAACATAATTACATCTTGTCCTGCAAGGGGGGGAAAGCAAACCATAAAAAGGGATGGGTTTCATAGGGCGACACGAGCCAATCACCCAGAAATAGATTTTTCCTTCGTCAAAATCCCTTTTCTGGGCTCAGCTCGTGTCGGCCTATGAAAGAGTACCAGAGAAACAGACAGAGGAAAAGGAAAAATGAAAAACATGTTAAAATGATGGATATAATATGAGTAAATCAAATACAGCATACAAAATAAGTACTTAACTAACTATGGTAAACAATAAACAAAGAAGTTAGTAAACTTAAAGTACTTAAATGGTAGTAACAATAACATAATATGCATGTAAAACAAAGAAATTGTTTGAATTTACTTATTTAGAGCATATAAGTACAATTATATACATACATGTGTCCTACCCTAGCATAAAAATAAGGGTAGGTACACTCAAATCCATCATTAATACAAATAATACAACTAATTCAAATATATACAAACACATTGTGACTGAAGTTATCACAATTCTAATGGAAAATTTATACAAACATTTATTGCCTAACCTAGTATGCAAAATAAGGTAGGACCACTGGAGTACATATCAGTACAAATGTGGTTGTCCCTAGCAAAAAATAAGGGACAGACACTATAACACACAACGGCTAAGGCTATGATGATGAGTAGCCTGTGATAGGTGAGGCATGTTGGTTGAAGTAGTAGAAAGGAGACCTGGATCAATACTACAACTACTAAGCAGTATCGGGGGAACTATGGTTTCCGCTGCTACTGCTGAAAACTTTTAAAGATTCCCAAGGACTTTAAATAATGCCGTTTAAAGACTGTCGGGGATTTCCATCCAGTATACTTCCTAAGATCCTCAAAGTTCATATGTTGGAAATAGTTAATAGAGGTGGCTACTCCCCTGATATCGTGTGCTTTTGGGAATGACTCAGGGTTGGCTTGTTTAATGAAGTAAAGGATTTGTTGCCTAATACCTTAACTGACAAAGTACCACCTTTTCTCTCATAAAGAGAGCACCCGAGGATCTAGAAGAAGTACGAGATAGAAAGGCTCTTAAGGGTAATTCGGGTTGATTTACTGGGCCAGAGAGAAGGATCCTGTGGAAGTGGGGATAACCTTCCAACGGAGCCCACCTTACAAGGGGATCTTCATTTTTGGCCAAAAGCTACGATCCGGAGCAAGTAGAACTTCTCCTGTGGGAGGAATTCCACATGACCCGCATCTCTGGATAGAGCCGACAGTTCTGAAATTCTTGCTCCTGAGGCTAGGCTTAATAAGAATAAGAGTCTTCCTCAGGAGCATTATGAATGTACAAGATGAGTTGTCAGTATCTGAAGCTAGTTTGAGAACTCATTCAAGAACCATGAAACTGTAGTAGGCCTCTGAGAAGGTCTCAAGTCTAGCACAGGCTTTAGGAATAGATGTGGAAATAAGATTCAGTTAAATCTATCTGAAAACCTACTTGAAAGATTTTCTTCAAAGCCGACTTGTGAGTGGTAATCGTGCTAGCTGCTAAACCTTTTTCAAATAAAGATCTGAAAAAGGATATAGCCAAATTAACTGTCATGGTTGCAGTGTTCGATTCTCTCAAGAAAGATGCTAATTTCTTAACAGCCGAGTCATATTGTCTGATGGTTGACTCCCTCTTATCTGATTCCAGGAAGAGAATATTCTGTGGATCAATGTTAGCATCTTTATTAGCCGCAAACTTCATGAAGTCCCATAAAGGGTCTGGTTAGAGTTCCTGAGGAAGCGAACACAGTCCTCATTTGTACTGATTGTGATAGTTTGGGATTGGGGATCCGTTGGAGGGTCGGAGACCCAATTCCAAGAGAAGTGGATACCAGTTGCTCTTGGGCCAGTCCGGTGCAATCAGAGCTACTATCCCTTTGAAAGACCTTAGTTTGTCTAGGACTTTCAGGAGAAGATTCACTGGAGGAAAAACATAAATTCTCCTCCATTGATTCCAATCCAACGACAGGGCGTCGTGGCATAAGCCAGAGGGTCCAGGTTGGTGGGGGCCACATAGCAAGGGAGCTTGTGGTTCGCTTGTGAGGCGAAGAGGTCCACTTGGAGACCTGGGACTCTCCGGCTTACCCACTGGAATGACCCGACGTCCAAGAGACACTCTGATTCCAGAGGGACTGACCGGGACAGGGCGTCCGCTATCACATTTCTTACTCCTGCCAGGTGAGTGGCAGACAGATGCCATTTGTGTTTGCTTGCTAATGCAAAGATGGCTATCATGACATGGTTCACATGCTTGGATTTGGACCCTCCTCTGTTGATGCAATGAACTACTACTGCACTGTCCAAAACTAGCCTTAGATGAGACTTTTTCGGGGGGAAGAAGTCTCTTCAGAGTAAGAAATACTGCCATTGCTTCCAACACGTTTATGTGGAGCTGGCGAAATTGAACTGACCAAGTCCCCTGAACCTGTTTGAACTGAGAGTATCCCCCCCAACCGGACAGGGATGCGTCCGTGTGAATGGTTAACATGGGAGGGGATATTGAAGGGGTACTTTCTTGGCTAGTTCTGTACTCTTGACCAAGGCCGTAGTTTGGTTGCGGAGGATCTGTGGGATCACTGCAACTTGTCTCGATATTTGGAGTTTGCTTTGACCGCCAAATTCGATTTATATCTTTTAAACCTTGCTTTGAGAAGGATATCTGTTACTGAAGCAAACTGAAGAGACCCTAGGATTCTCTCCTGGTTTCTTCTTGACGTTTGTTTGCACTTGAGAAATTGCCTGACAGATTTTGCTATTTCCTTCCGTTTGGCTACTGGAATTGATAGATTGTGGGAGGACAAATCCCACAATGGATTCCTAGCCACTGAAAACGAGATTCCGGAACAAGTCTGGATTTCGTTTTGTTTATCTGGAAACCCAGATGTTCCAGAAAGCGAACTACCTTTTTGGTAGCTTTGAGACATTCCTCGACTGTGTGCCCAGATTAAACCAATCGTCGAGGGTATGCCGCTACCATGATTCCCTGAGCTCTCAATTGTTGTACAACCACTTCTGCTATCTTTGTGAATACCCTGGGGCTACATTCAGACCGAAGGGCATCACTTTGAATGAGAATGTCTGATTTCCTAGCCTGAATCCTAGGAATGGGCGGAAGTGCCTGGCTATAGGGATATGATAGTATGCGTCTGTAAGATCGATGGAGCATGTGACGGCTCCACGCGGCAGTAAGGTCCTTACTTGCGAGAGGGTAAGCATCTGAACTTGTCGCAGCGAATGAAAGAGTTTAGCTTTGACAAGTCTAAGATTACCCTTCTTTTTGTTTGAGCCTTTCTTTGGAACGCTGAATAAGCGACCTTGAAATTTTAGATGCTTGACTCTCGCAATAGCTCCTTTCTGAAGGAGTTTCTTCCGCGTAATCTATCAATTCCTTTGACGGTACCTGATGGAATGATTTGATTGGAGGAGGATCTTGGATCCAGCTCCAGCCTAATCCTTTGGACACTATGCTCTGTGCCCAACTGCTGAACCCCCATCTGTGGCGGAAGAGGAACAGCCTCCCTCCTACCTGGAGAGCCTCATTGCTGATGGGCGGGTTGGCCACCACGCCCTCCTCTGAACTGCTTACTCCTTGCGCCCCTTCCTGCGCCACGGTGACGAAAGTAACCTCTCGCCCTACCCCTCGATTGAGAGTAGCCTTGAACCTCATAAGCAGGGTTAAAGGCAGGCGAGATGGCATAGGAGGTCGAAGGCTGGGATTGCTGGGGCACCAGGAGGAAAGGCTGAGTTTGTTTAGATGTAGCAGGTTGCTCCTTGTTGGGTGACTGGGACCGCCTGCACAAACTGCTGCTGAGGCTGGAGTTTTTTATATGGCTGGAACCTCCTACCAGCCTTCTTTGGTTTCTTGCCAGCAGTGGGAACGGATTCCTGTTTCCTCTTAGAGGAAATGCCCCACCTAGCTCTAAGGCTCTGGTTGAGTCTAGCAGCTTCGTGATGAACTTCGTTCACTGCTGACTCTGGGAAGAGATCCGCTCCCCACATGCTGGCAGTCAAGAGTCTATTAGGCTCGTGCCTGATAGTAGCACTCTTGAAGAACATGCTTTCCGACAGTTCTTCCTGGCTTGGAAGAAGTCAAAAGCGTCTAGCAGCCAACCGTGTGAAATTGTGATTTCGCTAAGATCTTGAATAGCGGTCTTCGTTCGCATAAGACAGCGCAGCCATTTCCGTGACTATGATAGAGTTAAGGGACCATGCCAAACCTAGTTCGCGCATCGAACTCTGCCTGGATTAGGGAGTCCGGCAGCCTAGGCAACTTCTCACCGAACTGGTCCATAGCGCAGTCCGGCTTGAGTTTACCCTGCGTGAAAGTAGCTGGCAGGTTTTCCCATAACTCTCCGAAGGCGGGAAAGAGTGGAGAAGTGGACTCCGACTCTCTCAACTGCGGAAGGGGCTCATCCTTGAGGACTGCCTGAAGAGCCTTCTCCACCAATTTCGTGGCGAACAGAAGAGAGACCTCCTCTTCCGTGGCGAAAATAAAATGTGAATGGGGCTCTTATAGGCCTGGGAGTTTAGTATTAGTACACTCCCAGTCCTCAAGGCAGTGAACCCATTCCCGTTGGGCGTGGTCTCTACTGTAGAGGACAGACTCCTTCGAGATCTTGTCCTCCCTTGTAAGAGCCGTTGGTGTCAGCCTAGCATACCCCATGAAAGGCTGTGACAGACCCGGAGGATAGAACTCGAAGTCCTCAATCCTTCGAGTGCCAAACTCCGGGATCGAAATCATCCCGTCCTTAAAGGGAGCGTAGGCCGCTACTCTCCATGGGTTCTCCATAGAGAAAGTTGGCAGAGAGTCGTAAGACGGGAGTTGGAGGATCCCCGTGCTAGAAGCAGGGGATACTGGGGGAGGAGCCTTGGGATAGCCCAGTCATCCGATCCTCAGTCTCTCTTACTCTATTCGAGAGTTCCTGGACGTCTGTCCAGTTTGAGACAGAGTGCTCGACAATTGTGCGAACATCTGCTCAAAACGGGTTCCCCAAGCTGAGATTTGAGAACCAACCATCACTCCTACCTGCTCCATCATTCCTGGTGAGACAGGAGAAGGAACGCAGGAGCTGGTGCTTGCTACCCCGCCGGCATAGCGGAGAGGGGGCTGGCAACGGAGGCGAGAAGGCAACGACTCGGAGGTAGCGCGAGCTCTTTCTCCTTCGAAGCCTTGCCTCTAGAGCTCTTCGACTGGGAAGAGCTTGGCTTAGCCTTCACCGCGTCGGCGTAAGAAGTCGATGACTTCCTAGCCGAAGAAGACGAAGACGACTTTCTAGAAAGTCGACTTAGACAGAGTCTTCGGTTCTCTCTTTCCCTTCTCCTTAGGAGGTACAGAGAGAGCGGGAGTGCGGCTAGGGATCTCAGATCCCGGAAAGCCTTGGAAAGAGGCGGAAGAGGAAGGGACAGGAGAAGATCCAGGAGCGCCCAAGGAAAGACCTTGGGCGCCCGACAAACCTACCTCAACCAACAAATCCTCATCACTACCGCCATTGGCTCGAGGTTCAGGTCCAGCGAGAGTCCGGACTGGCTCCTGGGCGGCCTACGAGCCCCAACGACTGCTGGAGATCTTGCTGGATGGCGGCTATTACGGGGCAGCGGACACGGGTCGACGTAGCCCGTCGACTTGCCCGCAGGGAAGATCTGGATGGCCAGCTTTCTATCCAGTATGTAGGGCTGGCCCTTGGCGGCGTTCTTTCCAAAGCCGCCTACCCACGCTTTCAGAGTGGCGAGGGCGACTCCCTCACACCGCTAGCCTGAAAGAAAGGCTGAATTAGCTACCAATTGCGGACAGGGTTAACAAACTTACGAACTAAAAGTGTTAGTAAATTGATAAATAACCTTATAATGGTCTTACCCATCAACCAGCTGACGACCAGGTCGTAGCAAATGGTGCAGGCCTCGGGATGCCAGGACGATGGACTCGTTGAACAGGGTGGCACAAGGGGCGTGAGACCTGCACTCATCGTGTCCGCAGGGGTCATGCAGCGTCGCATTGCAAGCGAGGACCTGACAGTTGGTAGCCTGTAAGTGGAAACGTACATGAGTACAGAGTAAACACTTACAGCCTAACATATGCTCCGCTGGTGCCGGAGCGATAAAGTTAGATGAAACCAGAGCCCTGCTAAAATACGTGTGGTAACCATGTTGGAAGAAAGGCTATGGCTCCGCCAGTGGCGGAGGCACAAGAATCAACCAACTAGGAGTGGTGGTAAAGGAAACCACAACGGAAAATGGCGGGGATGGTTGATAAACATAATTATATAAACACAATTCATTGTATATCTAAATAGGGTATATATCCTTACATAGTACAGTAACAACATCAAAACCAACTTCTCTCCACCCGTCTACTAGAAGAGTGCGTAGGTGAAGGGTAAGCTCCCTTCGGTAGCGGGGGAGAGATATAAGGATATAGTAGGCAAGCAAACGACCATCCATAGTACCCACCCTACCCGCTAGCGGAGCCAATATCCTATAACCAAGGGGCTCCCGGCTGCGACGGAAGGCTCCTTTCGTATCGTAAGGGAGGTGGCTGAGAATAGGTATGGGGGGAAGGAGGTCCCGGAGAAACACGGCGGGCGGGAGCGAAAGGGGGAAAGGGGGAGGGATGGCCTACTCCTCCCCACCTCACCAACTACCCGTATGGAGACCCCGGTACCATCATAGTGGTCGCCCTAAACCCCTAACCCCCTGCTGGTGGAACCCCGGCACTCCGGAATGAGAGAGAAGGCTATGAGGTGTTATGACAACCAGGGGTCCCCCAGCTCCTCCCTACAGCAGAGAGGGAAGGAATGGGTGCAGGGTGAGGTGCTATGGAACACGTGACCACTAGTGGCCTAGGCCGCGATCACCACAACCGTGGTGGAGGGCCACGTGAACAAGCTGTACCAATACATGGAACAAGCACCTAGGCTAGCCTAACACCCTAAATACATATAATAAAATACATCGAAAGGTGGAAGAGACACTTTTAGGAAAAGAGAAAGAAGCCCGGAGGAGTCAACTATTCAAGAAACAGTAGTCCTACTCGGAGCCAGCGATAGCCGATGTAGAGCAAGAGCCGGGATGCTGGGCCAGAATAAAATAATGATAGCCCTAAATACCAAGCTAAGAGAATGGTAAGAGGGCTAAACTAGCTTAAAACTCGATGTAAACAATGAACGTGTATAAGCCCATAAGTAGTAAGAAGTCCCAGTATGGAGGACCGGGAATTCTTACGAGGCAGCATGGCCGCCACGAGACAACCGGGGAACCGTAGATGACCTATAAAAAGGAAAATACTGGTACCCGGAAGATAAAACATAGATAAAATATTACTTATGAGTTACTTAACTTAGCCGTGGCAATTGCATGAACGTTCCATCGTAGAAAACGAGATAAATCCAGAATAATAACAGCACGAGAGAAAACTGCGTCAAGATGCTGGCGCTAAAAATTAAGGAATGACCGCTAGGGGCGCTGCTGTCCGTGGCGTCCTCTAGTAGTAGTAGTAGAGGCTGCATCGCCCGTTGGTATCGGCTTCTCTCTTAGGGGGATTCTGAATAGGAAGTCTAATTAATGTGTGCTCGTGGTAGTGTTCCACACTCGCCCCTATTTCATACCGACACTTCTTTTTAAGAGTGAGCGAGTCAGTCTTACTGACTTTTTTCTTAATTTTGTTTTTTCTGGAATTGGTAATTTTAGGATATTTTACCTAGAAAGATGATATTAAGGATTACTTTCATAGGCCGAACACGAGCTGAGCCCAGAAAGTATATTTGTGCCAGATATAGATGCGCTGATTGGTCATTGTAAATAGGCATGGTTACCTTCTGTTTTTGAATAATTAGGCATGATGTTTTTTATGTTAATATTCCATATGATTTTAATGTCAATCTTATGATTTTGTTTTTGCAGGTAGAAGATTCTTCTTTTTTCATTAGAAATGTTGAAGATCTTGTTCTTTTTAAGGAGCATTGATCTTTTTCTTTGTAGTATTTTAATGACATGGTACCTTGTGGAACTCCTTTAAATTTAACCAATTCTTCATGAGTTGGGTTTCCTTATTAGTATTAATCTTTACATTGTTGTTACTTTTATTATATGTGGCTGGTATGGTTGGCCGAGTCCAGAGATACCCAAACCATCATTGTTCCGACACGGCATACAAACCTTCGGTCCTTTTACAATAGGAAGGTACTAGCGGCAGCTGGATAGGTCGTAAGCTTTCGAACAAGGGGTTCGGTAGTTAACTGCTTGTCCGACAGGCTGCGGCTGCGCGAGACTGGGAGGTAAACAACACTTTTGCTTTCTTTGGCCTGCTGGCGTGTGGACGTGTATCATCGCTCTCTGCCCGCTTCATCGTCGTTTGCTTTCGGCATGATTGTGTTTTTCTTTTTCTATGTATCTAGTGAAACTGAATTGTAAGTACAATCATTTCATTGAATTCAATTGTGAATTAAAGGATCTTGGTTCACAACGCCCTCCGATTACCCGAGTGCCAGGGACTGAAGGGCGTAATTGCGGGAATTCATTTTCCCAGAATGATCCTCGTATTTGTGTATGCTCGGTGCCGAGGGCGGGAGCGCTCGCTCCGAGCGTATTTGGGTTGGAAATGTGTAGATGAAAATCGTAAGTAAGTGCCTCATTTTCAATTTATATTTTTTTGACCTTTATGCCCGTTGCCGAACGAATGCGCTCGGCACGGAAACTTATTCAGTATGAAAGTGGAATCGCAAGGACAGTATTCTTTTTCATTTTCATATATTATTTTTTATTGTAGCAATACTCATTTTGGATCAGTTTCGAGACTTACCCGCGGAGATTGATCCTTCCCCTTTTTATTTTTTGAATGAAGTGAAATCGCAAGTGCAGTTCTTTTTCATTTTCATTTTTTATTGAGATTGCATTGTTGACTGGGATCAATGTTCCGCTATTCAGGGCGGGGAATTGATCCTTCCCCTTTTTATTTGTATGAAGTGAAATCGCAAGCGCAGTAGTCTTTTCATTTTCATATATTTGTTGATTGCATCATCATTATGGATCAAGGTTTCCAGAAACCTTGATCCATAAAGGTAAGGAATGAAAACCTTTCACCCTTGCGCTCGGTCCGGACGAGGGCGCAAATGCGCTCGATCCGAGCCCTTATTCATTGTGAAGTGAATCGTTTGCAAGATGCATTTTCATTTTGTTCCTTATTATTGATTGCATCAATATTATTTGGTTCAAGTTTCCGCTCAGTCAGGGAATGATCCTTATGCCTTGTATTCGTGCCGATGGCACGATTGCTCTAGGGCTCTTATTTTGTTGTTGGGTACATGGTACTGTGCGGGGGTGGGGAACGAGACCCCCCCCCGCTCAGTTCCCACAGATGGCTCTTCCCCTTGGGGGGGGGGGAGGTTATCGGCGTTCTTCTCCCTCGCCCGATCCGCTCGAGCGCGGGGTGGGGAGGGCGGCTCGGTGCCCGATGTACAATTGTATTAGGGTCTTCCACTCCGTTCGTTGAAGGGATCAAACCCCACGCACGAGGGGATTCCCCCCATTAATCGCTAACTACTATTATTTCCGTAGTTGCTACTGCCACGAGCGTGGACCTTGGTGAGGTCATGGGCGTCCTTCCTATTGCAGAGCGTGCTGGTGTCCAGGGGCTGCGGTTCTATGTCTGGGCCTACTGCGGTCAACCATGGAGTGGTGACCACGCAACCAGGTGACGACGTCCCTCCTCACCTGGTGTACTCGCCTCACGTGGTAACAGTCTTGCCATACAGCCGCTGTGAAGTGGCCGTTCGCCGTACCGAGAGGGGTTGGGGCGTGCCGCCGCCGATCGTGGTTGCCCGCCGCGCTGCAGCGACCACACTTCCGCTGCCCTAGAACTCGCCCCTGGACCTGCCAGCCAGGTACCAGGATGTTGCTGGCTGCTGCTCCACTTCCTGTGTTTCCGGTGCTGCCTGCCGTACCTGCCGATTCTGGGACTGTCCATGCATTGCTGCGATTGGCAGTCCCTTGCCGTTGCTGCGCTGGCTGTCCCTGCCGTTGCTGCGCTGCTTCTCCGTTGCTGCGCTGGCGTCCCTACCGATGATGTGCTGGCCGTGCCTGCTGTTCCTGAGATGCCCATACCTGCTGATGTCGTCCCTGTTCGTGTGGTACTACCCAGACTTTGGTCTGTCTGTACAAGGTGCGTCCGGGCCCTGTGGCTTCGGCTACAGCAGCCCCGGCTCCGCCCTGGATAGCAGATCTTACGTCTGTCTGAGGAAGCTGACGAAGAAGAGGAGGAAGGTGTCGTGGTCGTCGTCTCATCTTCTTCATCGTCGTCGGCCGCCGCCTCTTCCCCTTCGACTTCTAAGGCTTACAGCCGAGGAAGAAGAAGGTCGCCTCCTCCCTCCTAAGAAGCTTCCTCGGGAGCTTCTCGGGACCCGTCTCACCTCGGTGGGACGGGAGGGTTCCTTCCGCTGGTCCTCCTGCTCCTTCGGGAGCGGGGCCCGTCTCTTCTTCCGCAAGGAAGAAGACTACCGGGGACCAGAGGGGTACCGGCTAACACCGGTACTTCCTCGCCTGGTGTCAGTGGTTCTGCCACTGCATCAGGGTCCGTCTCGGCCTCTCGTTCGCGGGAGGTACCGAGTGTACGGTCGCCTACCAGCGACCGTGCAGCCAGGAACCAGACCTCTGAGTCCGCTCAGCGTCAGGTTCACGGCACGGGGCGGAAGGCTGGTGACAGCCGCTCATGCGACTCTCACCAGACCAGCTCTCACTCTCGCGGTGAACAGCTGGCTACCCGGGGACGTGACGGTCCACGACCGACCACGGGCTGAGGCTGGGAAGAGGTCCTCCGTTCGCCGGTGCCAGCCACGGCTGGAACCAGCGACGTTGACGTGCCGGAGGACAAGCACCGGTCTCACTGCGACAGTGGAGCCTGCAGGTCGCCTGACCGTCGCTCTCACAGAGAGCGATCGGGTACGGCAACCAGCACCAGCTCTTCTGACACTCGAGATCGGGGCCGCTGTGCTCAGTCCAGCCCGTTCTCCACAGCGAGACGGTTCGACCAGGCCTGCAGCTCGATCGTCACCGCGGGTTGACGATCGCCTGCAGCCCTCCAAGCCTGCTGGTTCTGCCAGCGAGCGACGAGGGAGCGTCAGGTCTGGTTCTCCCGTACCTTCAACCTCCTCGGGTTACACCGGGAGGAGCGAGGTATTGAGGAGTGATCGTGAGGGGTGCGCCCCTCATGATCCCACACGACGCCCTACGTGCCAGGCACGGTTCTTGGACCGGCCAGGACGTATGCGCAAGTGGATGGGGAAGACCGAGAGGGCTGTCGCTGTTCCCCCTTCTTAGGAGGAAGGTTCTCGGAATATGCTCTTGTTCGAAGGGCTTAACGGTCCCACTCTGCAAGATGCGTACTTCGACCAGAGGAACTTTTCCGAGGTTCGGCGCTGATTCGTCTGCACAATGACCTTCGAAGGATTCCAGAGAACTTTGCCGGGTTACGGCGCTGATTGTCAGCACAAGACGGGAAGGATTGCCGCTCCCACCAGCAGAGCCACTTCTCGGCTCGAGTCGTTTTGGGGCCCGAGAGGGAATCCAAATCGACGGTGGGGTCTGCCGCGATCGGAGCTTGCCGATTGGGTTGAGCCAGGTAGTCTCTCGTCTCCGGACAAGAAGGCTCTCTCGGTTCTGGATGGTCGAACAAGCTCCTTCACCTCCTCTACTGCGACAGAGGCGTTTCTACGTGTCTTCGGACATCGTATTTATATATTCCTTCGGTCCTCCTGAGGTTTCGACCTCGACGAGGACTGGAATGAGTCGCAGCAGTATCGGCTCTCTCCTGTCAGGTCTCGATCAGCCCCAACCAGACGACGTTCACAGTGGAAGGACGACATTCCCCCTCACCTGCTGCCGGAAGTGGGGGGGTGCCTGGCCAGCCATTGGGAACCCGGTCCAACAGCAGGCGTACGTTCCAGGGGCATCGAAGGACGTAGCATTGAGACAGGAGATCAAGACCATGCTGAGCAAGAGAACTGTAGAAATCGGTACGGATCAGTCACCGGGCTTTACAGCCGACTCTTCCTGGTGGAAAAGTCTACGACAGGCTGGCGCCCAGTGATAGATCTCTCTCCCCCGAACCGGTTGGTTCGCCAGACCCGGTTCACGATGGAGACGGCACGCTCAGTGCTCGACTCTATCAGGGAGGACGATTTCATGCTTTCAGTGGACTTGAAGGATGCGTATCTACAAATACCCATTCATCAGTCCTTTGGAAAGTACCTCCGCTTCATCCTCGACGGGACGGTGTACCAGCTCAGGCCACGTTGCTTCGGTCTCTCAACCGCCCCACAGGTGTTCAAGCGAGTGGTTCACTCTGGTGTCTGCTTGGGCCCATTCGCACGGGATACGTCTGATGAGGTACTCGACGATTGGTTAGTCCTGGCGAGCTCCCGCTCGCAGTTGCTACAGGACAGGGATCGACTGCTCGAGTTCTGTCGCGATCTGGGGATCGTGGTGAACTTCGAGAAGTCCGATCTCGAGCCCAAGCAGAGGATGAAGTACCTGGGTATGCTGATCGACACGGTAGCAGGGCGAGTCTTCCCCGCAGACTCGCGGATCAGCAGATTCAGGGAGGCAGCCAACCAGTTCCTGTCTCGGCAGGAACAGGTAGCTCAGCGATGGCAAGTCGTGATCGGACACCTGTCGTCACTCGAGAAGTTAGTACCTCACGGGCGTCTTCACTGGCGGTCTCTTCGTGGAGACTAAAAGGAGAGTTGGTCGCAGGCGACGGATCCCCCAAGCTTTCCAGTGTCACTGACACAGGAGGTGAGGCAGGACCTAGCCTGGTGGCTGGACGACAGGAACCTCTTAAGAGGAGTGCCTCTGCGCACTCCCCCCCCCGGACATGCAGCTGTTCTCAGACGCATCGACCGAGGGATGGGGCGCACACCTGGAGGAGTTGCTGACTTCAGGAGTGTGGGACGAGAACGACAAGCACCTTCACATCAATGTACTGGAACTCAAGGCAGCGTTTCTCGCTCTCCAAGAGTTTCAGGACCGCTTGATGGGACACTCAGTGGTGTTGATGTGCGACAACACCACGGTGGTGGCTTACGTCAACAAACAGGGGGGCCTAGTGTCTCTCCCGTTGTACCAGTTGACTCGGCAGGTGCACGAGTGGGCTCAGGCACACTCAATAGAGCTGTCGGCACGCTACATTCCAGGGAAGGAATGTAGTAGCAGACACGCTCAGCCGTCGGGATCAGGTGATAAGGACCGAATGGTCTCTACACCAGGACGTGGCGGAAAGGCTCTTCGACCTGTGGGGGCGACCAGTCGAGGATCTGTTCGCCATCCGGCACATCAGGAAGCTCCAGGTGTTCTTCTCGGCCGTGCCGGATCCATGGGCAGCTGCAGAGGACGCTCTTCAACACCCGTGGGACAACCTCTTCGCCTATGCCTTTCCCCCGTTCAGCCTGATTCGCAAGGTGATCAGTCGAGCACTGGTCATCCCGAATCTCAGGATGATCCTGATGGCTTCCAAATGGCCACAGGCCATTTGGTATCCGGACCTGCTGGCTCTTCTCGCAAGAGAACCGAGAGAGATTCCCCATTGGCACAACCTTCTCGGCCAGCCACACGTCGAGCGGTACCACCGAGCAGTCCAGTCCCTACGTCTTCACGGCTGGCTGTTATCCACCTTCTCTTGCGAACGAGAAGCTTTTTTCGTAGCGCAGCAACAGAGATGGCTGGAAACGTCCGTCAGTCCTCTGCAGCTGTGTACCAGGGGAAGTCGGCCGTCTTCGGTGGTTGGTGTCGTAGACGGGGCCTATCTCTTCTCAGAGCCACTCTTCAGCAGGTAGCGGATTTCCTCGTTTTTTTCTTCGCCGAGGAAGCTCCTCAAGTTCCCACAGTCAAGGATACAGAGCCGCCTTGTCGCTAAGCGTCCTGAAACTGACGGGATTGGACATCTCGAACTCGTTCGAGATCTCCTTGCTTAGGAGCAGCTTCCAAAGGTCTTGCCAACCCAGGGAACTCAAATGACCCTCGTCTTGCTGGACCTGGCATCGGCGAAGAGAGTACGGGAGCGTCATGCAGATAATGATGTGGATGAGATGCTGCTTTGTCCTGGGAGGACGCTACGGCGCTATCTGAAGAGAACTCGACACCTCGGGCCTGAGTGTCGACGCCTCTTCGTTAGCAACGGGGTCAACAAGAAAGAAGTATCAAGAACACTCTTTCGTCCTGGCTGCGTGAGGTCTTCAGGAGGGCGTATGAGGCTGATGGTAGTGACGACATCCGTACGTCCCGTCCGAGAAACTCACGAAGTCAGAAGTATTGGCCCCTCGTTGGCGTTTCGTAAGAACTTCTCCGTGGCGCAGGTATGGAAGGCAGGGTCTGGTACAACCAGACCACCGGCAACTTCCTTATACCTCTTGGATATTGCCCATAGGTCCTTGGATCGGTTTCCTTAGGACCCGTGGTGGCTGCTCAACACGTCGTCTAGCTAACCCAGACCCTAGCAGGCTGAACAGCATCGAGTCCTGGTGTGACTGTATAAATAGATAGTGATGAGAAAGTGACTGGCTTCTCTTTCTATCTTTTTCTTCCCCTCTACCTGTGGGTAGAGGGATACGGTCATCACCCTGCTGGATAAGGACGAGATGCCGGTGAGCTATATGACAGAGCCCCATCCTATCCCTTTCACGAGGGATGGGAGCAGAATATCCACCACTTCCTGCTACAAGGGGGGGAAGTGGATGCCTACAAGAGTCAAAACCATGACTTTAACTTTGGCTCCGTACAGGAACAAGTTCTTACATTGCTGGTACGAAGAGATACGCTTGCCTCTCTCTAGTACTCGGGGTCCAGAGGTCTGACCATTGATCCTGCGGTGCACACCCCGATCAATCGGACAGAGGCTTGGATCCCTCCCTCGCTCTTACGACCAGGGAGGCTTCCAAGGTTGGGCGAACACCAGTCTGTTCACAAAAGACTCAGATTTCCACCCACCAAGAAGTGAGTCTTCCTATTGTAAAAAGGACCGAACGGTTTGTATGCCGTGTCGGAACAAATGACAATTTGTCTAAAATTGCATTTTTTCCTAACTATACAAACCTGAGGTCCTTTGAACACATAGCCCCACCTCATGCCACCCCTCACTCTGCAGTTTTTGCTTGGGCCAAAAGCAAAAGTGATTTGTTTACCTCCCAGTCGCGCGCGCGCGCCTGTCGGACAAGCAGTTAACTACCGAACCCCTTGTTCGAAAGCTTACGACCTATCCAGCTGCCGCTAGTACCTTCCTATTGTAAGGAAAAGGACCTCAGGTTTGTATAGTTAGGAAAAATGCAATTTTTAGACAAATTGTCATATTGGAACTTGTGTTCAGCTTCTCTTCTCGTATCAGTCTTCAATTTTTTGTCTCTGCTGTTGGGTACTACTGGTAGTGTGCCTTCTGTGTTCAGATTTTCTTTTCTTATCAGTCTTTGATTTTTGTCTCTGCTGTTGGGTACTACTGGTAGTGTGCCCTCTGCTGTGCTCTCTTGGAAGTAATTGAGGTTCTTTGCTTCATTCCCACAGTCCCCATCTGCATCACATTCTGAGTATTCCTTTTCATCATCATTTTGTTTTGTTCCCTTTCCCATTAAGCCCCGTAGGCATTGCGTATGGTTCTTTGCAGCATCCCTTTTTCCCCCAGCTGCAACCCTTTTTGTAACTGTTCCTCCATTCACATTCTCTTTCTTCCACCTTACTTTTTACCCTCTCCTAACAATTGTTTTGTAGTGCAATTGAGAGGTTTTCCTCCTGTTCAAACCTTCTTTACTGTCAAGTTCCCTTTCAGCCCAGAATGAACTCAGAGATCCCTGCGCTTGGCTTTTGGTCTAAATTTTACATTCCAGTTCCACTTAGCATACCAACCTCTTTTACCTTGCCCCCTTTTTTTCACCTTTGATTTCAGAACTGACTGTTTGAATTAATCCTATAACAGTGTAGTAGAGATTGACTCAGTGGTCTGGTGAGAATATTAATAACAGGATTATCTGATATTTTGTTACTGGACTGCCCACTGTGATAAACTTTCATGAATGATTAAGATTAAGAAGTAATTGATAATTAAGTAAAATACATATAATTTATTTTTGAGTAAATAAAGTAATGAAGTTAAAATTGCTCACTGAATTTGCATAACAGAATTTGGACCACCAGTTTTTATTAATAATTTTTTTTTGTCTTCCATCCATCAAGTGCTCAACTTTTTTTGTCTTGGAGCTTATTCATACTTCTTAGGGTGAAAGTGGTGACAAAAAATAACTGTCAGTTGTTTCTTTGCCATCTGGGACTGTGTGGTGTGGTTGAGGTGGGGTTGTGATAAAAGGCTTTGGTCTGTAAGAACACAAAGTGCGTACTTTTAAAATTTAGCATTTGTTCTGACAGAAATGCAGAATGTCACCTTTTATAAAGGAGACTTACTTTTTGAGTGGGAGGATAGTTTCTCCAATGACTGACAACCAATGCCTTGTGAACAGCTGAGGGGAACATTTGATCTACAAGATAATGCAGACCCAATTAAAAATTTCTGCAAAGGAGATGTTGAATTCCAGAACCCAAAAATCTTTTTCTGGTTCTGTTTGAGGATCCTCAGCTAATGGTACAACTAAGGCTATGTGAGGTTGAGAGGGAAGTTTGATCTTGAAGATAGTGCTGACCTAATTAAGAATCTGTGCAAATGTGGTGTTGGCCTTCAGAGCACAAAGATCTTTTTCTGGTTCTGCATCAGAATCCTCAGCTAATGTACAACCAAGGCTTGATGAGTGTGAGAGGGACATTATTTACAAGATCATGCAAACCTAATTAAGACTCTCTTTGAAGGTGTTGACTTCCAAAGCACAAAGAGCATTTTCTTTTTTCTTCATCTGAATCAGCAGCTAACAGGACCCTGTCTTTCAAGCAGTCTGACCTAACTCTCTTTGCCGTTTGAGGAATCAGGAGTGTTTGTGGGCTGGGTTTGATTTCAGAATACAGAGGGGTTTGGGATGGTAGTCCTAGAAGGAGCTATATATTCAAAAGCTTGGATGCATTTGCCAATACCAGACAAGTTTAGGCAAGGGAGAGCGTGCTTGTTGTTAAGGAAAGAAAATTTTGTTGTAGTAAACGTCATATCTCGCTCTAGGAATGAGGTTCAATTGTATAATTAATTTATAATTTAATGATAGTTACAGTTATGCCAGAGTTCTTTAGTTGCAATGTTATGTATAGTGGCTGTTGAGTGAATTGTACATATTGCAAACTCCAGGCTGAAACAGAAAATATTTCTAAAACTTAGTATAAGTAAAAGTCTCGTATTAGCATACGTGTTGAAACTATAGTACGTTAAGCTTGTCATTTTCTTAAAGATTTTGTCCTAGCAGATGATGTGGTATTCGTAGCTAATACCTCCTCTCCTCCTTCCCTCGTACCAAAAGGTGGTGGGGATTGCAGCAAGAATCTTGCCACTTGAATGCGTCTGCTGCTGCGAGCAAAAAGCGCAGAGGGACCACTGACGTACAATATGGGTACTGCCATGATTTCTTGGACATACTGTAACGCCAGGCTGCTTGGTACATAGTTTGTGCTTTCACGCGTATCCTGAACGGGAATGGACTCCCTTTACCAGACTTTGCCTTTTAACGTCATAAATCTATTTTACTAACTGCTGCTGGATTAACAAATTTGCAAATTGGCCATAGTATAACCATGTTATTTCTTTTAGTATATGATATTAATGGTAACATGTTTGAAGGTCGTCTTGATTAGATCTAGACGAAATACGCCCCCTTTAGTTGGTAGTGCTGTGAGGGGATTTTCAAAGTATATACTATTAACACCGATAAGGATACTTGTTTTAGGAATACTGTATACTTAGTGCTTAGTTAAAAATAGGCTGCCATTGAGTTATTAGGTTATGAGCTCATACATTATTGTTCAGGGGTTAGTTCATGCATTGTATACGTTCCAGTGCTTAGCCCAAGCTGCCTTTACACTAGCCATAAAGAATCAGTCTACTGTTGGTATATGTTCTCAGTTACAAAACCAGTGTTTTGGTTGTACTGTAACTATTGTAGACTAGTGTACCAAAAACAGAAATTCAGGTTTCATTGCCAGCATTAATAATGGAGATTAAATGAATTGATTGCTACATTTTATAATGAACTTGAGCTTTTAGTAGAAGAAAATTTGTTAATGAACTTGAGTTATTGGGGTTTGTGTCTCCATTTTTTACTGTTATTGCACACCAATATTTTACTTGTTGATAAGTTTTCAGGTTATTCCAACAGTGCTCAGCCCCTTACAGGTGTAGTGCTGTCAGTGCACCTCATACAGTGCACTGTAGGTATAAATTAAGGTTCTTTGCAGTATCCCGTGCACTGTAGGTATTGCTTAATGTTCTTTGCAGCATCCCTTTGGTCCCCAGCTGTGACCCCTTTTGCTCCTTTCCCAGTATTTTCGTTCATATTCCAAGTCTTTAATCTTAACTTTCTTCAACCCTCTCATAACAATTGTTTCATAGTACAACTGCCAAAGGATTCCCAGCTGTTCCACCTTTAAGACTTTTACTGTATACCCCTCAGTTTCCCAATAGCACTGGATGAGTTCATAGTTCCCAGCCCTTGGCCTTTGGCCTTAATTTTGTATTCCATTCCAATTGTGCGCGTGTAATTTTTTGAATTTGAGGTTTCATATTCTTTGTACCGTCTATCAACTTCAGATGTGTTACCGTGAATATCATTGTTTGGAAACTGCCAAAATAAACTTATTGTGAAAAGACTTTGCTTGGCTTTATAATGATGTGAAACAATTCATGGCATGAACAGGTGTTGAATGGAATAAAATTGGACACAATGCTTTACTCAAACAGATGCTGACAGTGGTAAAGGTTAAAGATTGTAATGCCCATCACTTTTGGTTAAACACACAACATTATAGAATGTCTATAAGCAAAGATACACATATATGAGAGACAGAATTCCAAGTTGATTTGTTGTTCCTTCATAATGAGTCTGTGGCATGATTTAACCATCATTATTGGTTATAAGTTGACCAGGTTATGAAAGAATTGTGAGCTAATTTTCATTTCCCCTTTCAGACAAATGCACTACCCACCAGAGACAGCGTGCATTATGCTACTCGCCAGAATAATTGCCACAGTACGGCAGGCGACAGACAAAGAGGGTGCCATTGCTCTCTTCATGCAGTTCTGTCATCGGACAGTGAACGAGGAGGAGGAGATAGCGCACAAATTGCTTGGCGCAGAATTCCATGACCAGTTAGAGACGCTGCGCAGTATGATGGAAAAAGCTCTGTGGGCCCCAGAGGTTCAGCATGTAAGTTCTTTTGGCATTGTGTTTATCGTTATTTTTCATATTGCACAGATATTTCTTTTATCTTTTCATCTTTTTCTTGAAATATTCAGTGAACAGTGTGTGACGTAGCGCAAGCAATCTGGTATTGCCAGATTACGTCAACACTGGAGAACCCATTTGATTTAATAGTTGTTGGTACTTTTTTGTATGTATATAAATGTACTGTCCTGGCAATTGGAAACTTTTGGTGCACAAGAGTGAGTTTGTAAAAATATTTAGAAAATGATCAAATCTGCATACATAATCACTGAAACAAAAGACACCCTTTTGAAAATGGTGACTAAAAGAATGTGAAACTAAGCTCAGTGATCCGAAACTAAGCTCAATGATATGTAGAGCATGGTAGTTGTCAAATATCTCAAAGTTGGACTTTGGAACAGTCTTTTAGAAGATGTTGTGCAATTAGAACTTCAAAAGTTCAAGCAAAGATGCCATGCATTACTACCTTAATACAATTCTTGCATTTTATTAGTTTGCATACTTTGTTATTTATTTGATTATTAGTTTAAGTTTAATTTTCTTTTTAAATAAGTGATCTCTACTTTCTGTATTTCCCTTTTTCTCCTGTTACTTTTCTTTAATGAACACCATATTCTTTGGAAGCCTGAATTTCAAGTCAAAGGTCCCTCTGGGATTGTTGCATATGAATAGGTTCATCTTCTGAATGAGAATAATAATAATATAGAGTGCCTCAGTGGCGTGGTTGGTATGGTGTTGGCGTCCTACCTCGGTGTTGCGGGTTCGATTCTCGGCCATTCCGATGAGGAGTGAGAGATGTGTATTTCTGGTGATAGAAGTTCACTCTCGACGTAGTTCGGAAGTCACGTAAAGCCGTTGGTCCTGTTGCTGAATAACCACTGGTTCCATGCAACGTAAAAGCACCATTCACACAAACAAACAAGCAATAATAATATAGAAACGCTCAGAGATTTAAAGACATGAGTTATTTATGCTTGTTTCAGTCTCTGCCATGCCTTAGGAAAATCTTTATTTGAAAAGCTGTTTAACCTGGACTTGGAGACCTACGGACCTTTCCTGGTAACTTGAGGTGCTATGACATGAAAATCATATCAATTAGGTTCATTTGCATGATTTGAAACAATGTTTGAAACCCAGTTGTTTTTATTCTTAGGTAGTTCTTTACTTAAAATTTTTTGTATTGTACTGCAGGTCACTATTACCTCACGGTTGCTAATTGGAATTTCATGAACCTGTAATTATCAAGTATAATTCTTAGTTGTCCCTCTTACCAGTGGCTGACACCGGAAGGCTTCCGTTCCTTAGTTGCTCTGGTCGGAACCAACGGCCAGGGTATAGGCACCAGCCCCCTCAGTCGATGGGTCCGAAACTGTGATGTCGTGGAAGTGGGGACGCCCGAGAGAGAGAAGCTCGACCGTCTTATCGATAACATTTACGAACAGCTTGAGAAGGGTATGTTTTTGTTGTTTATGTTATTGTTGTGTACATTTGTAAACATCTTGACAAAATTGCATCACCCAATAGGGGGAATAGAGCCATCATTGCACCTCACACTGTGCACTACTTGAGGTTCTTTGCAGCATCCTTTCACCCTCTAGCTGCAACCCCTTATTTTCATACAATGAACTTACCTGTCAGATATATACTTAGCTAAGACTCCGTCGTCCCCGACAGAAATTCAAATTTCGCGCCACTCGCTACCGGTAGGTCAGGTGATCTACCTGTCAGATATATACTTAGCTAAGACTCCGTCGTCCCCGACAGAAATTCAAATTTCGCGCCACTCGCTACCGGTAGGTCAGGTGATCTACCTGCCTGCCCTGGGCGGCAGGACTAGGAACCATTCCCATTTTCTATCATATTTTCTCTGTCGCCGGTGGTATCAACATTGTTGTTACTACCTCCTGACTGGAATTCGCTTTTCAAGACTTTTTGATCATCTATATTGGATTTCTTGGTGACGTACTGGATCGTTGTTTTGGCATTCGCTACCGTGGACTGGATTTGGACTTGCTTTTGATTTTTCTGATAGAATGTCTGATTCAAGTGTTAGTGTGAGAGTGTGTGTGAATGTAGGCTGCAAGGTGAGGATACTGAAGGCTTCGGTTGATCCTCACACTGTATGTCGTAAGTGTAGGGGGTTTGACTGTTCTTTAGCTAACACCTGTATTGAGTGTGAAAAGTTGAATGCTAATGAATGGAAGACTCTAACTTCTTACTTGAAGAAGTTAGAGAGGGATAGAATTAGACGGGCTGCACAAAAGGGTGTGAGTACAAGGCCTATTGAGCCTTTTTCTGAGTCTAACTCTCCTGTTATTAATGATTTTGATTCTCCCTATGTATCTGAACCCTCACAGGCTTTGCATTCGGATTCGGCTTCTGAAATCGCCAATCTGAAGGCTACTCTTCGTAAGATGAAGACAAAAATGGCGGCCATGCAAGGTAAGGGAAGTGATAGTGAATTACTTAGTGAAGTGAGTGTTCCCAGTGTTGTGGAGGGGGCGTCTGACCGTCCCTGCGATGCTCCCAGGCCTAGACCTCTTCCAAACTCACATACCCAGAGGAGAAGGAAAGTCGAAAGTGCCCCAGTAACGGTAGGTTTGTGGGGGAAATCCCCAACGGTCAGCGTCACCCTTCAGCAGGTTCTTGTTTCGCTACAGTCTGCTCAGGACAGCTTTAATAGAAGCGTCCTACGAGATTGTTTCTCGTCGTCCGGTTCTCCTTCACCTAAACGAGGGTGGAAGGACTCGGATCTTTCTAGGCCACTGAAAAGGCACTGGAAAGAGCGCGCGTTTGACTCGAGCCCAGAGCGCTTCTCGGAGGAAGCCCCCTCTTCTATCAAGAAGGCTAAGATGGTCTCGACGCCTCCTCGATCGGTAGTTGAGGATCGCTCTCCTTCAAGTTCTCCTGCTTCTTCTATTGAAGAGGACGCTGGTGTGGCTTCCAAGAGGATATTGCTAGCTGTACAAGAACAGTTAGCCTCTTTGGTTGGAGTTCTTTCGAGGGATCCCCCTCGCAAGAAGGACGCTAGACTTCCTATTAAGAAGTCTCGTCTTCTTTCGCCTGCCAGACGTGAAGCGTCCTTCAGGCATGAAGAGCCTTACAAGCGCGAGACGTCTTCCAGGCGTCAGGAGCTATCCGAGCGAGTTGCTCTAGACAAGGATACGCTCAGGCGCGAGGAGTCAGCCAAGCGCGAGGCGCCAGCCAGGCGCGAGGAGTCAGCCAAGCGCGAGGCGCCAGCCAGGCGCGAGGAGTCAGCCAAGCGCGAGGCGCCAGCCAGGCGCGAGGAGTCAGCTAAGCGCGAGGCGCCAGACAAGCGCAAGGCGTCAGCCAGGCGCGAGATGCCAGCCAAGCAACAAGCTCCAGCCAAGCGCCGAAGCGCAGCCAAGCGCGAGGCGCGAAGCGCCAGCCAAGCCGCGAGGCGCCAGCCAAGCGCGAAGAGCTTGCCAGGCGTGAGAAGTCAAGCAGACGCGAGACTACTAGTAGACTTGAGAGAGAATCTGTTCATTCTATGAGTCCCTCTCCTAGTAGGAGTTTGTCGCCAGTAGAGAGAGAACTTGGTGAAGAGCCTCTCGTTTTTCAAGACTATTCTCCGCACGGTGTGGACGTAGATTCGGAAGACGAGGTTAACGGTAGAGAAGGCTTCTCTAACTATAGAGTTTTGACGGACCTTCTTTTGCAGGAGTATGGAGATTCGTTGACTCCTGCAGCTCCTCCTTCGCCTCGATCACTGTTTTCGAGTGCGATCGTACCGAAGTCTTCGTCGGTTTTGAAGATGAGACCTACGATCTCAAATGAAAAGAGCTCTACAGTCTCTTGACAAGTGGATGTTGTCGAAGAAGGATCTGGGCAGAACCATCTTCTGTATGCCTCCAGCCATACTTTTCTGGTAAAAGAAAGGTGTCTGGTAGCCGAACTGGGGAGAACATGGGTCTTTCTCTCCCAGCGTCGGCTGAAGCGGACTTTCAACCTTGGTTGATTCATCGCGGAGACACGCTTTGAATGGAGCTCGTGTGACTTGGGCGATTTCTGAGACTGATCATCTCCTCAAGGGCCTCTTCCATATTTTGGAAGTGTTTAATTTCCTAGACTGGTCCCTTGGGGTGATGTCTAAGAAGGCTCATGACTCGGAAGGTCTAGACCCCGAAGTCATTCTTAGTATTCTGTCATGTATTGACAAGGCAGTACAAGACGGATCGGGAGAAGTCTCCTCTCTCTTTGGAGCGGTACTCCTTAAGAAGAGGAGTATTTTTAGTGCCTTCTTAACCAAGGCGGTTTCTCCCTCACAGAGAGCAGCCCTGGTTTTCGCTCCCATGTCAGACTTCTTGTTTCCTTCTCAGTTAGTGAAGGACATTTCTCGCTCACTAATTGAGAAGGCGACACAGGATCTTCTCCTTCACTCTGCAAGGAAGAAGAGACCCCTAGTTGCGGTTGACAAGAAAGGACCGACTTCTACTGTTCAGCCCACTTTCCCTTTTTTTCAGGATTGGTCCAGGCTCTCCTCCTCCAGAGCTCCCTCTAGAGGAGAGGTCCTGAGAGGAGAGGTAAAGCTTCTTCCCGTCCCTTTAAGAAAGGGAAGTGAGACAGACAACCTCCAAACACCAGTGGGTGCCAGGCTTCTCGAATTTGCAGACGCCTGGACATTCATAAACGCTCTTCGATGTCCATAATCAGGAAGGGATATCTTATCCCCTTCCAGGACAGTCCTCCCCTAACGACTATTCCGCGGGAACTGTCAGCCAGATACAGGGACCCTGTACTGAGGGATACTCTTCGTCTGATGGTGGATCAAATGTGGGACAAACGAGCTATAGAATTAGTTCTGGAGCAAAACTCTCCGGGGTTTTACAATCGTCTTTTTCTGGTTTGCGAAAGCCTCGGGGGGCTGGAGACCAGTACTAGATGTCAGCGCTCTGAACAAGTTCGTTCTTAAAGGAGAAAGTTCTCTATGGAGACTTCGGCCTCAGTCCTTGCGGCTTTATGTCAAGGAGATTGGATGGTGTCGCTGGATCTCCAGGACGCTTATTTTCATGTCCCGATTCACCCTTCTTCGAAGAAGTACCTCCGTTTCATGACGAGGGGAAGGATCTTTCAGTTCAGGGCCTTGTGTTTCGGCCTGTCCACAGCTCCTCAGGTCTTCACAAACCTGATGAAGAATGTGGCGAGGTTTCTTCACCTCAAAGGCGTCAACATCTCTCTATATCTGGACGATTGGCTCATCAGGGCCAGAACAGAGAGACAGTGTTTGGAGGACCTTTCTTTGACCCTAGACCTGATAAAGGCGTTGGGACTACTCGTGAACCTCGAGAAGTCACAACTGATCCCCAGACAGAACTTAGTCTATCTGGAGATTCAGATGGATTCTCGGGGTTTTCGAGTATTTCCTTCGCAAGAGAGAATCGTGAGAGGCTTGGAGAAAGTCTCTCTCTTCTGAGGGAAAGAACGAACTTCGGCGAGGGAATGGTTAAGCCTTCTAGGGACCCTTTCCTCGCTCGAACAGTTCTTTCCTCTAGGAAGACTTCATCTTCGTCCTCTTCAGTTTTTCCTAAGGAGATCATGGAATTGGAAGAACGGGTTACTTTCTTATCGTCCGACAGTTTTCTCCTTCCAATGGAAATGAAACCACTATAACAATATCATATTTCTTTTACTGTGCTTCCATTCATATTCTCTTCCTTCCATCTTACTTTCCACCTTCTCCTTACAATTTTTCTCTTCGTGCAACTGCGAGGAATTCCTCTTGTAATACATTTAAAACTGTTCAACTCAATTTCCTTGTTAACACTGAATGACCTTATCATATGTCCCAGCGTCTAGCCCTTGGCCTAAATTTTATATTCCGTTCCATTCTGAAAATGTTTCAGCTTGGTTTTCGTTTTCAGCAAACTACTGTAAATTGATATTAATCCTCTTGTGTTATTTTATGTTAATTTTCATAAAGAAAAATGTATTCTATGAAAAGCTTTTAGATATTAAATTCTGTATCACTTGTCATATGGTATATGGACTGCATGCTGTGTACTTACAAATATATGATGAAGGTAATTCTTTTCCAACAGAGTTTATGAAAACATTATGGAAATTTTGTCAGATCTTAGAAACCCTTAAAAATATCTTTCAGACATTAAATAGATAAAATGTTAAGCTTTTAATTTGTATGTAGCTACTAACTATATTTGTCAAAATTCCATGTTTTTTTCACTAATTTTTTGCTAGGTGAATTGCATGCAGAGTACTGTATAATTGTATAATGAGTAATTTGCATTTACGAATTACTCGACAGTATGAAAGCGTAGATTTATATATTAGGAACATACAAATTTATTTTTAATTTGTTATTATTTGTCACGAATCTTACCGACTGTTAAAGTTAGTTTATGTATACATATCTTTGCACCATTCAGTGTAATGATATAAGCTAACTTTCTTAGTAGGCAAGTATCCAGATAATTTTGTTCATTATAAAAGTTTCCATTTTTCTCCCAACAGAGGCTGGAGGGTTCCTGAATAATGAAGGCTCCGGGCTATACCCACTCCAGAGTTCGTGCAACCACAGTTGTGACCCCAACGCGATGCCCACATTCCCATACAACAACTTCCATCTCGTCATGATCGCCGTGAAGGATATTACGGCCGGGGAAGAGATCTGTGTGAGTTACCTGGATGAGTGCAACTTGGATCGAAGCCGTCACTCGCGAAATATTATCCTCAGGTTGGTGAGAGGCCACGTGCTAACCAGCTTTCCTTTCTCTTAGTGATTTTTTTTTCTACATTTCTCCAGGCAAAGTCACAAGATGTTGCCAGAGTCTTGCATTTTTGTATTATGTGAACCAGGGAAAGAAGTTTGGTTTAAACTCATTGGTCGAGTAACAGTTTTTCATTTCTGTCTAGTTTATGTATATATCGCATTTGTGCAAGGGTTTCATGAGTTTGTGCTAACTGATTTTTTTTTTCCACAATTTTTTGTAGGCAAAATCTTGTATATGTTACTGGAGATTTGCATTGTACTTTATAAGAACAAGAACCTTATGCTAACCTGCCTTCCTTGTTCTTTGTGAGTAAAGTAATTTTCTATACTAATTGAGGGGTCAAGAAAGGCGTTCTAAATTTCTGTGGAAAGTACTTATTTCTCATTTGTGCAAAGGTTTTTACCGGCTAATCAACTTAAGAATGTATGCCATGAAAAGAGTCTATATGTTGATGTTATTTTATACTAACCGTTTTTCTTCATAAGGTTTTTGAAAGCAAAATCATTAATGATACTGGAGATTTGCATTGTATTTGTAAGAATCTTCTTCTAACCTGCCTTCCTATCTCATTTTGAGTTTTTATCCAGGTCTTTTTTTCTAGCAGAAAGTCCATGGTATTGTAGATACCATGGAAATAAATTTCCTGAAATTCATGAGTATAGGAAAACTTTTTGCATTTCTTGATATAGTTTGCTTATTTCTCATTCATATGAAGGTTTCATATTTTAATATGCTTATGAGTGTGTGTCGTGAAGGAGGTCATATATATTGGCTGAATTTTGTGTGGTGTATAAGCATAATGGTATCACATTGCTTGTCTTATAAAGTGGCTGATTTATCCTCTCGACAGAGAAAACTACCTCTTTACTTGTCGCTGCCGTAAGTGTCTGGAACAAGCTGATGACCCAGATGTCACCAGTGAAGAGGAAATGGAAGAAGGTGAAGAGGAAGAAGAGGATTAGAGGGAAATAGTGTTCGTAACGCATTAATAAAATGGTAGGTCTAGTGACTTGAGGAATAGTTGGGTATGGTAGTCAATTTCTCAGTTTTTTCCTCTTTTCCTTCCTGTAGGGGATAGTGCCCTACTTGCAACCCCTTTTCATTCCTTTTACTGTACCTCTGGTTGAATTAAGTTTCTACCATCTTACTTCCCATCCGCTAACAATTGTTTCAAAGTGCTACCATGAGCTTTTCCTTCTTATTACAACTATAAAACTTTTTTACTGTTTCCCTTTCAGTGCTGAATGACCTCATAGGTCCTAGCACTTGCCTGGCCTTGGTCTATCGAATCCTTTTCAACGCTGAATGACCTCGTAGATCCCAGCTCTTGCTTGTCCTTTGTTCTGAATTCTGTATTCCATTCCACTCTTTTCCTTCCATATGCCATGCTGTTGAACTTCTCAACCCCAGAGGTCTTTAATTCCTCTCAGATTAATTTAGTACTTTTCAGTCATTCAAATTTGTGGAAACCAAAATGAAAGGTTATAAACTTTATAAAAACAGATTGCAAACTGTAGAATGTTTGACAGTAGTTTTGACCTTCACGAGTATGGCTTGTAATGGTTGAAAATTAATCAGGTGTTTTTTGTACAAACAATCTGATGTTTGTTTGTTAATGTATATATAAATATTGTTTTAGCATTTTAAGATTTTTGTAGTGTATTTAGAGTAGTAGATTTGAAATCTTAGAATACTAGAATCATGTAGATTTGAAGTTGGATAAGGTAGTACTAGAATCTTGTAAATATGAAGTTGTTGGGTTACTAGGATCTTTTAGATTTAAAATTTGTAGTAGCTGTATAATTATTTGGGATGAATAGGTGAGGAGATATAACCTATCTTTAAGAGTAGGTAAGTATCCAAATATAGTAATTTTTATTATGAAAATTTATATGCTATTCAGAAAATACATATAAGAATAGGTTTAGTGACCATAAAAGTTAGTAATGCTCATGAAATTTTGGCTTATAGGCAAAGTACTTGAACCAGACATGGATCTGATGCCATGAAGTTGTCACATTCAGTCAGGACCTCTCAAATCTTTTAATTTCCCTGTAAATATCATTATGCAAAATGAAGAGAAAATTTATTTTAATAACTAACCCATAACACTCTGTGCCATTTCTTTGATCACAAAATGCTTGTAGACAGATCTCTAAATTAGACATAAAATAATAAGGACAACAAGTCTTAAGGTTTGCCAACAGGAAGGTGATTTAGAGACTGGGGCAATTAAGTAGCAGTTACAGGTTTGTGTTTAAAAAGGAACTTTACTTTTTATTTGATATTTTGTGTCATCAAGTAAATTTTAATTAGCAATTATTGTTGGATATCTCCAGGAGCATTCCATTAAAATATTGACATCTAAATTAAATGTCAAAATTGGTAAAGTAGATAAGGTTCTTATCATGTGAGCACAAGTTCTAATAACTACCATTCCTTAGACCACAAGAGGTTGTATGTCTTTTGAAACCCCTCTAGTTTGTTTTGTGGATAACAGAAGTCTAGTTCTGCGTTCTTGTATGAGGGTTGGGTTATTCCAAGGTATGGCTGTAAGGCCCAAGCTGGACAAAGAAGATGGCCTTACTGTCCTGAGTATGAATTTTAAAGTGAAGTATTGGTTGAGTGGCACTGGCTAACAAGTCTTCCTAGCATTTTTGCTAACTGTGCCCCATTTTTGTTTTTCTGTTTATTTTGTATGTGGCTAAGTGAAAATATGCTAATTTTGAATGTAAGTGTATATAACTTTTTTTAAACTTTAGTATTGTTCAGTTTTTCTTATGCCCTATTGTGTAGTGTATTTAAATTTGTTTGTCTATAGTTAGTTAAATGTACTTAATTTATTTACATTTTTAACTTCATAATCTTACAATTTACCAAAAAATATACTCAATTTTAATTAATGTCAAGATGTGTTGATTGTTTGAGCTATAGTATTTATTGTAGCAGAAGGCAGCTTCTCCAGTACTTCAACACACTGCTAAAACTATTGTTACCACAGCAGCTTTTTCTTGTACTTCGTAAATTGTTGCCTTTATTGGACTGGGTAAACGACTACGTAGTGGGATTTGTGTGCGAAGACAGATCATTGTCTTTTTAGTTGTAGCCAAAATTAAACTCAGTTGTGGAATTTCCTGATCTTCAAATGTATAAGCGAGGAGCAAATTCATTCTTGCTCTGTGCCACTGATGTCTCTCGTTGTGTGGAGCAGCTGAAAAAAACACCTATATAGGGGATGTGATAGACGGGGAAGAGATCTTGCCAAAGGATGCCAAGCGAGACGCTCAACGGTTCTTGGTTCCAATCCATCATATTTATTTATTTTATCACCTTTAATTATAACTTGTGTCTTTTCGCAGGCTGATTTCCCATTGGAGCCCTTTGGGGTTTATTATGGTCGGTTGATCCTTGAGGGTTTTCAGCTGAAGATTAAAGAGGGAAAGATCAGGTTCATGTAAATGGCAATGAACTTCTTGTGGTCATTTTAATTTTAATGTCTGAAGTGTATCCTCTTGAGATTCAGAAGTGATCAAATGACGTTATGTAAGTTTAACCCCCCAGAGATTGAGGTGTTAAACTTTTGTCATCTGCAGAAATGTACAAAAGTGAAAAGGTTAACCGTGATTGTTTTGACATCAGGTAGCATTGGGATGATATCTGGAGAGTTTGGAAGTGTTTGAGGATGATTTAACTTTTTTTTCTAAGCAATTAGTGGCTCTTCAAGGGGAATTATTATTGAACCAGAGTAAAATATGAAAGTCATAAAAATGTTTGACTAATATTTGTTTGTTTGCGGACTGACATAAGTAGCAGTGACATATTCACTTGGAAAGGAAATTTATTGTACTAGTTCATCTTGCAAAAAAGGATTTAAGTACAACTTATGAGGTTTCTGTGGAGACTGTAAATTCATAACCTAGTGTATCAGGGGGATTAGTGCTGTCTGTGCACCTCAATGCAGTGCACTAAAGGCATTACTTAAAGGGGCCGGCCGGAACCCCTATATGGTGGTATAGGGCGAAAAATGCAAAGTCATGAAAAAATTCATGGAGCTTCATATGGCAATTGAGAATACGTATATGAAATATTTCGTCAAAATTCCTCTTACTTTCGTAGTTACAGGGTAATTATTAAACATAACTCAATAAGCCTAAAACATTCATCCGTACAAGAAAATGCAATATTTCTTCTGTTATCGTAAATTTTGATAATTATTGGCAAAGAAATTGTGAGAAATGGCATCTGTAGAGATTCTGTGGCTCGCAGAAGCGAGTATCTGGTTCAATCATGAATCAGTTGGACCATAGACTTCAAGTAGATTACACGTTCGAGTTTCACCTCGTGACATTCGCTTGCTTTTACGTATGTTTATGTATGTTTCGGCAAGAAGTTCATCATGCCAATGAGGAAAAGACAAGGAAAATATCTCGCTAACATACAGACGAAGAGAAGTCGCTCAAGTATTATTACAGAATATCATAATATACTCGTAGTTAGTGAAGAGAGAGGGGAGGGTTGCCTAGTAACGCCCCCTTCTTGCCTGACAGCACACATCACACTGTGCCCAAGGCTACGATCTTTGAGCAAAGAGATCTTCATTTATGATAAATAACATAGTTTTGGTTTTTTTAATTCCCAAAATGGAATATGAAATTCATAATAATCATGATTTATTAAATTGTCTTTGTAAAAAAAGAGTACACCTTCGAGTTTCACCTCTGACATTCTCTTGCATTTACGTATGTTTATCTTTGTTTCGGCAAGAATGTCATCATGCCAAAGAGGAAAATACAAGGAAAACATCTCGCTAACATACTGAAGAAAATTCGCTGTAATAAGCCGAGTTACTGAAGGGGAGAGAGAGGGGTTACGTAGGAAGGAGTGCCCCATCTTGCCTCAAGCAGTGCCCCAGGCTGCGATATATGAGCAAAGGGATCATCTTTTATGATTAAATTATGATAAATAAAATAGTTTTGGTTTATTAATACACAAAAAAGAAATATACATTCATAATAATCATTATTTATTAACACTGTCTTTATAGAAATACGAAGGAAAACTTTGAACGCCCGTATCTCAAAACTATACTTATTGACCTTCAAAATCTATCTCCTCACTTAGTTTTAAAGCTATTACATTGGAATTTGGTGTATAACTCAGAAAGACATTATAGAACAATCAAATAGAGCTCTTTTTTTCAATTTTTGTTTCGTCTTTTTTTTATAAATTTTTTTCTCGTGATTTATAGGGTTTATTTTTTTACCATATTGAAAAATTCATATCTAGCAAAAAAATGACTTAGAAAAAAAATTCCATTTGATTGGAGGTTGACATCAGGTCTATATATGGTAGTAATCCCAGGTCTTAATATTAAATATCAAGGGAGGAGATAGAATTTGTAAAATGGTTATTTTCGGGATAAATTGCCCTGGTGTCACAAAACCGAAGGTCAGAGGCGAAAATCATATGCGGTTTGGAGATGTCCCAAGTCACCTTATTAAGTGGTATTAATGTTAAAGTCCTGTCATTAAAAAATGGCATTAGCCGGCCGGCCCCCTTAAGGTTCTTTGCAGCGTCCCTTTGGCCCCTAGCTGCAAACCCTTTCATTCTTTTGTAAACCTCCGTTCATATTCTCTTTACTTTCCTTAACGCTATCCTAACAGTTGTTTCATAGTGCAACTGTGAGGTTTTCCTCCTGTTATGCCTTTAAAACCTTTTTACTCCAGTTCCAATTTCAGTCAACCTAGAGGACTAACAGGGATTACAAACTGTAAGACATGAGGATTAGCTGACGTTCATAACAAATAGGTCTAAGGTTTTCCTTTTCCCACCGTGTCGGAAGTAACGTGCCTTTATCCCTTTACAGAACCCTGCGTAACCTTCACCGAATGGCTCTACCTCGCCCACATCGAAGGTGCTTCTACGTACCATGCAAATAAGTTCAGCTTTACTCACTAATGAAAGCAAGCATTAACCTACATGTTAATAGTTTAACATTAGTGATCCTCATTAGTCATATTTAATGTTAAGACTTCCTTCTCTTTTCCGTGTGCAAACCAGTCTTGGAGTTCTGGTGTACTTCCAGCCGATGACTTTCTGAAATTACCGAACGTTTGATCGTAATTGTTGTATCGTGTGACGGATTCTGTCCATAGTTCTTACGAAAGAGATAGATGTAGTGTAGACTTTTTTTACAATGATTTATGGTGGTACATTGCATGTGGCCAGGCACAACAAAAGCCCTTTTTAACAGGTCGTGAAGGTGCCAGTTGGCCATATTTTGCATACAGACCCATTAAGTTCAGTTTCATAGAGCAGTTTGGTGGCAGAGCACCTAGGTATGGAGTTCCCAAGATTAGAGTTGATTAGAATTTGACCAGGTCTCTATCTACATTATAGGAGATGCATATCTGTGAGAATATGGTCTTTAGATGAAATTCTTATTGTTACAGTGCTGTTATAGTATGTGTTTATATATATATAGTTCTGAAATGTACATTGGCATCTAGTGTTGCAGTACATTGGCAGAATAAAATTTTACACCTTACCTGAGTGGTTTTTACCCTACTGAAGACTTATTAGTCTGTCAATCTATCCTGTGGTAAAGATGTTAACTGGAAATGCTGTTGTTTTTTTTTTTTATACAAAACAGAAATTTAGTGATTGTATCCAATGGCTTCAGCTGGGAACAAGTAAAAGAATTCAGTTAATAAAAAAACTGGACCCATTTTGTAACTGGTAAATAATCACAGTCTGTGGGACTTTCATTCAAGAACATTTGTTACTCATGGAAAGGGGACAAAGTTAACATATCCCTGAATATGTGGAGGATTTTCATATACAATACCTCAGAATGCGGAGAACACCCAGGTTTATTATGCAGTGTGCCCTGCAAGGAAAAGCAGCCGTGTCATGGGAAAACTGGTCCTTCCCAAAGTATGACTAAGCTTTTATTTACATTACCTCCAAAACAAAAATGGGTTGGAAGACCCTGGTCTGTTAAGTGTTTGATTTTAAACTAGAAAGTTGCAGGTTAGATGTGAGTCCAGGATTTGCATAAGAAAATGGTTATTTGACCAGAGCAAAACTTAATTTATATGTCCACTAATTTTTCTAAAATAGGACAAATAAATGAGTTGTGCTTGATTTTGCAGAAACCAGTCAAGATTGAGAGTTGTAACTTGTACAGTGCATTACTGGTTAAAGTACATATTATGTAATCCATGTAGTAACTTCTGAGTCATGATAACGTCACACAGGAAAAGAGAGTACTATAATGAATTTGATGGGCTAACATGAATAGTTTCTCATTTTTGTCTCAATCATTAGTGTGAGATAGTCATTATTGCTGTTAAGACTATGACATCAGTTTAACATGTTTATTTTATATTAAGTGTATTGATTTGAATCCATTTTGGTATCATATTGTTTCCTAACCACAGCTAAGCTTGTAATTACCAACTGATATGTAAAAAAAAGTACAGAACTAATATATGGCATTACATTTCATTATCATCATATTCAAAATCATTTTTGTGTCACTTCCTTATTATTATTACTACTACTACTGCAGTGCAGTAAAACATCAGATGCAGTACGTCCTCGACTTCGGGTAGGGGATCCTTTAATAGCGCCCAAAATTGATGTTGCTTCAAGTTACAGAGCTGAAAAAGCGCCATAAGATCAAATTGCCAGAAGTCTAGGATGCACTGTAATAGACCCATGGGGAAGAGAGAGAGAGAGAGAGATCTTTGAAATTTTCCCCACTGTGAGAACCATTTCTGCTAGAATTTTGTGCACTTCATGCTCTTGCAATATTTTTTAATAGGACCAATGGTGCATTATTAACCAGCTGATCATTTTCACCAATTGCCTTAGTGTTTTTGATATTGGGCCTTTGCATTAATACTTGATGTTTTTAAACAATATTGTACAGTTAATGAAATGACACTGAATTATGTTATGTTAAATTTGGGTGCTAATATAACTTTTTCTACATGTTAGTCACTTTTCATAATAATGTATTATTTCTATATAAACAAAATATATGTCTCCCCTGCAAGTAAGGATTGTTAGAAACAATTATCAGTAAACCAGTTGACAATTAAAAGTTATCAAAATTTTTGCTTAGTTTACCATATTTTTACTGCATTTAAAAAAATGCAGTAACTTACATGAATAGTAATACAGGCAGTCCCCGGGTTACGATGGGTTCGGCTTACGACGTTCCGAGGTTAAGGCGCTTTTCAATTATATTCATCAAATTATTTCCAGGGTTACGACGCCTACAACGCTCATCTGGCAGAAGAAATATGACACCAAAAATGCAAAATAATCAAAATTTTGAAGGTGTTTTGATGCAAAATGGAATAAGATTGCAGTTTACGTAGTTTTGAATGCACCCAAAGCATTAAAAGTAAGGTTTTCTTAGGATTTTTGGTGATGTTCTGGCTTACGGCGATTTTCGGGTTACAACACGTCTCAAGAACGGAACCCCCGTCGTAACCCAGGGACTGCCTGTATATGTATATATCTTTGGAAAGGAATTTTGTTGTACTTTTTCATAGTTCAAAAAGAATATGTGAAACTATTTTTTTTAATATCTTTGGAAAAATAAACAAAATAACACTACTAGTAGTTTAACAACACTGTGTGTATGGTCCTGATCACTAGTCACTGCTACAGTCACTGTTACTAAAGGTAATTTAACAATTGTATTTGGACTTGCAAGCAATATTTTTACTTTAGATAATTTATTTTTTTCATTTTCATTAATTTAATAATTTTTCTAATAAATGATATCTTTGTTCTGTATTTCCAATTTTCTTCCACCGTATTCTTTGGAAGCTTGAATTCCAAGTCAGTGACCCCTTTGGTGGGCTTGTTCCATCTGATTAAAGTTCATCTTTGGAATAATATTAATAATTGTTAGTTTAGTTGTAGTAATGTTGTCTTGAAATAAGAGAATCTGTTGTAAGTAATAAAGGTTGGTAGATGTAAATTTTAGGTAGTATGACTTGTATTTACTAAGAGTAGCTGTTTCTGTTTCATGTAAATGCATATTTAGTAAATGATTGTTGTTATATTGTATTGTACCTGCATTTTTTCATTCATATTTTTGAGGTTCTCTTAACCTAGTTTGAATTGGGTGTATGTTACAGGTTGGTCTTTTAGTCCATTTTTTTCCTCCAAGACTCACAGTACATCAACCTGTCTAATGTGTCTGTTCAGGTAAACAGACAGCTAATAAAAATTTTCCTTGTAGTAAAAGTTGAAATGTTCCATGTTCTTTGTAATGGCTGGAGACATAACAAATCAATCGATATATATAAGATCTCTTTTAAATGGCAACCAGTTTCTTTAAAGTCCACCAAGTTAAATTATGAATGAAGATTTTATGAAACAGCATTTTACCAAGAT
Source organism: Macrobrachium nipponense (assembly GCF_015104395.2). NCBI lineage: Eukaryota > Metazoa > Arthropoda > Malacostraca > Decapoda > Palaemonidae > Macrobrachium > Macrobrachium nipponense. Next base: position 30,507,063 of record NC_061097.1, read on the forward strand.
CAGCCCTCCACATTTCTAAAGTCTTAGATCACCTGCGAAGCATCTGTTTGTAAGGAAACTTAAAAATTGGACCCAGGTAAAGTTGAAGGATTTAGATAGAATAGCAGACAGACCTATAGGAACAGATGGGAAGTAAAATGCTAAAAGTAATGCAGCAAAGAACTTTTAGTACCATTTACAGTGTACCATATAGGGTAAGCTGTAGGCAGTACCCACCTGCAGGGTGTGACTGAAGTGTAATTTCATAATTTTTGTTGATTTGGAAAGCAGCAGATCTTGTAATTGTCAAATCCTCCTCCTGTTTTTATGACTATGAGCGTAATCCACTTTATCCTAATTTCTCATAATCATTGCTGATGTATTTGATAGATTAAAGCCACTGTTACTGTACTATTTTAGTAGAAATTATGATAGTATTACTAGTATTTGTAGTGCAGGTATATAAAATCACGTAGGTTATTGTAAACGCTAGACATTACTGTTTCCTAGTTAGTATCTTGGTTTCCTAGTTTGTATCTTGCTTACGCTTAATACAACCTAAAAAGGCAAATGTGTTTGCAATTTTTGTAAATTGTAATCAACCACAAATCAAGGAGATGATTCAATCTAGTTTCAAGTTTCAACATACCTGAGGAAACTGAATACTCGGACAAAAGGACACTGCTTTTGGGGGACACGAAATTATAATAAATGCAATGAATAATTTTTATTACAATTTAATAACCATATTTCATTTGAAGTTGAAAGTGCTGATGTTAATTTTTGTGACTTATGGGGAAATAGAAGGATCTATATTTCTGTGTAAACTGTGGCATTTATTTGTATTCATGCATGTCACATAAAAGAATATGCACTTCACAGGAGAATATTGTCTAAAATCAAAGAAAGATGAAGAGGTATTTTAAAGATAATGAATGTTTATGTTCTCCATAAAACACCCATTTTGATTTTGAACGTCCTTTTTGTTTTTTTGTTTTTTCACCAAGGAAGCCTGAACTAACTGAAATTGGTACAAATCACAAATCTGCATTGTCCTCCTAACTTGTACCATTGGACAAGCCCTATGATTGATGAGAATGAAGTTTTTTATATATAGGACAAACCTCAAGACCTTGGGTACAGGAGGTAAGGAATTTTTTAGTTGTGTAGGTTTGGAAAGCTCTAGGTCGCTCAACAAAAATGTAGTGCCATTGTGGTTATTTTGCCATCAAAATTTTTCACTACTTGTGAATTGCAGTTAGTAATAATACCCCTTAAGGGGTGCTTCTGTTATTGCATCTCACATGGTGCACTGTAAGCGTTACCTAGGTTCTTAGCAATCCCTTTCACTCTTTGATACCATACTTTCAAGTTCTGTTTAGGTCCAAGTGCTCGGCCTTTGGCTTAAATCTTATATTTTATCTATAAGCTGTGTGCTTGGTTGAAAGATGAATCCTATTTCTTGTGGCCCACATACGTATTTGTTTTTTCTTTATGCCACATTATGTGACTTGCTGATTTATTAACTGTTATGTTGTGATTACAGGCAATAGGCCTATGTCTCATAGGTTAAACTGTGTTGTCCAACAGAGGTGACTTTTTCGATTCTTTGTGAGTATAAGTTGATGCTCTCTCTCTCTCTCTTCTCTCTCTCTCTCTCTCTCTCTCTCTCTCTCTCCTCTCTCTCTCTCATCATTATTATTTTGACACCTCATGTTTTCCCATTCAGGGGAGACTTAATCAATATCATAGTTCCCTCACATAAGACCTGGAAAGGGCAGGAAGTACTTGAAAGAGAGAGAGAGAGAGAGAGAGATAGAAAGAGAGCTCAGTTGTGGCCAGGGAAGTGAGAAGAGAAGGAGCTAAATTGGTAGATGAGAGAGGGGGAAGATAAGGTAATAAATTATTATCGAATGAGAGAGGTAGAGAAGGGGGGGGTTTAGCATAATTGGGCTTTAGAGATGAGAAGGAACAAAATGAGAAATAAAGAGAGAAGTGAGAAGGAGATATAGGTAGAGAGAAAGAGAGAGAGAGAGATATAGAGGTGACAATATCTTTTAAATATATAAGATACAGAGAGAGGGAGAGAAATAAAGAAATAAAAAGACTAGACATAACCTTCATAACACCACTTCTTCCGTTATTTACTCCAAGGAGAGAGAGAGAGAGAGCGCGCCAAGGGCTGCTTTTATTAAGACTCGTGTGTGTGAGCTTATGTTAATGGGGGCGTTTCTGCAGAATCACTTTTGTTTTTATCTTTTGTTTCTTTTGTTAATGAAACTTATATCTTTTCAAGTTGTGTTTATTTTATATATATACATATATATTAATTTTAATTGTTAATTTTGATATACTTTATTTATTATTATATCTATTTTTATTAAGAGTATCTTTGTGTTACGTGTAAAAGTATTACTTTTCGAGAGCAAGTTTTTTAGGCCTACATTAAGATAGCTTTTATAGGCCAAATATTATTCTTTAAGATGATTTTTCTAGGCCTATTTCATAACATTAAGATCATTTTCATAAGCCTATGTTATTCCACCAAGATTAATTTTGATAGGCCTATATTATTACTTGAAGTTAATTTCTATAGGCATACGTTGGTACTCAGGAAGATGAAGTTATAGGCCGATGTTACTTCTTTGGATGACACTTTTATAGGTCACTTTTATTAATATGATAACTTTTTTTTAGGCCTGTGTTATTACTTACGTTGTCACCCATCCAACTTCTGACCAAGCTCAACGAAGCTGTCGTATCTCTTTTACATGAGAAAACACGACAATTAACAGTCTGGCAGGATAATGAGACCCATTATGCGTAGCGTAATCCCCCAAAAGTTACATTAAACTCCTTAAGAAAAATAATTGAGAGCCAATACAAAGTTTTGGATACTGAGATTTAATGAGAAACATGACAAAAAAGAGATTAGAAGCCCTAATAGCCTCGTTAAATGAGAAACATGACAATTAACTTGTTTTTCTTCTCTGATTTTCACTCGCCAATTAGCTTCCCCCCCCCCCTCTCTCTCTCTCTCTCTCTCTCTCTCTCTCTCTCTCTCTCTCTCTCTCTCTCTCTCTCTCTCTCTCTCTCTCTCTGAGATTTCTTCGTGAAAAATAACACGCATATCAAAGTTAGTTATCAATACATTACCTGCTTATGATTAGTCTCTCTCTCTCTCTCTCTCTCTCAGTAGTAGAGCAATATTATATATATATATATATATATAATATATATATATATATATATATATATATATATATATATATATATATATATATATATATGTGTGTGTGTGTGTGTTCTCTACTTGAATGATCTAGCATAGTAGTCTCAACTAATGTCGAAAGTTACCTGATTGGCCAAAGATATAAAGGAATCGAGATATATTATAACTATTTGAACTTCATTAGCTTTGATGGACATACTTAGAGTTCAGGGAAACGGCCCGTAATAATAATAATAATATTATTAATTATTATTATTATTATTATTATTATTATTATTATTATTGTTTTTAAGGTTCACAATAATATACTGATGGTAGCAGTAGTAAAATATTACATGTTTTTATAAATAATTACATAGTTTTTAGAAAATTTTTAAAATTTTAGTTTTATAAAATTTTAAAGTTTTATAAAATTTTAGTTTTATAAAATTTTACATTGTTTATAAAATTTTAGTTTAATAAAATTTTACATAGTTTTATAAAATTTTAGTTTAATAAAATTTTACATAGTTTTATAAAATTTTACATTGATTTTATAAAATTTTAGTTTCATAAAATTTTACATAGTTTTATTAAATTTTACTACTGCTACCATCAGTATATTATTGGGGATCTTTTAAAGACAATTACTTGTGCCCTCGTAATTGAGATTTCTACTCATTATTATTATTATTATTATTATTATTATTATTATTATTATTATTATTATTATTATTATTCAGAAGATGAAACCTATGGAACAAGCCCCACTAAAGGGCCCATTGACTTGTAGTTTAGGCTTCCTAAGAATATTATGGTGTTCATTAGGGAATGAAGGGAAATAGAGAGAGAAGAATCCAGCTTATTTAAGAAATAAATTAATAAATTAACAAATAGATGTAAATATATTAAAATTCAAGGAGAAGAGTATTAGGGATTAGGGAGGATGTTTCACAGTCCAACGGTGTGAGGAGGAATAAAGACCTCCAGGACTTCGGAGTACTTCGACAGCTAAGCTAGAAATTTACTGCATATTTCTGCTGCTGTTGTTCAGCGAATGTGGTTGCTCTGGGTAGATAAATTGGATCAGGGGTTAATTGTGAATGTGAAAGATCTCAGTTGAAATACAACTTAACGAAGAGTATTTTAGAAGTCGTCTTCGACCGAGATGCATATTTGAGAGTTCTAAATGTAAAATACAACTTATGAAAAAAGCATTTTAAAAGCTGTTTTAATAGAAATGCATACTTGATACTACTAAATATAAAATACAACTTACGAAAAAAGCAATTTAAAAGCAGTTCTCGACTGAGATGCATATTTGAGAGTGCAAAATATACAATACAACTTACGAAAAAAGCATTTTAAAAGTAGTCCTCAACCGAAATGTACTTCTTAAAAGGGAGTTTTAGTTCCGGCTCAGAAAGTAATTTACTTGAGAGTACTAGACACAAATAAACCATCACTTTTCTTTTTAAGTAGATTCTGTCAAGTAAACTTGAGAACTAATATACGTTTTTATTGTCATATAAGTAGAATATACCGGGTAATATTCTTATTAGCTCTCGAGAACATTTATACAGTTGAGGTTATTTTGCCCCTTAAGGGTCAAATAAAAATTACGTCATTCGTTTCAAGTTGACGAATAGTGAGAGAGAGAGAGAATACAAAAGATGGATAGAAAAAATATAAATTATTGTTTTGAATGACACAGAGAGAGAGAGAGAATGAATGAAAATTGAAGAATAGGTGAAAAGGAGAGAGAGAGTGAGAGACAGAATACAAATGGTGGATAGAAATAATATAAATTTATTGATTTAAAAGATTTAAAAGACAGAGAGAGAAAGAGAGATAGAGATAGGTGGAATGGAAGCTGAAAGAGAGAGTTAGAATGAAAATTGAAGGATAGGAGAGAGAGAATACAAATGATAGATAGAAAAAATATAAATTTATTGATTTGAAAGAGAGAGAGAGCCAGCCAGCCAAAAGCCATAAGAATCACAATAACCCCCTCTTAGACTCGTACCTATATATAAATACAAATACTATACCTCTCATCACTGTCATAATTCCACCCTCCCCTCCCCCCCTTGTCCTACCTCTGTCAAATAATGAAGTAAGATTTCCTCCTTCCCTTTCCACTTACCATAAACCTCCTAATCCCTCCCCCCCCTTTATAAGATGACCTACTGGGTTATATTACAGAGACGACAATTTTCTTCTAAATGAGGTTTGTATACAATTGGATGTATATGATATGTGCTTGTAGGATCTGGTGTAAGTAACTGCCAGTTTCAGGGTATAAATGCGCACGTGGAGAAGTGTAGTATATATACGTACACGTAAGTAGATTTCTCTCTCTCTCTCTCTCTCTCTCTCTCTCTTCTAAATGAATTAGGTTAAATTCTAAATTACTTCGACTGAGAAGTGTTTTACCCTATAAACGTTCTAATGAATAATAAGTTATACTATGCATATTTTTATATATGTGCGTATACACACACACACACACACACACACACACACACACATATATATATATATAATATATATATATATTATATATATATATATATATACACACACGCATTTAAACACATACAAACACACCTATGTACTACTTACAGAAACACAGATAGATAGATAGAGAGATAAACTAACTGATGTTTCTGAGAGACAGTTCGATAAATAGAAAGATTTGTATCTCACTAAGGTATACCAGCCCTGTCAGACCACGGGAGACTAGGCGAGACCTTGAGAGAGAGAGAGAATGTCACACCACACACACACAGTCGACACAGCTCAGTCTTCACCTATCTGGTGACCTGACTTTTTGAGATGCTAATTTTGGGCTGAATTGCAATTATTGTTATTATTATTATTATTATTATTCAGAAGATGAACCCTATTCATATGGCAACTGTAGACAGAAAACATGCCAAAATATAGGCAAAGGCCCATTTGTCTTACTGTCCAGATATTGTCATGGAAGAAAGATTGGTGTGTGGGGGGGGGGGGGGGGTGATGATAGTAGTTTTCCATATCCTTGTATATATATATATATATATATATATATATATATATATATATATATAACTCAGATTTTACCCAAATCTTCATTCTTGCTCACAATTACTCTCCCGAGTCTATCATTTACTCTCAAAACCTTCTTCTTGCTCACGCTTACTCTCAAATTGTTTAATCTTGCTAACAGTTCCAAACTCTTTACCAGTTTCTGCCATTTCTCCTTACCATCCACAGTCATCTGCTGTCATTGTTCACACTGCATTTACAATTCACTATTAATTTTCCAGCTCATGTTAACTCAAAATCAACTTGTTTCTCCTGTAGGGGGCCAGAGCCGTCAGTTCGCCTCATGTGATTCACTGTAGGCAGTACTTGAGGTTCTTTGCAGCGTCCCTTCGGTTTCTAGTTGCAACCCCTTTCATTCATTTTGCTCTACCTTCATTCATATTCTCTTTCTTCCATCTTGTTTTCACCCTCTCGTAGCAGTTGCTCCAGTGTGCAACTGCTTTGAGGTTTACTCCCAAATTCCTGTCGACACTGAATGACCTCACAGGTCCCAGCGCTTGGCCTTTGGGGCTAAATTCTATATTCCGTTCGGCGTCGGTGACCCTGGTAGTTGTGACGCCAGATAACTCACAATCAATCAATCAATCAATCTATATTCCGTTCGATATTCTGCTCTCAATCTCTTGCCAGTTTCCGCCAGTACGAAGTCTTGTATACTACAGCTTTGCAATGTATGTTCACGTTTGCAATTGCACAATGGCAGCGCAGATCTGAAACATTTTGCGTACGTGTGACTGGATTTTAATCCAGTTTGACGCTTTGGTGACGAAAGCAAAAGAGAAAGTAAAAGAGTAAAGCAAAAGAGAAACCATAAATTAAAAAAAAGAACGTAAATAAATGAAACAAAAGAAAGCAGTGTCTGGCGCCTTAATCTTGAACGGTTTAGTTGTCGAATTTCTCTTCTTCATTCTTCTTATTTTCTGTTCTCCCTTGTAACCGATTTTCAATTTTTCCTTTTTCTCTCCCACTACCTTTTCCACGCTCACCTGTCCGCCAGATTAATCGGTGGAAAGAGAGAGAATAAAGCAAAAGAAAAAGGCAGTGCAGCAATGTATGTCCACGCGCCGATTCGACACAAAAGTCTTCTGAAAAAAAGTAAAGTATTGGAACGCTTGTGTTGACGTTTGGGATTCAGTGTTGCCAGATCCAATACATTCCCACACCTATACTCCCACATGTAGTTGTTTTAGAAGTATATATATTTTAACCGATTAGAAAGGAGTTTAGCTTGTGTCTTTATGTAAAGAAAAGTAGTTTGGCTTATGTATTTATTAATTAATACGGAGTACTTTCTCCTACTTACTTTCTGTTTTCGTAAGACTATTATAAGAAAGTAGTCCTACAATTCCCACATATAATCGTTCAGAAATGGGTGATTTTGATGTGTTGAGAAAGCAATTTAGCCTTGCATATTGATTAAAGAAATCAAGTACTTTCCCTTACCGATTTTCTCTTCTCGGAAGAGCGTTAGAAAGCTTATGGAAAGCCAGAAAAGAAAGTTCTGAATATACTGTAGCCTCAAATTGATTTTTTTCACTTGGCAATACTGACTGGAGAGTAGACATTTTCACCTACTGAGTTTCTCCTTCGTAGGAGAATTAGAAAGCATAAAGAAAGCCAGAAATAAAGCTTAAAATACACCATAAGTTGATTTCAGGCACCTGACAATACTGTCCAAGAGAGCGGTGTTTGAAATCCGCTGGAAAATTTTTTTGGTGAAAAACGGCACACGGGTGCTTAAGGTTCGTGTTGGGTAGGAAGGATTTTCTCCTATCCGTCTACTTATTTATTTATTCTCTCTCTCTCTCTCTCTCTCTCTCTCTCTCTCTCTCTCTCTCTCTCGTTTGTGCTTCTATAAAGACACCATTCAGGGTTAGTTCTCATGTAATCAAATTAAAAACCTTTTATTTGCTTCTCTCTCTCTCTCTCTCTCTCTCTCTCTCTCTCTCTCTCTCTCTCTCTCTCTCTCTCTCTCTCTCTCTCTCTATATATATATATATATATATATATATATATTATACACACATATTATATATATCGTGGACCTCCATATATATCTGCTCTATTCTGTCATTCAGTATGAATTTCTCTCTCTCTCTCTCTCTCTCTCTCTCTCTCTGCGTGTGGGGCCCACTTTTGCATTTTGATTGACATGTCAGATGTACCACACGTCAAGGAGTGGAGGGCCTCTCTCCTCTCTCTCTCTCTCTCTCTCTCTCTCTCTCTCTCTCTCTCTCTCTCTCTCTCTCTATTTTTTCGTCCCAAAAGGGGGGTTCGTGTGTACTTATGCCTTTTTAGCACCGGCAATCCAATCCCACTTTGTAAATATATTGCTTCGATTTTTTAATTAATTTTTTTTAAAAACTCTGAGTGACGAAAGGCCTTCCTTTGCGTAATAAGTGTTTCTCTCTTTTGACGGTTTAAATGGCACAGTTTATGTCAGGTGTTTGGTTGGCATTGGTGCTTCTGTTGCAAAGGTTTTGCTGTAAATATTAATCCCTAGTGCTGAAGTGAACTTTTATATAATATATATATATATATATATATATAAAATATATATATATATGAATAATTATCAATTATCACATCACCGTGATTCATATAAATTATCCTTTTAATATTTTAATTCGCTCCACTTTGGAATTCATATATTTTTCTTATAATGTAAACTGAAGGGAAATTTTAGTTTGTTATAATAATTTCGTCCTCTCGTGGGTTCGAACCACTGTCCTGCGGACAAAGATGAAATCAAAACGTCATGACTTATCGATCCGGTAACAAGTGAGGTTATAAGTTTATATATGTATATATATATACCATATATATATATATATACATATATATAATATATATATATATATGTATACTCATACATATTTATATACCAAGCAAACATTTGCTTTATAATAAGAAAAATTTCATAGCATATAATCTGTAGCATTAGCATTTGTATCCAAGGACGTTTCGCACTTGGAATATATATATATATATATATATATATATATATATATATATATATATATATATATAATATATATATATATATATATATATATTTAAAGCCAATAGCCTTCATATCAAGCACATATAGAGCCAGTAGTCACGTCATTAAAATGTATTAAAAGCAGATAGCAAATAGCGTTGATTTCTAGTATATTTAAAGTAAATAGTCTTGATATCCAGTATATTTAAAGGAGGTTGTCTCCAAATTAAGCATATTTTAAGCTAATACCTTTGATATCCAGTATTAAAGCAAATAACCTTGAAATATCCTTAATATTAAGCGTATTTAAAGCAAAATAGCCTTGATATCAAGTATGCTTAAAGTAAATAGTCTTGATATCATGTATATTTAAAGCCAATTGTCTGCAAATTAAGTACTATATGGAAAGCAAATACCTTTGATATTAAGTATATTTAAAGCCTATTGTCTGCAGATAAAGTATATTTAAAGTAAATAGCCTTGATAGTAAGTATGTTTAAAGTAAATAGCCGTGATATCAAGTATATTTAAAGCTACAAGCCAACAGCCTTGATATTATAAGCTGATATTAAGTATATTTAAACCCAAAAGCCTTGATATTAAGTATATTTAAAACCAAGAGCCTTGATATGAAGTATAATTAAAGCCAACAGACTTGATATTAAGTATATTTAAAACTAACAGCCTTGATATTATAAGGTTGATATTAATTAAATTTAAAGCCAAAAGCCTTGATATTAAAAGCTTGATATTTTATATATTTAAAGCCAAAAGCCTTGATATTAAATATATTTTAAGTCAAAAGCCTTGTTATTTGGCATATTTAAAGCCAAGAGCCTTAGTATTATAATCTTGATATTAAGTATATTTAAACAGCCGAAAAACCTTTGTATATTTAAAGCCGACTGGAATATTCAGAATATTTTAAAGTCAAAGGCCTTAGTATTATAAGCTTGGTATGAAGTATATTTAAAGCCGAAAACCTTGATATCAAGTATATTTAAAGCCAAGAGCCTTAGTATTATAATCTTGATATTAAGTATATTTAAGCCGAAAACCTTGATATCAAGAATATTTAAAGTCAAGGGTCTTAGTATTATAAGCTTTGTATTAAGTATATTTAAAGCCGAAAACCTTGATATCAAGTATATTTAAAGTTAAAGGCCTTAGTATTATAATCTTGATATTAAGTATATTTAAAGCCAAAAACCCTGATATCAAGAATATTTAAAGTCAAGGGCCTTAGTATTATAATCTTGATATTAAGTATATTTGAGCCGAAAACCTTGATATAAAGTATATTTAAAGTCAAGGGCCTCAGTATTATAAGCTTGGTATTCAAGTATATTTAAAGCCGAAAACTTTGATATCAATAATATTTAAAGTCAAGGGTCTTAGTATTATAAGCTTGGTATTAAGTATATTTAAAGCCGAAAACCTTGACATCAAGAATATTTAAAGTCAAGGGCCTTAGTATTATAATCTTGGTATTAAGTATATTGAAAGCCAAAAACCTTGATATCAAGAATATTTAAAGTCAAAGGCTTGGTATTAAGTATATTCAAAGCCAAAAACCTTGATATCAAGTATATTTAAAGTCAAGTGCCTCAGTATGACTTGCACGTTACGTAGAGCTGCAGCTACCCACCACCCACACCACCACAAATTGAGGATGGCAATTTGCATAGCCAATCGCCCTCTACGAAAAACTTCCAATTAGGAGACGGGATAATGTGCACCACCAAGATCATTGTAGCAGCCAAGGAAATATAATTAGCTTTGCGTTTTTCGTCCGTTCTTCCTCCAATTGGGTAATTATGCGCAATTATTGGCTATCGATCGTGCGTATTGCTGCGGAAGAATTATCAGTGGTTATTAAATGGGGATTACTTGTGATTATGTAGTTTGCAGAGAGAGAGAGAGAGTATGAATGTTTGAGAGAGAAAAGTGTATTAAATTGAAAGAGAAAAACGAAAGAAAAATTGGAATTAACATTCAGGTAAAAAGGTGAGAGAGAGAGAGAGAGAGAGGGTATACAAATGAATGAGAGAAAAAAGTTAATTGAAATTAAATATAGTGAGAGTGAAAAAAAAAAAAAGAGTAAAAACTGGAATAAAGATTTAGGGATAAGAGAGAGAGAGTGTAGTAATTAAAAGGGATTACATGTGATTATATAGTTTGGAGAGAGAAAGAGAAAGAGAGTTACAAGGATGAGGATGTCTTAAAGACTTGTTAGTCCATCCGAGGAGAAATCGTGCGCTCACTTATCAGTAGGAGCAGAGAGAGAGAGAGAGAGAATGTGTGTGTGAAGGTTTGAGAGAAAAGTGTTTTGAACTGAGCGAAAAAAGAAAGAAAAACCGAAATTAACTTTGAGAGAAAAAGGAGAGTGAGAGAGAGTACGAATGTTTGAATGGGAGCCTAAAAGTTGATTGAATTGTACGATGTGTATGTTTTTGTATGTGTAGGTGTGTAGAAACTTGTGAATGACAACCCTTTGTATCTAACCACCTCGCGTTTCTCAGAAAGACCATCTCCTATCGAATTTCCTCGCTCTCTCTCTCTCTCTCTCTTCTCTCTCTCTCTCTCTCTCTCTCTCTCTCTCTCTCTCTGTATGCATCTGTTTCAAATACCACCAGCAAGATTAATTCTCCCTCAAAGACTCTAGGCTGAACAAAACTCCGGGTCGCCTGAACTGTCAATATCATCAATAGGACGTCTTGGAAATGGAGGAGGGGTGGGAAGGGGTAGGGGTAAGGATGTAGGGGGGAGGGGCTGGAAAAGGTGGAGCGGACCAAAAAGATTTCGTTTCTTCTTGAAGTTCCCGGATGTGTTTGTTGTGGTTGATGGATGCCAGTCGATGCTCTTGCTCCTGAATGAGCAGCAGCTCAGTCTCTCTCTCTCTCTCTCTCTCTCTCTCTCTCTCTCTCTCTCTCTCTCTCTCTCTCTCTCCTTTCTTTTTCGTATCTGCGAAGCATTGATTATTGGCGACGTTGCAAAATAAGATCTACGTGTGTCTTTTCTCCGTTGTGGAATATAGATGTTTGGCATCACATAGATATAACAAAAAACTTTGGCCTTTCAGAAACCCTGATGGTGGTCTGAAACCCCGATGTTTCTTCCTGATTAAAAAAAAAAAATGTCTAATAATTTCTTTTCCTTGAATAGTCAGGGTGGCGAAGGTACAAACTACGTTTCAAATGAGTAAATTTTGAAAAGTCTCTTAAGACTGTCACGCCATATCATTGCAAAGTTTGTTGAATCAACTCGTTTGTCAATTGTTAATTTACGAGTTTATCTACGTAATTGTGTTTTAATTGTCTTTTAATGCCAGTTGGTTTTTCAAAACAGTTATTCTTCACTCCGTTTGCAATTGTGACCTCAAAAATTCAAGCAAAGTTACAGTGCATTACTGCTTTAAAACATTTCTCTGTATTTTAGTATAGTTATATTTTTATCTATTTGTTTATTTAATCAACTTTTTGATAACTCGTCTCTTCTTTCTGTATTTCCTGTCACCTTCTGTTACTTCTTTCAAATGAACACTAATATTCTTTGGAAGCTTGAATTTCAAGTCAGTGGCCCCCGTGGTGGGCATGTCCCATATGAAAAGGGTCTGTCTTCCGAATAATAATAAATAATAATAATAATAATAATAAATGATAATAATACTGTTAAAAAGAATTGCAGAATTAAGTGAGTTGATTTTTATATTGTTTTTTCAATTTTCCTTACAATTAGCTTCTCAGGCTCAGCGATGTTTCTGAGTAACTGGCCAATATTCATACTGGGAATTCCTAAAAATGATAAAAATGCTGAAGGTGACCTTTTATTTTATTAAAACAGGATCTCAGGTCCAGGTCAAGCAGACGTCGTCGTAAGTTGCTTGACCTGGACCTGAGATCCTGTTTTAATAAAATAAAAGATCACCTTCAGCATTTTTATCATTTTTAGGAATTCCCAGTATGAATATTGGCCAGTTACTCAGAAACATCGCTGAGCCCCTGAGAAGCGAATTGTAAGAAAAATAGAGAAAACAACATATAATATCAATTCGCTCAATTCTGCCATCCTTTTTAACAGCATTTGCAAAAGGGGTCTTCTATCAAAATGATAATAAATAATAATAATAATAATAAATAATAATATAATATAAGGTTTTTGGTAGAAGATCTTTTAGGCAAATACTGTTAAAAAGAATGGCAGAATAAGCGAGTTGATTTATATATTGTTTTTTCTATTTCCTTACAATTCGCTTCTCAGGCTCAGCGATGTTTCTGAGTAACTGACCAATATTCATATTGGGAATTTTCAAAAATCATAAATGCTGAAGGTAACATCTTTTATTGGAAAAGGATATCAGGGTCCAGGTCAAGCAGGGGTCGTCGTCAGTGCTGGTATTATTTTCCGTAGGCGTAGTTCAGTTCGGGGCCGGGTTCGTCTTCGATTTAAGGGCTGGTATTGGTGCTGGTATAGCTGGTATATCTGGTATTACGTAACGTTTCGACCTTCTCGCAGGTCATCCTCGGACGAGTCGTTTGCAGAGACTGTAGCAAGAAAGTCTGTGGGGCGGTATTTATAGCGGCTCGGACCTAGAGTTGCATTCTCATTGGTCGGGCCGGTCTTGGATGAAGTCGTGGATCTCGCCTCGAAGGGTCTCGGGGATTCTCTCGTGGGCGAGCGCCACAGTAGTGTGCCTGGGATGAATGACAGGGAATTCCGTCCGTAGCAGGAATCCTGTCATTTCCGTGGGGGCTCCTGATTATCTGGTATTGTTGGGGGGTCGTTCGCTGCTCCCGGCTCCGGGCGGCGGTGGGAAGGAGAAACGTTTCTTTGGGTGATGTTAAGATTTGGTTTCTCCTTGCCTATATGGAGGGCTTCTAAGAAAGGGCGCCCAGACGTAGGGGAATCCGTTGTCTGGTCTATTATTTCGATATTAGGGGGGGGAATAATATCATTTCTCTTTATCCGTTTGTTATGAGCAGTCCTGGCGTGGTTGAAGATGGCTCCTTCTTGAGCGTGGCAGGAAGATTTGCTTGGAGAAACGCATGGAGGTCATAACCGACGTATTTGCCGAGGCATCCTCGGACGGGGCATGTGTAACGGTAGACCACACTCGTCTTCTTCAAGGGATCCTGCAGGGGCGCCGAAGGGTTGTTTCTCATCACCAGGCTGCTCGTCTTCTTCGTTTTATAATAGATAATTAACTTGATATTTTTGTCTGGGTCGGCGGGGCTGACGTTTTCGTCGATGATCTTTTTGAGGGCTTGTTCGTCCTCCTTGTACCTCCGGTGGAAGTGTCCCTTGTAAAACAGCTTGAGGGTGGGCTCTGCAACATCGGGGCGGGGTTCCTGGTGGTACCAGGCTTCCATATTTTTCCTATAGATTCATCAACAGCATGATTGGTGTGTCCGTTGTCGATGAGGACCTGGGTGGCGCGCTCCAACTCACTGTGTGTGTCATTCCAGGAGGAGCAGTGTGAGAGGGCCCTCCTGACGAAGGCGCTGATGGGTGGAGCGCGTTATACCTCTCAGGGCACTCGCTCTCACCGTTCATGCACATACCAGTTCGTCGGCTTTGTGTACACCTTCGTGCTGAATTCAGAATCTCGCTGTTCGACAAGAACGTCAAGAAGGGAGGCGGTGGTTCTTTGGCAATGTTCAATTGTGAACAGAGGCAGCTGTGGTCGTGGAATGCACGTCGCAGCTGCTCTATCTATCTCATCCTGGGAGTCGGCGCAGACGAAGGTGTCATCAATGTAGCGCACGTACATCCTCGGTTTGTTGGAATTCTGGAAGACCCTCTCTTCGACGGTACCCATATAGAAATTGGCGAAAAGGACCCCAAGGGGCGATCCCATCGCCACGCTGTCGATCTGGGTGTACATATAGTTGCGGTGATCAGCAAAAGGGGCCTTCTTAGTACAGATTTCCAGCAGGGCTCGAAGGGCATGCTCTGGGATGTTTAAGGATGGAGTGCCGGGGTCCCTGTAAAACTCTGTCCAAGATCATTTGTATGGTCTCGTCTACGGGATCGTTGGTAAAGAGGGACTCTACATCCATCGAAGCGATGCATCCTCCGGGGAGTTGTTCGTAGCGCTTCCAAGAACTCGGCGACGGACTTTCAAGTTGTGCCTATCTGGACGTACGGGGTTAAGATGGTGTTTGAGTTTCTTGGCCAACAGGTACGTAGGGGCAGGGATCTAGCTGATTATGGGGCGCGAAAGGGGTTCCCTTGCTTATGGGTCTTAACATTCCCATAGATGTAGCCTAAGTCATGGTCACCCGTTATGGGTGGCAAATGCAGGGCGTTAGAGGCGGCGTTGACAAAAATATCAAGTTAATTATCTATTATAAAATGAAGAAGACGAGCAGCCTGGTGATGAGAAACAACCCTTCGGCGCCCCTGCAGGATCCCTTGAAGAAGACGAGTGTGGTCTACCGTTACACATGCCCCGTCCGAGGATGCCTCGGCAAATACGTCGGTATGACCTCCATGCGTTTCTCCAAGCGAATCTCCTGCCACGCTCAAGAAGGAGCCATCTTCAACCACGCCAGGACTGCTCATAACAAACGGATAAAGAGAAATGATATTATTCCTAATATCGAAATAATAGACCAAGACAACGGATCCCCGAGTCTGCGCCTCTTAGAAGCCCTCCATATAGGCAAGGAGAAACAAATCTTAACATCACCCAAAGAAACGTTTCTCCTTCCCACCGCCGCCCGGAGAGCAGCGAACGACCCCCCGACAATACCAGATAATCAGGAGCCCCCACGGGATGACAGGATTCCTGCTACGGACGGAATTCCTGTCATTCATCCCCAGGCAACACTACTGTGGCGCTCGCACGAGAGAATCCACCCCGAGGACCTTCGAGGCGAGGATCCCACGACTTCGTCCAAGACCGGCCCGACCAAATGAGAATGCAACTCTAGGTCCGCAGCCGCTATAAAATACCGCCCCCCCCCCCACCCCACAGACTTTCTTGCCCACAGTCCTCTTCAAACGACTCGTCCGAGGATGACCTGCGAGAAGGTCGAAACGTTACGTAATACCAGATATACCAGCTATACCAGCACCAATACCAGCCCATTAAATCGAAGACGAACCCGGCCCCGAACTGAAACTACGCCTTACGGAATAATACCAGCACTGACGACTACCCCTGCTTGACCTGGACCTGATATCCTTTTCCAATAAAAGATTACCTTCAGCATTTATGATTTTTGAAAATTCCCAATATGAATATTGGTCAGTTACTCAGAAACATCGCTGAGCCTGAGAAGCGAATTGTAAGGAAAATAGAAAAAAAAAAAAAAAACCAAAAAACAATATATAAAATCAACTCGCTTAATTCTGCCATTCTTTTTAACAATAATAATAATAATAATAATAATAATCAATAATATAATATAATTTAATAATAATAATAACAGAGATGAAGGAAAATTACTGTATTAGAAGTTTTTTTCAGACGATTACCTGCTTATTGTAATAAATCTTTCAAGCAATCTAAATATAAAATGAGATCTGGGGTTATTTATCACTTTTATAGGTTATCATTGTATTCTCCGATTTCAAAGTCAGTCAACTATAGGATTACATGAGAGAGAGAGAGAGAGAGAGAGAGAGAGAGAGAGAGATCCTACTTTTAATCCCGTGGTTTCAGAGAGAGTCAACTTTGGGATTACAGCAAAAAATCTCTTAGATATTCCTTAAGAACAGGATTTACCTAATTTCCTTGGCGTGGACAACGCAGAGTTATTGAATTGAAAGACAGTGAAAGAGAAAAATAAAAAAAGATATAGAGGTATGCAAAAACGAGAGAGAGAGAGAGAGAGAGAGAGATCCTACTTTAATCCCGTGGTTTCAGAGAAAGTCAACATTGGGATTACAGTAAAAAATCTCTTAAGATATTCCTTAAGAACAGGATTTACCTAATTGCCTTGACATGGACAACGAAGAGAGAAGAGAGAGATGAGGAGAGAGAGACGAGAGAGAGGACCCTGAGAGAGAGAGGAGTGAGAAGAGGAGAAAGAGAGAGAGAGAGGAGAGCATGACATTGCAATTTTTAAATAAAGGGTTATTGAATTGAAAGACAATGAAAGAGAAAAATATATTTATATATATATATATATATATAGATATATATATATATATATATATATATATATATTTATATATATATATATATATATATATAAAAGAGAGAGAGAGAGAGAGAGAGATCCTATGTTAATCCAGTAATCGAATTGTGGCCAGTTAGGGAATTTCTCTGGATGTTATAGCGAAACCTTCTGCTCTGAAGGTCCTCGAATTTGTGGAGGTCAGGAATTGGTGTGAGAATCCAAAGGTTGTGGGTTGAGGTTGACTGTAGAAGTATTCTGGAGTCTACGGGTACAGTGACGTATGCATGTGTGTATACATTATATATATATATATATATATATATATATATATTATTATATATATATAATTAATAATAAAAAAAGAGCCCATAAAAAACACCAAAATGTTAGAGAGGAAAAGTACTATATTTCAGAGACTGCTGTCTCTCTCTTCAGGTATATTGAATGAGAAAAGTTTACAGAAAAGGTGTATTTATACCAAGAGATTCGTCCACAAGTAAGCCAATTTAGGTCACCCCCGCTGATAATCTTCCTTTAATCTTCTTAAAGCGTTGTTGAATGAACCACTTTGCGTCGACGATGTCTGATGTCCAATTCCCTTTTGAGATGTTCATTACCTGCTTCTCTTTTATTAAGGCCGATTCCATCATTGACTCTTGTACCGGCAGTTGCTGCTATAAATTACACGTGACATATTCCAGTTTATTCTATGGTTATGTTCATTTATATGATTGAAAATAGCCCGAGTTCTGTTGTCCATACCTAACTGACCGTTTGTGTTGTATTAATCTCTGGGGAAGTGATTTACCTGTAAATCCGATTGTAAGATTGGTCACAGTCCTGGCATGGGATCTCATATACCCAGAGTCTTTGGGCGATGTCTTTTGTTGGACGTTAATCAGGATTTGGCTAAGGTATTTGGGTAGGTAAATGCAAAAGGGTTGGATTTCCCAAGGGTGTGAAGTTACTCTCTTAATCGTCTCCAGGTGGGGAATTTTTATTTTATTGTTGGGTGTGTCTCTGGTCTTGTCTTTAGGGGGTCGGTAGAAAATTATCGTTTGCTTTTTTGAATTGCTTTCTCAATTATATGGTCAGGATACTTTAAAGATGAAAGTTGCTTGCGAATTAGTTCAAATTCTTTTTCCAGGAAATCTGGGGAACAAATTCATAAGGCTCTTAGGAATAGGTTTGCTGGCTAGTACCTAATCTTGATAGTATTGTCATGATAGCTAAAGTAGTGAATATATGAAAGTGAGAACGTTGGTTTTTCTGTATATGGTAAATTTGTATTCTGTCGTGTCTCTGATTATTAAAACATCAAGAAAAGGAATTTTGTTGTCTGTTTCCCATTCAACTTTAAATTTGATGCTGGGCACTAATGCGTTTTAATTTTGAGAGGAATTCATTAAAATTACCCCACTTATTATTCCAAATGTTAGTATGGCATCCACGAATCTTCATCCACAGCATGTTTTTGGGTTTTATTGCATTTATTACTGTAGTTTCAAAGTATTCCATGTACAGATTGGCTAAAATAGGACTTAAAGGACTACCCATTACTACACCCGAATTTTTGCTTGTAGAATGATTCCCCGAATGAAAATACGTTATTAGATGCACATAATTCAACTAACTTTATTATTTTGTCAAGTGCCAAAGGGAAATGATCTGAATAGGGGGATAATTTTTCCCTTAAAAACTGAAGAACGTCCTGTACTGGTACTTTTGTGAATAGGGAGTCTACGTCAAGGCTTAAAAGTTTTATGTTGTGATAAGTGGTATATGTGCTTCTCTGAATTTGTGACAAAAGTCTTTCCGAATGTTTGATGTGACTGGGAGAAAAAAAAGTGCCTAAAAAAAAAAAAGGAGAAAGGAGGCCAGCTAACCATTTAGAAATTTTGTAATTGAAAGCTCCGGCGCATGAAACGATGGGTCTGAATGGAAGATTGTCTTTGTGAGTTTTGGAAAAAGACCATAAAAGTAGGGTAAGTTTAGGATTAATTACTTTAAATTTCTCTAATAGTTCAATACTCTTGGTTTGTCTTGGCCAATTGATCTTACTTTCCGAAAAAATTCTGGTGGGAACGTTCTGGAGGGGATTTTTTCGTCAGTTTTTCGTAAGTTTTGTGTCGCTAAGGAGCTGGTTGATTTTGTCGAGGTGAGAAGTCTTTGTCCATTATTACAATTTTGCCGTCTTTGTCGGATCTACTTATTATAACATCTAACTTTTTTAGCGAGTGGATGGCTATCATGAATCTGCGGGGACAGGATATTCTTATGAAGGTCAGTAAAGCATTTAGTAACACTCCTTTGTAAACATATCTCTTCACGGCTGTAGTTTTTGTCAGGTATGAATTTATCAAAAGCCACTATGAAGTCTAGGTTGTTTTTGCGGTCTGGCATTAGGGCAAAGGATAAGCCTAAATTTAAAACTAAATGTTGATTTACAGTAAGGGGGGTGTTGGATAAGTTTAAAACTTTGTCTTGTTGTTCAAGATTATTCCATGCGCTATTATCTATTAGGTTATTAACTTGCGTAAAAGTCTGTTGGAATGAGTCACGCTATTATAGGCAGCAATGTCGGAACAGAATTTGAAATCAGATACCCTGATAAACGTGGTCCGTAGTGAGGAGGCGAAGATTAGATTGAGTTCCATATATCACTCTGCGTAGCACTAAGATGTCGTTTCTCGTATTGGTGATTCTTTCTTCCAGGAAAATCTTGTGTGATAGAGGGAAGGGGTTTGATTGCAGAGTCCATCTCCCGAATCCGTACATTTTTGGAAGTACTTGTTCTTTGAGGCATTCTTCCAAAAAGTGTTTTTGGTTTTTCAGCCGGTGTAGTCTGTTCAGTTCTTTTTCAAACTTGCGGAAAACTGGCTTGACTTCTGGAAGTGAGTGAAGAATCGTGGAAAGGCGGTTGAATTCCATAATGGGCTGACAATGACTGGTAAAAGTGTTCTGTAACAACAGAATTCCATCTAATAAAAGGAGCCCATAAAAACACCAAAATGTAGAGAGAAAAGTACTATATTTCAGAGACTGCTGTCTCTCTCTTCAGGTGGTATTTATACCAAGAGATTCGTCCACAAGTAAGCCAATTTAGGTCACCCCCGCTGATAATCTTCCTTTAATCTTCTTAAGCGTTGGTTGAATGAACACTGCGTCGACGATGTCTGATGTCCAATTCCCTTTTGAGATGTTCATTACCTGCTTCTCTTTTATTAAGGCCGATTCCATCATTTGACTCTTGTACCGGCAGTTGCTGCTATAAATTACACGTGACATATTCCAGTTTATTCTATGGTTATGTTCATTTATGATTGAAAATAGCCGAGTTCTGTTGTCCCTACCATACTGAACTACCGTTTGTGTTGTATTAATCTCTGGGGAAGTGATTTACCTGTAAATCCGATGTAAGATTGGTCACAGTCCTGGCATGGGATCTCATATACCCCAGAAGTCTTTGGGCGATGTCTTTTGTTGGACGTTAATCAGGGATTTGGCTAAGGTATTTGGGTAGGTAAATGCAAAAGGGTTGGATTTGCCCAAGGGTGTGAGTACTCTCTTAATCGTCTCCAGGTGGGGAATTTTTATTTTATTGTTGGGTGTGTCTCTGGGTCTTGTCTCTTTTAGGGGGTCGGTAGAAAATTACGTTTGCTTTTTGAATTGCTTTCTCAATTATATGGTCAGGATACTTTAAAGATGAAAGTTGCTTGCGAATTAGTTCAAATTCTTTTCCAGGAAATCTGGGGAACAAATTCGTAAGGCTCTTAGGAATAGGTTGCTGGCATAGACCTATCTTGATAGTATTGTCATGATAGCTAAAGTAGTGAATATAGAAAGTGAGAACGTTGGTTTTCTGTATATGGTAATTTGTATTCTGTCGTGCCAGTTTTCCGCAAGTTTGAAAAAGAAAACTGAACAGACTACACCGGCTGAAAAACCAAAAACACTTTTTGGAAGAATGCCTCAAAAGAACAAGTACTTCCAAAAATGTACGGATTCGGGAGATGGACTCTGCAATCAAACCCTTCCCTCTATCACACAAGATTTTCCTGGAAGAAAGGAATCACCAATACGAGAAAAACGACATCTTTCGTGCTACGCAGAGTGATATATGGAACTCAATCTAAATCTTCGCCTCCTCACTACGGACCACGTATACAGGTATCTGATTTCATTCTGTTCCGACATTGCTGCCTATAATAGCGTGACTCATTCCAACAGATTTACTTTACGCAAAGTTAAATAACCTAATAGATAATAAGCGCATGGAATAATCTTGAACAACAAGACAAAGTTTTAAACTTATCCAACACCCCCCTTACTGTAAATCAACATTTAGTTTAAATTTAGGCTTATCCTTTGCCCTAATGCCAGACCGCAAAAACAACCTAGACTTCATAGTGGCTTTTGATAAATTCATATCTGACAAAAACTACAGCCGTGAAGAGATATGTTTAAAGGGAGTGTTACTAAATGCTTTAACTGACCTTCATAAGAAATATCCTGTTCCCCGCAGATTCATGATAGCCATCCGCTCGCTAAAAAAGTTATGTATAATAAGTAGATCCGACAAAGACGGCAAAATTTGTAATAATGGACAAAGACTTCTACCTCGACAAAATCAACCAGCTCCTTAGCGACACAAATACTTACGAAAACTGACGAAAAATCCCTCCAGAACGTTCCCCTACAGAATTTTTTCGGAAAAGTAAGATTAATTGGCCAAGACAAAAAAGAGTATTGAACTATTAGAGAAATTTAAAGTAATTAATCCTAAATTACCCTACTTTTATGGTCTTCCCAAAACTCACAAAGACAATCTTCCATTCAGAACCCATCGTTTTCATGCGCCGGAGCTTTCAATTACAAAAATTTCTAAATGGTTAGCTGGCCGCCTTTCTCCTGTTTTTTAGGCACTTTTTCTCCCAGTCACATCAAACATTCGGAAGACTTTTGTCACAAATTCAGAGAAGCACATATACCACTTCACAACATAAAAACTTTTAAGCCTTGGACGTAGACTCCCTATTCACAAAAGTACCAGTACAGGACGTTCTTCAGTTTTTAAGGGAAAAATTATCCCCCTATTCAGATCATTTCCCTTTGGCACTTGACAAAATAAATAAAGTTAGTTGAATTATGTGCATCTAATAACGTATTTTCATTCGGGGAATCATTCTACAAGCAAAAATTCGTGTAGTATGGGTATTCCTTTAAGTCCTATTTTAGCCAATCTGTACATGGAATACTTTGAAACTACAGTAATAAATGCAATAAAACCCAAAACATGCTGTGGATGAGATACGTGGATGACATACTAACATTTTGGGATAATAAGTGGGGTAATTTTAATGAACATTCCTCTCAAAATTAAACGCATTAGTGCCCAGCATCAAATTTAAAGTTGAATGGGAAACAGACAACAAAATTCCTTTTCTTGATGTTTTAATAATCAGAGACACGACAGAATACAAATTTACCATATACAGAAAACCAACGTTCTCACTTTCATATATTCACTACTTTAGCTATCATGACAATACTATCAAGATAGGTCTAGCCAGCAACCTATTCCCTAGAGCCTTACGAATTTGTTCCCCAGATTTTCCCTCTTTCCGGAAAAAGAATTTGAACTAATTCGCAAGCAACTTTCATCTTTAAAGTATCCTGACCATATAATTGAGAAAGCAATTCAAAAAAGCAAACGTAATTTTCTACCGACCCCCTAAAGACAAGACCAGAGACACACCCCAACAATAAAATAAAAATTAAAACCCCACCTGGAGACGATTAAGAGAGTAACTCACACCCTTGGGAAATCCAACCCTTTGCATTTACCTACCCAAATACCTTAGCCAAATCCCTGATTAACGTCCAACAAAAGACATCGCCCCAAAGACTCTGGGGTATATGAGATCCCATGCCAGGACTGTGACCAATCTTACATCGGATTTACAGGTAAATCACTTCCCCAGAGATTAATACAACACAAACGGGTCAGTTAGGTATGGACAACAGAACTCGGCTATTTTCAATCATATAAATGAACATAACCATAGAATAAACTGGAATATTGTCACGTGTAATTTATAGCAGCAACTGCCGGTACAAGAGTCAAATGATGGAATCGGCCTTAATAAAAGAGGAAGCAGGTAATGAACATCTCAAAAGGGAATTGGACATCAGACATCGTCGACGCAGTGTTCATTCAACCAACGCTTAAGAAGATTAAAGGAAGATTATCAGCGGGGGTGACCTAAAATTTGGCTTACTTGTGGACGAATCTCTTGGTATAAAATACCACCTTTTCTGTAAACTTTTCTCATTCATATACCTGAAGAGAGAGACAGCAGTCTCTGAAATATAGTACTTTTCTCTCTACATTTTGTGTATGGGCTCCTTTTATTAGATGGGAATTCTGTTGTTACAGAACACTTTATTTTACCAGTCATATATATATATATATTAATATATATATTATATATAATAATATTATATATATATATATATATATAATTATATATATATATATATATATATAATATAGATATATATATATATATATATATATATATTCTCAAGGTATAAGCCACGAAGGAAAAATAAACAACGGAGTTTCCGCAACATCTGTTTCATTTAGATCCTTGCATTTGTAACATTTTTAAGAATGACCTCAAAGATATAATTACAGACTTAAATACAAATCAGTTGCCTTAGAGATATCTTCTATGTATATGTATGTTTAATATGTATTGTGAATAAGTTTTTGTTCACCAAAGTTCTGAATAGCTGTCGCCCTATATTATCCTTTAATTGTCTTGCCCTTGTGTCTGAAGCAGATTGACTTAATCTTTTCGTTTTTGTTTTTTAAAATTGTTTTTTTTAAAATTGAACCCATGTTTATGTTCTTGTTTGGAAAGGTTACTCTTTCTCCAGGTGTGCTGGATTCTAGGTACTAATCTCCTTATAATCCCTATCTGTCAGTTATACGAGCTTTCCTGTACTGTCAATTCCTCATGTAAGTCAGTTTATCTGCTAAGTAAAGGACGTTGAACGTAGAAAGATCTGCTGAAACTCCGTTGTTTATTTTTCCTTCATGGCTTATACCTTTATTTATGGATTTATCACGTTCCAAACTTTCGTGATTCAGTTATACATTTTATATATATATATATATATATATATATATAATATAGTATATATAGTATGATATATATATATATATATATATATATGTATGTATCATAATAATAGAATATATATATATATCTTCTTATATAGGTTAAATAGATATATATAAATTTGACAATATGGCTTCACTGCAGGATACTACACTCAGGCCTCTTTTATTGTCTTCGATCTATTGAAAAACAGAGAGAGAGAGAGAGAGAGAGAGAGAGAGAGAGAGAGAGAAGAGGAGAGAGAGGAAAGAGGAGAGAGAGAGAGAGAGACACTGTTGTTGTTCTATTGACTGGAAGGAAGAGATAGGTTATCGCAGCGTGTTTCATGTTTAAGAGATTTCATAAAAAAAAGGGAATTTTTGGGGGCGTAAGGAGTAAGGAGTGATTTTGAAAACACACACACACACATGTAAGAATAATACACTTATGATATATTACGAGGTCAGATTTTTTCTTATTTTAATTCTGTATTGGTAAAACTTGTAAACACACACACAATGTAAATATATCAAATGGTAACTCATTTAAGAATACTACAATTATATTATTGGGGAGATTTGCTTTTTTAATTTTAATTCTAGTTTTGGTAAAACCATTTATGCAAACAAAAACAAACAAACGCACACACAAACACACACACTGTAGGTATATTACAAAGGAAACGCATGCCAATATAAATATACTTATGGAGAATTGCAGTATATTTTATAATTTGTGTAACTTTTGAAGTACAGTGCTATTGTTTTCGTTAGTATATTTGCCTTAAATAATAAAAATGTAATTTCTGAAGATTTGTAATACATTTCTGATGTAATAGAACACCAGAAGTGTAGTGCAGGTTTTACACTAGTATTTTTTTTCATTGAAGGGAAATACTTTATGAAAATTTAAGTAGATTTATAATGTAATATAAGTTTTGATATATTGTTAAATTTTTCGTATGTGTTTATTTATGCTGATGTCCTGTGTTTATATATTTATTACATTACATACACGCGCACACACACACACACACACATATTTATATATATATATATGTGTGTGTCTGTGTGTGTGTGTGTTAGTGTATTTATATATATGTATGTGCATAATCTTTACAAACCTAAGTAAATCAATTTAATAAGAAAATATACTTCAATTACATTTAAAACGTTTCACAATAATTTACAATTACACGTGTTACCTTTTGTGAAACCTTTTGTAATTGGGAAATATTTTGTGAAATATTAGTGTATATAGATTTTGACATAGTAAAACTTCACTTATATTTAATATATATATATATAATATATATATAATATATATATATATATATTAATAGATGCAGATATAGATGTGCACACCTAACCCTATAAAAATTCAAAACTTCCTACCACCAAAAGGATCCTCCAATAATATTTTCCTCTTCTCCCCAACTCTTGGCGGGATCCGTGAAACTTCTCGTCCTCTGGGGAGTTCCGCAGGACCTGTCACTGGTCCCACGTAAAGTAATCAGTCCCCATGAATTATGAGAAGTCCCTCTCATTTAAAACTACGGCTGGAAAATAGTTGGAAAACATTGAGTCGATCAGGCATAAAAATTAACCACCAAAACTTTGGAGTAATAACAAGTTGTGATTGATGATAAGGGAGCTTGATTTTTTCCCTTGTTTTTTTTTATATTTTTATTTCTTGTTGCGAGGATTAAGATTCTCTCTGGGTAATTATGCGTTCTCGGAAAGAGTTTGGATTGGTCGTGGTAATGATGATTATAATAATGATATACACAAATTTTTTTTATATTATATTATATTATAATTATATTATATATATTATATATATATATATATATATTATATAATTATATATATATCTTAGTGGCGTGTTAGCCACAAAGTAGATACGTTTCTCTCTCTTTCTGTATTGGTAATGTATGTATAATATTAATTATATATATTAATGATATAATATATTAATATATAATATATAATATTATATATATTATTATATAATATTAGATATGATTATAAACAAACCATCTACGATCCACACATAATCAGCATCTCACTCAGGCTGAAGGAAAGGAGCTATAAATAAGGTAAAGATCGAATTACTTGGCAAATCGCATCAGCCACTTTTGCAAGCAGGATGTCAGTCCAAGATGGAAGGAAATGATCTGGGAAGCGCTTGCGAGAAGGCAAAGAAGGCTCTCTCTCTCTCTCTCTCTCTCTCTCTCTCTCTCTCTCTCTCTCTCTCTCAGTTGGGTCTTCACGGTTGTGTTTGCTTGCTTGATTGTGTTTCGGTACAGATATGTACAACGAAGGTGTATTTTATATTTGAACTTATTTACTTATATATATATATATATATATATATATATATATATATATATATATATATATATGCATGCAATATAAAAACACTGTATCGTGCTTCTAAGAAATCAATAGAGGGATCCACAGTATATCCTTGTTTATGTAGATATAATATATTTATGGAAATATATACAAAGCTTTGTATATATTTCCATAAATATATTATGTCTAGATAAACAAGGATATTACTATGGATCCCTCTATTGATATAATATATATTATATATATATATATATATATATATATATAATATATATAGATTATTTAGTATATATAGATATATATATATATATAAAATACACACACTTAAATTCCCACAAGTTAACATCCACCTACACTCTCCTCCACCGGCCATTACTTGAGGGCAACAGAAGCAGACCACTCAATGCCTGTGGTCCCCTGGGACTTCTGCAGGAGATAGCCAAAAGGGCCTTAGGGCACCTTTGTCACCTGCTTGCAATACCATGAAAGCAAGCAAAGGTCTTTCTCTCTCGTCTCCTCCTCCTCCTCCTCCTCCTCCTCCACTGGGAGTGATTGAGGAGCACTTCTCTCTCTCTCTCTCTCTCTCTCTCTCTCTCTCTCTCTCTTCTCTCTCTCTCTCTCTCTTTTACACTTGGGTGGAGAAGGGATGGGTTGATTTTTTGCTCAGTACTTTAGAGATTTCTTTTTCTCTTTTTATATTGATTTGTTTTTGTTTATTTGTCTTCTAGCTGTGATTGTTTTTTTGGGGGGGTTGGGGGACGTTCAGGTTTGCTTCAGATTCATTGATGATTTTCCATAGATTATTTTTATTATCTTAAATAGCTTCGATTTTTTTTTTTTGTAAATACGTCCATTTTCTATTTTTTCTTCTTTCCAACTTTTTTCTTCTGTGTTTATTTTCTTCTTTCTATTGTCCAACTTTTGATAATTATTGCTTCTACATTCTAGATTGATTATCGTACATAATTACGTAATAGACACGCATGTTTGTAGTGTATATATATATATATATATATATATATATATATATATATATATATATAATATATGTGTGTGTGTGTGTGTGTGTGTGTGGTGTGTTATATATATATATATATATATATATATATATATATATATATATATAAATATACTATATATATATATATATATATATATATATAGTATATATATATATGTATGTATATATATCATACATACATACATACATGTAAATATAAGAAAGCGTGTCTAATCCTTAGGCCTAACTCTATTTCAAACCAATTATTGCTTCCACATTCTAGATTGATTATCGTACATAATTATATAATAGACACGCATGTATGTAGTGTATGTATATATATACATACATATATATATATGATATATATACATACATATACATATATATATATATTTATATATATATATATATATATATATAATATAGTATATAGTATATATATATATATATATATATATACATCATATACATATACACATACATGTAAATATAAGAAAGCGTGTCTAATCCATAGGCCTAACTCTTCAAACCGACCCGGTAAAATCTACTACGAGGCCTATCGTCAAAAGACAGACCTCTGCCCCAGAAAACATTCATTATATACATCCCAAGACCACCGAAGGAGTCAAGTTTCTCCTATATAGGATATCCTATTATAGGATTCCGGGACAATCTTTTCAAAATCTTTGAAAGTTATTCCCGCAATCAATTCCTAACTTGGGAGGTTTTGAAGCCGAAGGATCTCTTTGAAGGGACGTTAATAATATACCCTATAACCGTCACCTCAGCATCCTGCGGGAATCTGTTGTCATTTCTACCCTCTGAGGACAGGGTGCTGTTTCAATAATAGTACTATAATGGTTATACCTTTGTGACTAGTGGACGGATTTCCTTCAAACTCACTCATGTTTTAGGGTTTATATTTCTTAAAAGGTGGGAAAAATATTGAAGAGATATTTACGCAGCCAACTGAAAGTGTGTCCCTATAATGAGGAAAGCTCTCACTATACAATTTCGTTTATATCTTTGTGATGAGTGGATGAATTTAGTTCAAATTTTCACATGTTTTTGGGTTTATATACTATTTTTGTATGTATGTATGTATGTATATATATATATATATTATATATATATATATATATATATACTTACATATATATATCTATATAGTATATATATAATTATATGGATATATATATATATATATATATATATATATATATATGTGTGTGTGTGTGTGTGTGTGTGTGTGTGTGTGTGTATATACACGTAAATAAATTCAAGTATAAACGCTTCAAAAAGAGGTCCATTGGAGGACGAAACTGTTGGGCATTTTCTTAGATAAACCATTTTCATTTTCTTATGTGGAATACAATTGGAATTACCATATCTTCGTGCCTAAGAAGATTACTAGTAAGATATATATACATACACACACACACACACACACACACACACACATATATATAATATATATATATATATATATATATATATATATGTATATATATATGTATATTTATATATATATATATATATATATATATATATATATTATATATATATATATATATATATATATATATATAATAAAAGGAGCCCATAGAAACGCCAAAATATAGAAAGTTTTTATGGGCTCCTTATCTTAGGTGGAATTCTGTTGTAACAGAAAATTTTTACAGTATACATATATATATATATATATATATATATATATATATATATATTACATACGTATGTATATACATACATACACACTTAAATACAACTCACGTTCAAACAATAAAATTCCTAACTTGCAAAGTAAAAGAGAGTGAAGGTTCTCTTTATTTCCAAAATTTTTTTTTCTCCAACAGCCCAGCCCTTCAAGATTTTTCCCTACAACACTCTCTCCTCTCTCTCTCTCTCTCTCTCTCTCTCTCTCTCTCTCTCTCTCTCTCTGTGACAGAGCTTCCTTTTCCTCCCAATTAACTTGGCAGGTAACCTTGTTTTGGAATGAAACGGGTTCTCGTCGGTCCAATATTTTTTTTTTTTTTTTGTTTTTTTTTTGAACGCGATGTTCTTCTGTTCTTCGTATTTTTCAAAAGACAGAAGTTCCTAGAATCTGACAGACTTTTTTCTTTTTTTCAGCTTTTCAATGTTATAGTTTTTGTTGTAGTTTCAGGGTTTAGTTTTAGTTGTTGATTGATGATTTCGTCTAGTGTTGTGGAAACCTCTTTTAAAGTTGTAGCTGGTTGTCTGTTTGGTGTCAAAGTCAGTCTTGTTGTGTTGAGTGTTGTTGTTGGGGAAATGTTAGAGGCAAAGATTGGGTGGTTTTGTCACTTGAGTTTTATGTGATTCTTTCTCATTATATATATATATATATATATATATTTCTATATATATATATACACATATATGCAGATATATACAATACACAATGCATATATATATAGATATATATACACACTAAACAGTACATATATAGAGTATACGTAGTTCGTTTTGGAGAATGTGGTATATAGGGTATGGAATATATATACGTATAATATATATATATAATATATATATATATATATATATATGTATTAAGAATGAGTATACATGTACAAGCACGTTAATATTACGTATATATATATATATATATATATATATATTATTCCTATACATATACATATATGTAAATATATACATGCTTGTATATCAAATCACGGTGATATGACAAATTAATTTACACCCTCACTTAACACTACCATATATATATTATTATATTATATATATAATATACTTTATATATATATATTATATATAATATATATATAATATATACACACACAGATATACTTGTATGTAACCAATAGACATGCCAAGGCAAAAATCTCAAATACAATATATTTAATGGCATCAAACAAAATATGCCTCGCAAATCCCAGTATTCATCTCAGCCTCTGTCAAAAGTCTCCAACCATTCTCACTTCCACAAACCATTTAATTCTCCCCAAAATGAACTAAAACCAACAAAAGTCCTACATCTTTCCTGGTATCCTACACTCCTTTCCGAGTCCTAGGACAGAACTGACATCCTTCACATGAATTCCAGAATATTTTCGGGTATAAATCACCCTTTTGTGGGTCCTGCCCAGTCACCTCCAGACGGCCCTGACAAATAAATGGGTCCCTTTTGTTCTGTCTCCTCTTGGAGTTTTAGCTGCTGCTTAGGGGAAGGTGCGGGAATGCTTGGCTTACACACACACACACACACACACACACACACACACACACACACACACATATATATATATATTTATTATACATACATACACACACATATATTTCATATCTTATATAGTGCCTTTGTAGTGTGTGATGTAATTTTTGTATTGTGTGTATACGTATGTGTATATATACACATAGACGTATATAGTGCCTTTGTATTTTGTGTTGATGGTGTATTACATATATATGTGTGTGTGTGTGTTTATATATTTATATATATATATTATATATATATATATATATATATATATATATATATTATATATATAATAAAACCAACCATAAAAACGCCAAAATATAGAAAGTAACTACTGTATTTTGACGTTTTATGGGCTCCTTTTATAGATGGAATTCTGTTGTAATAGAACATTTTTTTACCAGTCATATTATATATATTATATATATATATATATATATATATATACTTAATATATATAGAAAATAGGGTCATCGTAGTGTATGGTGATGGTATATTGTGTGTGTGTATATGTGTGTGTATATTGTTATGAACCTCTCTTGGCTCATACAGGTTCTTAATATAAGACAGTTTCAGGACTAGATAGACTGGCACGATTGGAAGCAGACATAGGAGGTAGGAGGTCAACGAAACACAGAAAGTTACCTTAAAAGTAATTTATTTACAAATTAAAAAGTCTATACAATCGTACAAATGTGTAGGGCTCATCAATATTTACACAAAATAGTCCGTAGCAAATAATAACATTGCTAAAAATGACTTTGTATCAAAACTTGATAGTTTCACTCAAAAGTGAATCAACATAGAAATAATTCAGCTTCAAAGATAAAAAGGAAAAAATAAGTTATTCATAATGAGTTAGCAGCAAAACTAAATGCTTATGGAAAATACATCGGCATCAAAATTAAATAATTAACATGAAAACAACAACAAAATAAAAAAAAATTGCATCTAAAAATGTCAGTATACATAATGAGTTAGAAGCAAAACTAAATACTTATCCAAAGTACATTAGCAGCAAAATTAAATACTTATTTAACATGAAAACAGCAACAAAATTGAACAATTGCATCCAAAAATTATGTCAGTATACAAAATTAAGTTACTGACAATTATTCCAAGGAATAACCAAACATAAAAAAAACAACCTCAAAATACATGACAAAACAATTCTAAAACTCAATTCTAAACCTAACACAAAAATACATTTGAACACCAAACATGATGAACATGTGAAACATCATACACATTACTTTACTCGAAACATATTGAAATTGTCATGAGCACACGCTCTACTTCATAATCTTTCAAAAATAAATGATTTACGTAAATCAGTCAATATTACCAGACCAGCATAAGGGTTATAATCAACATTTTCCAAAAAAAAACTTGCAGAGTCAGTCAATTCATAAAACCCATAATAAATTGGCAGCAAAAATAAACTGGCCGGTGCACCAAATATCAGTTGTCAGTACTTTTATAACTAATGAAGCAGCAGTTCATATCTTCAGAAAGTTACTGTAACAGAGTCAGTAAGTTTAATAAACTGATTGGTACAACAAATAGAGATTTGATCATTAAATTCATAACAATGTAGCAGTAGCAAATATAACTTCCAAACAAATCTGACAGCGCCTCAGTGCCGTGGTAGGTATTGTGTTGGCGTGCCACCTCGGTGGCCGTGAGTTCGATTCTTTGGCATTCCATTGAAGAGTGAGAGATGTGTATTTCTGGTGATAGAAGTTCACTCTCGACGTGGTTGGGAAGTCACGTAAAGCCGTTGGTCCCGTTGCTGATTAACCACTGGTTCCATGCAACGTAAAAACACCATGCTAACAAACGAACAAATAAACAATCTAACATTCACAGATATATATATATATATATATATATATATATATATTATATATATATATATATGCGTCTGTCCGTCCGTCTGTCTGTCATTCAATCACGGCCAAAATGGCTGGACCGATGGGCATGAAACTTGGCAGGGTTACAGTGGGGACCCCTAAGATGGTTTATAATGGGGTTTCATCCCCCCCCCCTACCCGTAATGGGCGTTATGTCTCCGTTCCAAACGGGCAGTCTTACTATAATGGGCGTTGTCTGCTAGGATACGTTAATTATATATACTAGCAAACTTACCCATCTACGATGGGTGATAAAATACGGGTGCAGAAGTGAAAAATTTATATGTACTATTTGTTTAGCAATATTAAAATAGGGGCGATTTTTATACATACCTACTACAGAACCTCTTTGTACACAATATTATCAGTTTGTCCACAACTTAATTTCAAGTTGGCAGAGTCAGTTGCTCTGCTCATCGCCACATACAGTTGGCCATTCTTGAACATGGGTGACGGCAGAAACACACCAACATGATCCAAAGTCTGGCCCTGCGACTTGTTTGCAGTGAATGAGAAGGCCAGGTTGATGGGAAACTGCCTGCGCCGTAACTGGAACGAAAACTGGTTGTCTGAACGCATCAGGGGAATCCGGGGGATGAACAGACGTTTGCCGGTGTGAGGGCCCGTTGCTATCACTGCTTCGATGACGTGGACGTTTAGCTCCATAACAGTGTACCTCGTTCCGGTGCAATGTGCATTGGCAGGATCGAAATCCGAAGTAACATTACCGGGGAGCACTTCTTCAATGTTATTTTTTGCACTGGCAGTCCCGATGGATTTAAGTTATTCAAAAAATCTTGCGGATATTTATGATAATTTTCATCTTCTATTGTGTCCGAGCTGAAATATTCGCGACTTTCTCCGGGGAAGTTGTACGGAAATTATGTATGAAAATTCGTAAAGTAACTAAGTCTACGGGAATAACCAGCCTCGTTTCACGGCCAGAAACAGCTCCGTTTCAGGGAATCCCTTCTCACCCCCGCCCCCTACAAAGTAGGGGGTTAGGATAGATGAAACCCCATTACAAATCATCTTTGGGGTCCCCACCATAACCCTGCCAAGTTTCATGCCCATCTGACCAGCCGTTTGGCCGTGATTGAATGACAGACAGACAGACAGACATTACGCCCATTTATAGTATGATATATATATATACTATATATATATATAGATATATATATATATATATATATATATGTGTGTGTGTGTGTATGTATGTATGTATGTATTATTACTCTTATATCATCATCGTCAAACCAGTGCAGCTCAAATCTGTTACGTTTACCATTATTAACCCTCTTACGCCGGAGCCTAAAAATCAAAACGTCTCCCGTATGCCGGGCCTGGTTTGGAGTGAGCGCGGAAATGGAAAAAATAATTTTTCAAAAAATTACAGCGCGCGTACTTTTGAAGATTAAGAGTCATTTTTGGCTCCTTTTTTTGTCATTGCCTGAAGTTTAGAATGCAATCATCAGAAATGAAAAATAATATCATTATCATATGTAAATAATGCGATATTATGGTAGCGAAAAAAAAAATTCATACATAATTGTATTCAAATCACGCTGTGCAGAAAACGGTCAAAGCTAACCAGTTACTTTTTTTGCGTTGTATTGTACATTAAATTGCGATCATTTTGATATATAACTATTGTAAAACAATAAAAGCAACACCGGAAAAATATTATCACAAAATGATGTACGAATTCGTAACGAGCGGACGTAAAAAAATGTTATTTTCAAAAATTCACCGTAATTCTAAATAATGTTCTAGAGACTTCCAATTTGTTTCAAAATTAAGACAATGATTGAATATTACGATACTGTAAGAGTTTAGATTAGAATTGCAGATTTCGACCCATTTCGGACGAGTTAAATTTGACCGAATGTCGAAATTTTAATATATATATTTTTTATATGGACATATTTCGAAGATGGAAAAAGCTACAACCTTCAATTAT
The DNA here is from genome assembly GCF_015104395.2 of Macrobrachium nipponense. Classification (NCBI taxonomy): domain Eukaryota; kingdom Metazoa; phylum Arthropoda; class Malacostraca; order Decapoda; family Palaemonidae; genus Macrobrachium; species Macrobrachium nipponense. Next base: position 30,542,092 of record NC_061097.1, read on the forward strand.
TTTTTATTGTATTCTTCATGAATTTGCCACACATTTTGATATATGAAACTCTATAAAAGGCTAATATGAAAAGGAGCAAATATTAGGATAATGCCATGTACGTATTTCGGAGGAACTTGCGGCCGCGAAGTCGGCGCGCGGAGAAGGTAAATATTTTTCATTCACCATATCATCCACAATATTGTTTTAGAGAACTTCTAATTTGTTTCAAAAGGAAGAAAAATGACAGAATATTACTAGGCCCGTAAGAGTTTTAGCTTACAATTGCGTTTTCAACTATTTCGGTAGATGTCAAATTTGACCGAACGTGGTTTTTTTTCTATTTATCGTGATTTATATGCAAATATTTCGAAAAAAGAGAAAAAGCTACAACCTTCAATCATTTTTTTAGTTGTATTCTACATGAAATTACGCATTTTCATATATAAAAAACTTTATGTAACAGCTAATTTTTTAAATGGTGCAAACATTTCGACAATCGCACAAAAAAAATTCTGATTTTTTCGGAAGTTACCGCGCGAACGTAATGTTTTTTTTTTTTCATAAATTCACCATAAATCGAAATATTGTGCTAGAGACTTCCAAGTCGTTGCAAATGAAGGTAAATGATTGAATATTACTAGAATATAAGAGTTTTAGCTTACAATTGCGTTTTTCGACCATTTCGGTAGAGTCAAAGTTGAACCGAAAGTTGAAATTTTTGCACTTAACGTTATTTATATGAAAATATTTCAAAACTGATAAAAGCTACAACCATGGTTGTTTTTTGTTGTATTGTGCATGAAATTGCGCACATTTCCATATATAAAAACTTTATGTAACGGCAAATTTAAAAGGGTGCAAACATTAGGACAATCGGACGAAAAAATTTATCGGAAGAGTTATCGCACGAACGTAAGGAAAAAGTTTTTTCATAAATTCACCATAAATCGAAATATTGTGCTAGAAGACGTCCAATTTGTTGCAAAATGAAGGCAAATGATTGAATATTACTATAATGTAAGAGTTTTAGCTTACAATTGCGTTTTCTCGACCATTTCTGAAGAGTCAAAGTTGACCGAAGGTTGAAATTTTTGCACTTATCGTTATTTATATGAAAATATTTCAAAACTGATAAAAGCTACCATCATGAGTAATTTTTTTTAGTTGTATTTGTGGCATGAAATTGCACAATTTTCATATATAATACTTCATGTAAAGGATAATTTAAAATGGTGCAATAATTATGTCAAAGTGACGAAATAATTTCCGAGATGTGTCACTGATACTTTTTAGTGCGATAAGAAAGAAATTCGCGCTTGCGCGCCTGCGTAGCGATTGTAAAACAAACAACGCCTTGATCCGTGAACTCCCAGCATCCCCCAAGGCGCGTGATACAAAAAGTTTTTCGGCTGGTAGGCCTATAAGTATTTTTCCGCGCAATTTTTTTTAAAAAAACTTTTTTTTTTTGAGCCGACGTATGATACGTCCAATCGGCATACGGGAGACATTTTGACTCGACGTTTAATACGTCCAATCGGCGTAAGAGGGTTAATATCTTGATAACCCTTTCCGAGAAGATGATGATTAAATATCATATGTATAATACCTTGCTTCACGTCCATGATTATAATCGCGTCATCTCAATTAAGGTGTGGCCACCAATGGCAAAACGCCCCCACTCCCCCCCCCCCCACCCCCACCCCCCCCCCCACCCCCAGCCGCCCTCCCTCCCCACCCTCTTCCACCTGTCTGTTTTATAAGGCGTCATTAAAAAAGAGGACAATGATTAACCTGCTTAAGAAGGCGTCATTATCTCCCGGGCTAAAATAGTAAAGACCTGGATGGGTGAGGAGTCAATTTACTTTATTTCTTGTTAGTGGTTTTTCGTAATTTTTTTTTTTCATGTTTTTATATTTTTTTTAACGTCTAAAATTTTTCAAGTGTCTCAATTTACTTTATTTCTTGTAAGTGGTTTTTCGTATTTTTTTTTTTTTTTTTTTTTTTGCGTTTTAAATTTTTTTAATGTTTTGAAATTTTATAATTTTTGTTTTCCTTTCAAAGTTTTAATGTTTTACTTTTCTTACTCGGGTTTTTAAAAATTTTGTAATGGGGTCTTTTTATATTCTTTTAAAGTGGCCTTTTTAATTTGTAATTTTTTAAATAATTTTTTTTTGTCTTTTTAAAGTAATTTAATGTGTATTTTATTGTTTTTTATATATTTTTTAAAGTGGCCTTTTTAATTTGTTTTTTTTTAAAGAATGGGAATTTTTTAATTGAGAGAGAGAGAGAGAGAGAGAGAGAGAGAGAGAGAGAGAGAGAGAGAGAGAGGAAATTCGTGACAAGACCCCAAAATTCCACATGAGAACTGGCCACCAGGAGAAAGAAACTAAGTATAATCCCTCATGGTCGCCTCACGTTTTCGGATTTCGAAAACAGTCACACTTCGATTGATTTTGACTATTGGGTGAATGAGGAGGAGGAGGGGTCGGATAGGTGGGGGGGGGGATAGCCCCCTCCCCTTTCTCACATGTGGGATTAGGAAAGGACCTTACATATTGAAAAAGGACTTTGATTTTTGAAGTCAGTTTTTATTTAATTTTTTATTTTGGTACTGCGAAAATAATCTCTCTCTCTCTCTCTCTCTCTCAATTACGTTTCAGTATTAAAAATTAACGATTGTCGTATTGACCTAACTCCCATAAAACAGCCACTTGTTACGTGTACTCTCTCTCTCTCTCTCTCTCTCTCTCTCTCTCTCTCTCTCTCTCTCTCTCTCTCTCTCAATTACGTTTCAGTATTAAAAATTAACGATTGTCGTATTGACCTAACTCCCATAAAACAGCCACTTGTTACGTGTACTCTCTCTCTCTCTCTCTCTCTCTCTCTCTCTCTCCTCTCTCTCTCTCTCTCAATTGTTTTCCAAGCCTCTCATTGTCTCTCTTAAAACCTTAACGAGACTTGACGTCTTTCGATCGAATTTCGAGAAAATAACTCTTCAGTCACATTTGTTTATACGCATTCCCAAGAGACACTCTTATTGTCCTACCTTCGAAGGTTGAATGAGGGCCGGTTTAAGGGGACGCCTAAGGAACGGTATTAGGAGCATCAGCTGTTTTTGATGATACTGATAGAGAGAGACTGTGATAATTGTAAGAATATTGGATAATACGAAAGTCTTTTTCATCAAATAACCTAACTCCATGACAGATTATCATATCACAAAAAAATACAATTGGAAAAATAACTCTCTCTCTCTCTCTCTCTCTCTCTCTCTCTCTCTCTCTCTCTCTCTCTCTCTCTCTCTCTCTCTCTGCTTAAAAATCAGATTCTGGTTTTTTCGGTTTTGTATGCGTATGTGTGTACGTAACAATCTTTAACCATTCTCTTTCTCTCTAAACAAACAGGATCTCTCTCTCTCTCTCTCTCTCTCTCTCTCTCTCTCTCTCTCTCTCTCTCTCTCTCTCTCTCTCTCAGAATGTGAACTAATAGCGGTAGAATTTGAATCTGAAAAATTAGTGAACATTGTAATATATAGACCTCCTAATACTAAAGAGTTTGACTTAATAATAGAAAAATTGGATGATATATGTAGAAATCACAAGGACTGGACTATTCTCCTATATGGAGACTTCAACTTTCCTTTCGTAGACTGGAAAGAACGAATAGGAGATTGTGGTTGTACTTATACATATAAAAAAGAGAGTAATAGTAGTGCAGAAGATAAGAGGCAATTCGAAAAGCTATTAGATATGCTACTAGAATACAACATTCAACAAATAAATCACCTGCCAACAAGAAAGGAAAATACTTTAGACCTAGTATTTGTGAACGAGATGAATTATGTTAAAGAAATAATAGTTTATAATGCGAGTATTTCAGACCATAATGTCATAGAATTAACAGTCCATTCCAAAGCAAGTGAAAACAGAGATAAGCAAGAAATGAAAAAGTGGGAAGGATATGGAAAATACAACTTCTACAGAAAAATAAAAATAAAATGGTAGAAATAAATGAAGAATTAAATAAATGATTGGGATACTTTTCGTAAGTGATGACATTAAGGGTAAATACAGAGATATTATATAAAATAGAGAAAATAGTGGATAAATATATACCGAAGAAGAAAATCAGAAAGTGGAAAAAAGGTCTTGCAAAAGAAAAAATGCATGGAAAGTTATAGAACTAAAAAGTAAGATAGAAAATGCAGAACAAAAAAGATTTATACAATCAAAAGAAAATGAAAAACGGGACTTGGAAGAAAAAACCTTAATAAATATCAAGCAAAACCCCAAACTATTATACTCATACGCAAAAAAGATGAATAAAAGAAGAATAGAAATAGGCCCTCTAAGAACTGAAGGGAGATTAACGAATGAATAAAAGTTGCAACATATTGGCAGAACGATATAAGAGAGAATTCACCCATAGAATAGATAATGAAGATAATGATATAGAAATAAGGGACGGAAATAGTGAATATTTACCTGACATAGATATTAATGAAGTTGATATTGTGCAGGCTATTAATGTAATTAAAAATGGAGCTGCAGCAGGGCCTGATGGAGTTCCTGCTATTTTGTTAAAGAAATTAGTTCATTCTATCGCAAAGCCACTTGCAATATTATTAGACAAAGTGTAGATACAGGCACGATTTATGATGAGCACAAATTAGCATATATTACCCCTACATTCAAAAAGTGGATCAAGACTAGAGGCAAGTAATTATAGGCCTGTGAGTCTAACATCACATTATGAAAGTGTATGAAAGGGTAATGAAGAAAAATATTATGAAACATTTAATTAAAAAATATCTGTTTAATATTGGACAACATGGTTTCGTACCCGGAAAAAAGTACACAAACCCAACTGTTAGTCCACCGTGAAAACAAAAAATATACAAAAATATGAAAAGCGGAAATGAAACAGATGTGGTTTATCTAGACTTTGCAAAAGCTTTTGACAAGGTAGACCATAATATATAGCGAAGAAAATTAGAAAACAAAAATAATATAGTGGATAAACAAGTTGGAGATGGTCAAAAGAATTTTTTACACAACAGAAAACAGATAGTTATTGCAAACGATGAGAAATTGGATGAAACTAAGGTAATTTCCGGTGTGCCACAAGGTACGGTGTTAGCTGCATTACTGTTTGTTATTATGATTGCAGACATAGACAGTAATGTTAAGGACTCGGTAGTGAGTAGTTTCGCCGATGACACAAGAATAAGTAGAGAAATTACTTGTGATGAAGATAAGAACGCGCTACAAAGAGACCTTAACAAAGTATATGATTGGGCAGAGGTAAATAGGATGGTATTTAACTCTGATAAATTTGAATCAATAAACTATGGAGACCGAGAAGGAAAGCTATATGCATATAGGGGACCTAATAATGAGACAATCACCAATAAGGAAGCAGTTAAAGACCTTGGTGTGATGATGAATAGGAACATGTTTATGCAACGATCAAATAGCAATTCTATTGGCAAATGTAAAGCAAAAATGGGGAATGTTGTTACGGCACTTCAAAACAAGAAAAAGCTGAACCACCATTGATTAGGTTTTATAAAACATAATGTTCGTAGTCCACTTGAATATTTGCAATATGATATGGTACCCACACTATCAAAAGGATATTGCACAAATAGAGAGTGTACAAAGGTCCTTTACAGCTAGAATAGAAGAAGTTAAGGACCTTGACTACTGGGAAAGACTACAATCCTTAAAATTATATAGTCTAGAAAGGAGAAGAGAACGCTACATGATAATTCAGGCATGGAAACAGATAGAAGGAATAGCTAAAAACATCATGGAGCTAAAAATATCAGAAAGAGCAAGCAGAGGTAGATTAATAGTGCCCAAAACCTATACCAGGAAAAATAAGGAAGTCACACGGACATTAATCCACTACGCACGCCAGCATCGATAATGCAAGGCGTTCTATTCAATGCGTTGCCAGCTCATCTGAGGAATATAACAGGAGTGAGCGTCGATGTGTTTAAGAATAAGCTCGACAAATATCTAAACTGCATCCCAGACCATCCAAGATTGGAAGATGCAAAATATACCGGAAGAAGTACTAGCAACTCTATGGTAGACATTAGAGGTGCCTCATACTGAGGGACCTGGGGCAACCCGAACAACATGTAAGGTCTGTAAGGTCTCTCTCCCCGCTAACTAAAATGTTCTCTGTCTCTTACCTCCTCTAAGTAAGCAGGTTCTCTCTCTCTCTCTCTCTCTCTCTCTCTCTCTCTCTCATCTCTCTCTCGTAGTATAGTAGTTAGCCATCTTGCTTGGGTGAGACGTTCCTGCGCGAAGTCAGATTAATCAACAGATATCACAAGTTTAACATACGTCTAGAATTTGAGAAATATCTAGAAGTGTTCGTGAACTATCGGTGATAAGATTAGTGTGAAAATAGTAGGATAAAGCGTCTTCTAAGTTAGTTTATCAAGTGAAATACTGTAAATCAGAACAAGATGGTAGTAAGTTCCAACTGCGGGAAAAAATGGCGAGATTTAGCTTGCTTGGCAAATTCGCAATACGATGAGGTAGCAGGAAGGGAACTGGCATTTCTCATCTATGAGATCAGCAACAGTCCTAACCAAAAAGATACAAAAGCATTCATAGATATATTAGAAGGATATAATCCTTCAAACTGGAACAAATCAACTGAAAACATCTTGAAAATAATTGAAGAAGTTCCAAATAAAATCCAAGTGGTCAAGAGACTCATAAAGAAAATATACATAAACCAACAGAATTCCGACAAAGAAAATGAATAATAAGGTGAACCTTAGTGAATATCCTAATTGATGCATTAGGAAAAAGAATGCCCAAAAGTCAATGTAAACTGTGGTTAATGGTGTGGGTATAGCATAGTTAAATCCACAAAACCTAATCAGAAAAGTGCTGCATGCAACATTCCGACCCATCCACAGTGTGCTGAGGTAATGCAAGACATGAGAAAAGACACAAGAATTTTTTGCTCAACATGTCTACCATGGATAGACAATGTTATTAAATCAAGATTGAATGTACAAATAGTTGAGGATGAAGAAGAAGAGGAAGAAGAAGAAGAAGAAGAGGAAAACGGAAGAGAAGTAAACAAAACTGAAATGACAGAAAAAGATAAGGAAAACAAAGAACAAGATAAAAGTATGGATGCAGAGATACTCATTGATACTACATATGAGGCTATAAAGCAGCATACCTACGAAGAAATAAATTACGATATGACAACACAAAAGAAAATCCCAAAGAGGCTCTACCCAGATGACGGGAATGACGGGAAAGAAGAAAAAATATACAAAAAAGACAAAGTCTGCAACCTTTTGAAAAGAGGGAATTGCAGATTTGGAGAAAAATGTTACTACAAACATCCTAAGGTATGTCACAACTATGAAATATATGGTAAATGTGCATACCTAGATGGCTATGAGGATGATTGCAGAGATCTACATCCAAAAATATGCAAAAAACCTAAAAAGAAGGAAAAAGGATGTAGTTCGACAAAAAATGTAAATATATGCACCCTGTAGCCATGAAACATAATCAAATAAATAACCAATCAAGTAATAAAATCCAAAATAAGAAAGAAACAAATAAAGAGAGGAATGAAGAATATCAGGTAAAAGAAAAAAGCAAGCCACCAACGAGATATGCAGAGGTGTCAGCAAAAAATTTCAAAGCATCAGCTCCAAGATTCTACTCAAGAGATAATAACTGTTTTTATTATGCAAGAGGATATTGCAGATATGGAGAAAATTGCAGAGCAAAATGAATAATTATGATGAAGGAAGGACAAATATTATGGAAAAGTTGGATTTTTTAATGTCAGAATTTCTGGAAATGAAAAAAAGAACAACATACCAGAACAGGAAAGAGACATGGGAAAATCCTTATTATTACCAATATTAAATGAAGGAGAAAACACGCAAACCATCATAGTGATGAATGCGCAGGGTTTAGTTACGAGTAACTCAAAAAGAAAATAGAGTACTAGAAGAACTAACCCAAATTGAAAAGAAAATAGATATAATGAACTAAGTGAAAACCTGGTATTCCCAAGAGACTGGGAATGATGATCAAATAAAATGGGTTCCAAACTTATAGAGCAGATAGAAAAAATAGGAATCAAGGGGGAACCGCAATATATGGGAAAGACAAAAGACAAGGAAAAATATATGAGAAATATAGTAACTCAGAATGTGAACTAATAGCGGTAGAATTTGAATCTGAAAAATTAATGAACATAGTAATATATAGACCTCCTAATACTAAAGAGTTTGACTTAATAATAGAAAAATTGAATGATATATGTAGAAATCACAAGGACTGGACTATTCTCCTATCTGGAGACTTCAACTTTCCTTTCGTAGACTGGAAAGAACGAATAGGAGATTGTGGTTGTACTTATACATATAAAAAAGAGAGTAATAGTAGTGCAGAAGATAAGAGGCAATTCGAAAAGCTATTAGATATGCTACTAGAATATCAACATTCAACAAATAAATCACCTGCCAACAAGAAAGGAAAATACTTTAGACCTAGTATTTGTGAACGAGATGAATTATGTTAAAGAAACTGAATAGTTTATAATGCAAGTATTTCAGACCATAATGTCATAGAATTAACAGTCCATTCCAAAGCAAGTGAAAACAGAGATAAGCAAGAAATGAAAAAGTGGGAAGATATGGAAAATACAACTTCTACAGTAAAAATAGAAATGGTCAGAAATTTTTTAAATGAAGAATTAAACAAAGATTGGGATAACATTTTCGTAAGTGATGACATAAGGGTAAATACGGAGATATTATATAAAATATTAGAGAAAATAGTGGATAAATATATACCGAAGAAGAAAAGTAAACATCAGTCATGCATGCCAAGAGACAGAAGGATCTTGTTCCAGAAAATCAGAAAGTGGAAAAAAGGTGCTTGCAAAGAAAAAATGCATGGAAAGTTATAGAACTAAAAGTAAGATAGAAAATGCAGAACAAAAGATTATACAATCAAAAGAAAAGAGAAACGGGACTTGGAAGAAAAAACCCTATTAAATATCAAGCACAAAACCCCAAACTATTATACTCATATGCGAAGAAGATGAATAAAAGAAGAATAGAAATAGGCCCTCTAAGAATTGAAGGGAGATTAACGAATGAAAAAAAGGAATGCAACATATTGGCAGAACGATATAAGAGAGAATTACACCCCTAGAATAGATAATGAAGATAAAGATATAGAAGTAAGGGGATGAAAATAGTGAATATTTAGCTGACATAGATATTAATGAAGCTGATATTGTTGGGAAGGCTATTAATGAAATTAAAAATGGAGCTGCTGCAGGGCCTGATGGAGTGCCTGCTATTTTGTTAAAGAAAGTAGTTCATTCTATCGCAAAGCCACTTGCAATATTATTAAGACAAAGTGTAGATACAGGCAAGATTTAGATGAGCACAAATTAGCATATATTACCCCTACTTTCAAAAGTGGATCAAGACTAGAGGCAAGTAATTATAGGCCTGTGAGTCTAACATCACATATTATGAAAGTGTATGAAAGGGTAATGAAGAAAAATATTATGAAACATTAATAAAAAAATTAATTTGTTTTAATAAAGGACAACATGTTTCGTACCCGGAAAAAGTACACAAACCCAACTGTTAGTCCACCGTGAGAACATATTAAAAAATATAAAAAGCGAAAATGAAACAGATGTGGTTTATCTAGACTTTGCAAAAGCTTTTGACAAAGTAGACCATAATATATTAGCGAAGAAAATTAGAAAACACAATATCGTGGATAAAGTAGGAAGATGGTTAAAAGAATTTTTACACAACAGAAAACAGATAGTTATTGCAAACGACGAGAAATCGGATGAAGCCAAGGTAATATCCGGTGTACCACAAGGTACGGTGTTAGCTGCAATACTGTTTGTTATTATGATTGAAGACATAGACAGTAATGTTAAGGATTCGGTAGTGAGTAGTTTCGCAGATGACACAAGAATAAGTAGAGAAATTACTTGTGATGAAGATAGGAATGCTCTACAAAGAGACCTTAACAAAGTATATGATTGGGCAGAGGTAAATAGGATGGTATTTAACTCTGATAAATTTGAATCAATAAATTATGGAGACAGAGAAGGAAAGCTATATGCATATAGGGGACCTAATAATGAGACAATCACAAATAAGGAAGCAGTTAAAGACCTTGGTGTGATGATGAATAGGAAACATGTTTATGCAACGATCAAATAGCAATTCTGTTTGGCAAAATGTTAAAGCAAAAATGGGAATGTTGTTACGGCACTTCCAAACAAGAAAAGCTGAACACATGATTATGCTTTATAAAACATATGTTCGTAGTCCACTTGAATATTGCAATATGATATGGTACCCACACTATCAAAAGGATATTGCACAAATAGAGAGTGTACAAAGGTCCTTTACAGCTAGAATAGAAGAAGTTAAAGACCTTGACTACTGGGAAAGACTACAATCCTTAAAATTGTATAGTCTAGAAAGGAGAAGAGAACGCTACATGATAATTCAGGCATGGAAACATAGAAGGAATAGCAGAAAATATCATGGAACTAAAAATATCAGAAAGAGCAAGCAGAGGTAGATTAATAGTGCCCAAAACTATACCAGGAAAAATAAGGAAAGCACACAGGACATTAATCCACTACGCACCAGCATCGATAATGCAGCGTCTATTCAATGCGTTGCCAGCTCATCTGAGGAATATATCAGGAGTGAGCGTAGATGTGTTTAAGAATAAGCTCGACAAATATCTAAACTGCATCCCAGACCATCCAAGATTGGAAGATGCAAAATATACCGGAAGATGTACTAGCAACTCTCTGGTAGACATTAGAGGTGCCTCACACTGAGGGACCTGGGCAACCCGAACGAACTGTAAGGTCTGTAAGGTAAGGTAAGGTCTCTCTCTCTCTCTCTCTCTCTCTCTCTCTCTCTCTCTCTCTCTCTCTCTCTCTCTCTCTCTCTCTCTCTCTCTGTCTTGCATTCGCAAGCTCAAAGCGAATTATTTTCTCGAAATGGATTTCATCATACTTGACTCGGAAAGAGAAATCATCTTGGAGTGTTCTCTTCTTCTTCTTCTTCTTCTTCTTCTTCTTCTTCTTCTTCTTCTTCCTCTTCTTCTTCTTGGCAAGATTTCGTTGGAAATTGAAGTGGTAGGCAGGCAGTTTGTGCATGCAATTGTTTTTTTTCCAAGTATTTTTGAGATTATTTTTTATATATTTTTCTTGGGTTCCTATTGTTGTCGCAGTTTTGTTTAACTTCTTGTCCATGTGCATGCACACGTATATATATATATATATATATATATATATAGTATATATATATATATATATATGTGTGTGTGTGTGTGTGTGTGTGTGTATATAATTTATATATTTATTACTATATACATTATATATAGTATTAATACATTATACATTTGTATATATATTTATATATATATATATATATTTTTACAATGTTAATACCGGCTCCTAATTTTGTATACGTACATGTAAACATTCGTACACATTAGTAAACATTCGTACACATTAATAAAACACACATACACGCACATACTGACTACATTTCCCAAACATATAGCTCCAATTCTATACCATTTTTAAGCAGAAAATAATAAAATAAGACAAAACTACATCTTTCTTCTCTGAAAAAGAGGCAAACAAAAGGGATCCATTCGTTCATCAGGGCAGCCTGGCGGTGACTGGATGGCGTTGGGCAATGGGCTGTTATTTATATGAAGTCTTCTTCTTCTACTTGTTCTTGAGAGTGACTTCAGATCGTTTTGGAATTCTAGGGGAAATTTCTTCTTTTTCGCGTTTATTATCAGTTTTGCTCTCCCATAGCTTGAAGAGAGAGAGAGAGAGAGAGAGAGAGAGAGAGAGAAATATCTGTTGTGGCATTCTGCTCTCACGATCACTCATGTTAATGAAGTATTTTCAATATATGGCTTATCTTTTCTAGGTATTGTCAACGGACATTCTCTCTCTCTCTCTCTCTCTCTCTCTCTCTCTCTCTCTCTCTCTCTCTCTCTCTCATTATTTGGTGCTCCAAGGTACTTTTTTCTCGGCAAAAGGGATGTTTGTACCCACCCTTATTTTTGTAAATAATTCTCTCTCTCTCTCTCTCTCTCTCTCTCTCTCTCTCTCTCTCTCTCTCTCTACACTTTGTTGTTTCAAGTTCTTTTTATTATATGAAAGAATGTACTCAAGGTATGGTGCCTTTATATTATTTATATATATATATATATCATATATATATATATATATATATGTGTGTGTGGTGTGTGTGTGTGTATAGTATGTGTGTACGTATAAATACATACAGAGTCCAAACCACTCCTCTCTCCTAGTCGTATTACACAACCATTCTGTATCTCCCTCTAAATAGATAAAGTTTGTTTTCCAATTTCGCCGAGACTTGAATTTTCCAATTACCAGCACTGCTAATATCCCTCCCTAACCCTCCCTCTTCCCCCCTTCGAAATAGGGAGACCTATTTTAATTCCCTCTCGTCCCAGGAAACTAGACGAGCTATCAAGCCTGCTCTACCCCGTAACGAGATGTTCCTGCTCATTTGTTTTTAGTTCCGGTGGTCGTTGTGGTACTTATCATTAATTTAATTGAGGGTTAAAATTATCAATTATTTAATTGACCTTCGTTACCAGTCGAATGTTATTAGCCTACTGTTCCATCTCGAAAGCTATTGAGTTTTTTTACTATATCTTTTCACGTGTTAATTCGATTATTGAGTTTTTCACTATATTTTTTCATATATTAATTTGATTATTGAGTTGTTCACTATATATTTTCACGTGTTAATTCGGTTATTCAGTTTTTCACTCTATCATTATTGAGGTTTCTTAGCACAAAAGGCAGTTTACTTAAAGTTACTATCGGTTTTTGCAACTTTATTAGGTATTTTAAAAAATTCACTAGATATTTAAAAAACTTTACTACTTATTCAAAAAAAATTACTACGTATTTGAAAAACTTTACTAGACATTTTAAAAACTTTACTACATATTTTAAATACTTTATTAGATATTAAAAAAAACTACTAGATATTTAAAAAACTACTAGACATTTTAAAAACTTTTACTAGACATTTTAAAAACTTTACTAGATATTTTTAAAACTTTACAAGACATTTTAAAAACTTTACTAGACATTTTAAAAACTTTATTAGATATTTTAAAAACTTTATTACATATTTTTAAAAATGTTATATAAATTTAAGAAGCTAAAGTTGAATTGAGCTGTGTACGTTTATATATATATATATATATATATATATATATATATATATATATATATATATATATATATTATATATATATGTGTGTGTGTGTATGTATATATATAATATATATATATATATATATATATAGATATATATAGATATATATACACACACATATAGTATATATACATGCATGCGTTTTTTTCTGAGTGTGTGTATGTGTGTGTATTTGAGCGGGTGTGTTTGTGTAAAAAGGGGTCGAAATTAGCACTGGAGTGTGTTTGCTGGCGAGTACACAACCTTTTGACGCATACACACTTGACTTACACATGTATGCATATATATATATATATATATATATATATATATATATATATATATATATATATATATATATATATATATATATATATATATAAGTATGCATATACGTATATATGTAATATATATATATAATATATATATATATATATATATCATAATATATATATATATATATATATATAGATATATATATATATAGATATATATATATATATATATATACTATATATATATATATATAAAATACTATATATATATTATAATATATATATATATATTATATATTATATATATATATATATATATATATATATATATATATATATATATATATATTATATATAGAGAGAGAGAGAGAGAGAGAGAGAGAGAGAGAGAGAGGCGAGAGAGAGAGAGAGATAGGTACACACAAACATGTACGTTTATTTACGTCCACACATCAAAACCGAAAAAAAACTGACAAAACGGTGCTGTTAAAGGCGCTACAAAGAAAGAGAGAGAGAGAGAAAAGTTCAAATGAACGAGCCCAATAAACAAACAATTCTGTATCTATGCTGAACATTTTTTGTCACCTTTGCAAGCGCGTCCGGATGAATTCCTTTCAATATCAATGTTTTTATTTATATATATTCGGCAAAATGTGACGTTTCTTTTTATATGCATATTCTGCAGAATGTGGCTTTCTTTTATATATAAATATATATATTCTGTAGAACAGCAGCTTTCTTTTTTCATAGATATTCTAAAGAATGTGACTTTTCCTGCCTCGTCTTTTTTCGTACTAATGAAGGCTGACCCGCAGTCCACGGCAGATATATCTCTCTGCTGCATTTTGAATATTATATAACGCAAAATATTCGGATTTGAAGTTAATTTGTATGTTGCTACAAGCTATTAATTATTATTATTATTATTATTATTATTATTATTATTTGAAGGTAGGAGACCCTTCCTCAAACATGTTTTGTTAAAGAGGATGGCAGCATCAATGGAATTGATTTTATATATGGTCTTTTCAATTCTTCTTATTATTCTCTTCTCATCAGGGCTGATATTTGCTAATAGATGTCCGATGTTCATATTCTGGTTAAGGAAATGTCTTCTAAAAATACTGATTTATTGATATGATAACTAAAAGTGGCGTATGGTCGCCGTAGAGTTTACAAATCTTAGTCTGGACGTTGTCTATGGGGGTAACGGAATTAATTATTATTATTATTATTATTATTATTATTATTATTATTATTATTATTATTATTATTATTATTATTATTGTGAGATGGAACGTATTCACATGAAAAAGTTAAGTATGTCTTCGTATTACCAGACCAGTAAGCTGATTAACAGCTCTCATAGGGCTGGCCTGAAGGTTTAGATATTTTTTACGTGGCTAGGAACCAATTGCCCCAAATCAATTCATTTGGTCTCTTAATAATTTGTTTTGATTATAGCTATTTATTTATTAACCTATATTTTCTGCTTTTCTAAGAACTGATCTCTTTCCTGTTATTCTTCAACTTGTTTTTTTTTTTTTTTTTTTTTTTTTTTTTTTTTTTTTTTTATGAACACCATGATATGATTTTGGAAGTTTGAGTTTCAAACCATTGGCCCCTTCTGTGGGCTTGTTCCTTTTGAATAGTTGTTTGTCTTTTGAATAATAATATAATAATAATAATAATAATAATAATAATAATAATAATAATAATAATAACAACAACCTTTGGAAGACTGAATTTCAAGCCAGTGGCTCTTGTGGGCCTGCTATATAAGAATAGAGGTTTATTTTTGTAAATAATAATAATAATAATAATAATAATATAATAATAATAATAATAATAATAATAATAATAATCTAACCATTGCCCTCTCTTTAGCATTGCTGTTGTGTCAATATCAATGATTGTTTCGTAAAAAAATAACTGCTTGGTTTTATTGATACAATTGTCAAATCCAGATTCTATATTATATATATTCTCGTGGATTGTAACCCGCCCCCTTCTCTCTCTCTCTCTCTCTCTCTCTCTCTCTCTCTGTGTGTGTGTGTGTGCTGTGTTTGCGAACCCTTAGTTTCAATCTTGCGGAACTGCCGAATAAATAAATAGATTTCCCGAGATTTTGCAAGCAGCTTTGATAAGAATTCCGGATGTCTTCGCAAGCAACGAAAAAAAGGTTTTACGCTCCTTGTTATCAATGATGTAATGCTTCTTTCATGGTAGAATAACTCTCTCTCTCTCTCTCCTCTCTCTCTCTCTCTCTCTCTCTCTGAATAACTCTCTCTCTCTCTCTCTCTCTCTCTCTCTCTCATCTCTCTCTCTCTCTATATATATATATATATATATATATATATATATAGATATATATATATATATTTACACTTTATTATGAAAACACTTAGAGTAACCATTTCTGCTGATGTACCCACTTCTGCTGCTGCTGCTCCTCCTGCTTCTGCTCCCGCTGCTAAGGAGCAGAGATGCAATAAAAATGAATAAAAGGATATTAAAAAAAGCCCCCTACACCTTCCTCCTCTCACCCCTCCCCCCAACAGCCATAAAAAAAAGGCCACACCGCTAGTTGAATAGGGGCCTCCGTGGATGGGATGAGACAGGCCCAACCGAGTGGAGAATGAAGTCATCTTAAAGACACCTCAATCCCTCCCTCCCTTCCTCCACCACCTCCCCCCCCCCCCTCAACCGCCCTCCACCTCTTTTGCTCTCTCCTCCACCTCCCCCCCCTCCCTTCTCTATCCATCGCTTTCTCTCATTCTCTTTCTTTCTTTCTTCTATCATCTGTTTTCTCGTCTCCCTCAGTGCACGTGAATTCTAAAGCCATATTCCATGATCAGGACTTATACGAAGACGCGACAGACAGTAGTAGTAGTGTAAGGAGTTGTAGTAACCCTCCTCCTCCTCCTCCTCCTCCTCCTCCTCCTTCTTCTTTTTCTTCTTTTTCTTTGTTTCCTGCGAGTGTTTTATTTTTAGGTGTTGCTTATAGGTAAGAATATTTGGAAATATTAATTGTTAGGTCCCGTTGCTGAATAACCCACTGGTTCCATGCAACGTAAAAGCACCATACAAACAAACAATATTCGATATATATAGATATATTATATATATATATATATATATATATTATATATATATACATCGAGCTACAAATGTCATTTAATATCTAATTCACTCTACCTCGGAATTAATATATTTTCATATATCTTAACCGAAAGGGAATTTTACTAGGCGATAATAGAATTGTCGGCGCCCTGGTCACGAACCCAGGACACCATACAATCCAGGAACGTCAGTGAAGCTTTTAACCCACTCCACCACCGCAGAGGGTAAAACCTTCACTGACGTTCCTGGATTTGTATGGTGGTCCCTAGGTTCGCGCCTGGGCGCCGACAATTCCTATTATCGCCTAATAAAATTCCCTTTCGGTTAAGCATATATGAAAATATATTAATTCCGAGGTAGAGTGAATTAGATATTAAAGGACATTTGTAGCTCGATGTATGTATATGAATCACGGCAATGTGATATGACTCATATATATATATATATATATATATATATATATATATATATATACATACATACATACATACATACATACATATATGTATGTAGTGTGCGCTCCATTTGAATCTTTCCTTATGCAGGCATACCTTACACAACCTGGTCAGCCAGTCGTTCACAGCGCCGCGCTGCCGCGAGGTGGCAGTGGTGTGGATATATATACCTGTATGTAATAAATATATAAATTAAATATTCATACATAATATTTGCGTATTACTCTTACTACAAAAATGTTGAGAAACCATATATATTGACTAGCCAGAACTAAAAGGTATTTTCACAGTACATTGCTTTAATACTTCCAATTACTTTAAATTCACTATATTATACTAAAATTTGACCGACTATGATATAGTATAGTCTCTCTTTGGAATATAATCGCTCGCAGAATAAAAGAATAAACATTACCGGGCGATTAGCCCTCTCTAATATTAAATACGCGAGATCAGCGAAAAAGTCAATAATTATTTGACGAAATTCGCGCGTTGGATGTAACGATCCGCAGAGAGGGAATAATTGAGTTTGTATGAGTTAAATTAACTTTACATTGTGATTACAAAGAGGGCCTGATGTTTTACTAATATAATATATATATATATATATATATATATATATATGTATGTATGTATTTTTATATATATATATATATATATATATATATGTATGTATATATATATATGTATATATATATATATATGTATATATATATATATGTATGATTATATACATATATATACTATATATATATATATATATCATATATATATATATATATATATATATATACACACACATACATACACACACATATACACTAGGAAAACAGCAGTCGTTTGAGATATATTCTCAAGGAAGCAAGGGAGACATCTTCTGGTAACTTAAAAGGCTTTATTGAGCAACGTTTCGGGGTCCAGCCCCATCATCATCACGGCTGTAAAAAGGATAAATACACATAAAACATAATAACAAGACTCATCCTAATAACCAACATACATTTAAAATTCACAGAAACCCTACTACAATGTCAAGAAAATTACCATCTCAAGTGAAGGGAAGAAGACGAGTTACCAGAAGAAGAATGAAAGGTTCCAAGTAAATATAGTTATGCCAGGTAAAAGGGGGTAGCGGTAGTTTGATTGTTTAATTTGGAACTATATAGCTCGAAATTGACGAAATTCGGTACAATTTCGACTGCGCTATTCTCTGGCGGTACTTGGTGTAGTCCGGAGCTTGGAAAAAGTTACCCGTAAACTCCGCAAGGCTGAATTGGATCTAGAGTTTCTACAGTACTGTAGGATTTGGAACGTTGTACCGAATTTCGTTAAGTTCAAGCTATATTGAGTTTCTCTCTACAATACTCCATTTTATGCCGATGCAACGAGGCAACTACTCGACCTAGAGATCAAGAGCAAGAACAGGATCATCAGACAATTGTCCCAACAACATTCACAATTATTGACTAATGTACTGAGTAATTTTTCTATGTTAGGTTGCATTATTTTCAAATACCTTTTCAATAAATCTGTTAATACCCATGTTCTCCAAGTTAGAAATGTCCACAAAAGGAAATTGTTTAATTTAGGTATTTATATTCCAAAATTTTCAAGTAACAATGATGTTGTGTTCAATTATTCTGATTACCAACTCTCTGAAAGGGAGTTTTTATTGTCTTTTGGACTATAATATTGTTTACCATGTTATAAACCTTCTTACTGCAAGTTTTTTGCTCCCCCGGCACTGCTCTTCTCTCGCTTAGTAAACACTAATCTAATTATCAATGTGGAAGGCTTTCGATCTCAGCTTTATACTATAGCCCATAAAACTTACAATAATTTAATTACAAACTGGACACCTTTCTCTAACAAAAAGGACCCAGAAATTCTGACAAAACTTGGTAAACAGGTAAACCTCATTAAGATAAAGGTGTTGTTTTACTCAATAAGACTGATTACATACAGTTTGAAATCTGATATGGATTAGGAAATTATTAACAATAATACGTATCAAAACTTAAGCATCACTGGTGGTTCTTACAGTGTAAGGTATGGCCTTCCTAAGGTACACAAGGATGGTGTTCCATTAAGACCGATTCTAACATCATATGACGCCCCCAATTACAATTTGGGTAAATACCGTTATTAACAGAATTTTCTCATAATAATTATACCATTAAAAAGGCTGAAGAATTTAAAGCAATAATATTGTCTCAAGATTCGGATCTTTTTATGGTTATCCTTGATGTAGAGTCTCTGTTCACGAATATCCCTGTGGAAGAAACCATTCAAATGATTTTAAACAAGATTTTTACTAAGAATGATGTTCTGTTTCATGGTTTTAATTATGACAATTTTAAGAAGCTTTTAATTTTGGAAGTGCAGGACACCGCCTTTATTTTTAATGGGAAGTCCTATGTACAAAGCGATGGTGTGGCTATGGGCAGTCCTTAAGGCCCAGTCTTTTTTAATATTTTTATGTATGAACTGGAGGAGCGGTTGCTGGACAATTGCCCTCTAGCTAATCATCCTCTCTTTTACTGCCGTTACGTTGATGATAAATTTATTCTTTTTTTTTTTCGAGACAGAGACAGGGCTGATTCCTCCTTACAATTTGCCATTTCAGCCCCCCCTAATATCAAGTTTACAATTGATTATGAAAATGATACTAAGCTCTCTTTCTTAGATATAGAAGTGTCACGAAACACAGACGCGCCTCAGTGGCGTGGTTGGTATGGTGTTTGCTTCCTACCACGGTGGTCGCGGTTTCGATTCTCGGCCATTCCATTGAGGAGTGAGAGATGTGTATTTCTGGTGATAGAAGTTCACTCTCGACGTGGTTCGGAAGTCACGTAAAGCCGTTGGTCCCGTTGCTGAATAACCACTGGTTCCATGCAACGTAAAAACACCATACAAACAAACAAACAAACGTAACACAGACGGTTTGAACCCCAATTATTTTTAGAAAAAAGACCTTTACTGGACTAAGGACAAATATTTACAGGATTTGTAGTTTTAACTTTAAAGTAAACGCTTTATATACCCTCTTCCATATGGCCTATTCTCTCTCCTCTGGCTAGTCTAAATTTCACAATGAGATTACTGTTTTACAACAATACTTCACTGATAACTGCTATCCAGTTAAGGTTTTCCTTAAATACCTAAACAAGTTTTTAAATAATAAATTAATAGTGAAAAATAACAGACCAACTGCTCCTAGAATGCCTTTCTTTGCTAGTGTCCCGTTTATCAGTGATACAACGTTTTATACCCTAGTTAAGCGTTTAATGCGTGAGCATTGTCCGGCCATAAAAGGCCAACTAATCGTAAGAAAGCCATTAAATATTGGGTCTTTATTTAGATATAAAGAAAAACTGAGCCCTCTTTTGACTTTCAGTGCGGTCTATTTATTTCCGTGTCCCAAATGTAGTTTGGGAAATTATGTCGGGGCCTCACGTAGGCTTCTTAAAGTCCGCATAGATTGCCACAGGGGGGTGAGTTACAGAACAGGTGTCCGGTTGTCTTCACCAGAATTCTCGAACATTCGAGAACATTCAAAGAAATGCAAATTTAATATAGAATACAAACACTTTAAAATCATTACACGGGCTGCTTCTCAACAGCTTGCTGTCTTCGAATCGCTTTCCATAAAACACATTCTCACCATTCTCACCAGACGCCAGGTAGGCCTCCAGGCCTGTCAGTCGTCCTGCTTCAGGAACAGTCTCCATTCTTGGCGATCATCATAGAGCCTCATCTCATCAACTTCCCGCAAACTAGAGCCTCTCCTCTCTACTCCTCTCTCTATGTTTTGTAGCCATCTCATTTTTGGTCTTCCTACCGGTCTCCTTCTTTCCGGTGTCCATTCCAAAAACCTTATAGGATATCGCTCCTCCTCCATTCTTTTGGTGTGTCCAAACCATCTAAGCTGTCCTCTCTCCACAAAATCTAGTATCCCCTCCACTCCCAGTTTCTCTTCTAATGTCTTCATTTCGTAGCCTATCTAGTCTTGTTACACCTTTTAGAGTCTTAGGGCTTTCATTTCAGCTGCTTGAAGTTGGCTTCTAGTTCTTGATGTTAATGTCCATGATTCATGGCCATAAGTTCAATATTGGTCTTAAAAATAGAGAGGTATATTATGGTTTTCACTTTGCGAGGTATATTTCTGTCTTTCATTAGTGGGTAGAGCAGATACAGATTGTTACTGAATTTCTGTATGTCGGTAGTTGTTTCCAGTTTTGAATCGTTTTGGTCACTAAACTCTACTCCTAAGTATTTGAAATTTCTACACTGTTTCAATGTCCTGACCTTCTAATTCTACATCTACGTTACTTGGTGTTCGTGATAAGTGCATGATCTCTGTCTTATTCTTGTTGATCCGCATTCCATTAGCTGTTAAGATCGCGGTTCCAGTTGTTGACGTTTTCTTGGAGAGATTCTGCGCTGAGGGCTATCATTGCATGGTCATCTGCATACATAAGGTTGATGGTCATATCTGCAGCTTCATCCTCACCTAGTTCCCTCATACATTTATCTAAGAACAATATAAAAAGAAGTGGCGAAAGGACGCTGCCCTGTCTTACTCCTGATTTTATTTCAAACCAGTCTTCATTCTCTTGATTTGTTTTTACTCTGGATCTGATGTTTTGATAGGTGTTATAAATTGCTCTTATAAGTTTCTCAGGGATTCCATAGTAAGGGTCTTTTAGGGCATCCCATATTTTCATTCTTGGTACTCTATCAAAAGCCTTTCTAGATCTATAAAAGCAATATATCTATCCCTGTCCCATTCCACCCAGCTCTTCTCGGAAATATCATCTTGAGGGAGAAAATCATATCAGTTGTCCCTCTTCCTGGTCGAAACCGTTTTGCCATCACCCAGCTTTGGTTCAACATATCCTCTCAATTTAGTTTCAAGTATTCTTTCATATACTTTAAAGCATGTGACATTAGGGATATTCCTCTATAATTGCTGCAATTTGTCTTGTCACCTTTCTTATAGATTTGGGCATATTAGATCTCTTCTCCAGTCTTCAGGTGGCATTTGCCCATTCCAGAGTATGTCGATTAGCTCTAGTAGCCAGATGACTCCATCCTCCCCCATGTTTTTAAGGAGCTCTGCAGGTAATTGTATCCAATCCAGGGGCCTTACCATTTCTCATCCTCTTGGAGAGCATTTTTTAACTCCAGTGTTGTTATGTCAGGTTCTGCATCCCCAACCACATCAAATTCTACATGCTCTTCAAGGTCATTGTTTCCGTTGTTTAGTAGTGTTTCAAAGTGATGTTTCCATCCTAATTCAATTTCTCGGGGTTCGGTTAAAATTGTCCCATCCATAGGGTCTTTGATTACATAAGAGGGTGGTTGGCTTCCCTTTCTATAGTTTTTGGCAGTGCTATATATGAGTTTTCTGGTACCTTGGAGATCATTTCCCAGATCTTCTCCTATTCTTTCCCATGTTTCTCTTTTTGTTTGAGCTTTTATTCTTTCCGTTTCTCTCGACGCTTCTTTATAGTTATTGTGATCTTCCAAATTCAAAGTTTTCATCCATTTTCTGAAGAGTTTCATTTTGTTTGCAACAGCGGCCTTTAGTGTGGGGGTCCACCAAGCAGTTTGTTTTTTCCTCCTACCTCGAACTCTTTTCTTTTGCACTGTATTATTAGCAGCACCCACTACACGCCATTCTAAAGTGTCTCCCATTTTTCATTTGGGTCATTGCTATCCTGTTGCATTTGTTTGGGGGGGAGCTCTACTTATTTCGTTTTGATATCTAACTAAGCACTCCTCTTCTCTCATATTCTCTAAAATAAATCTTTCTCTCACTTGGCTTTTAATTGGTTTGGGTTTTGTCATCTTTAATTTAATTAAAATTAAACAATCAAACTAACGCTACCCCCTTTATCTTTACCCTGGCATAACTGTATTTACTTGGAACCGTTCCTTCTTCTTCTTCTGATCACACGTGATCTTCCCTTCACTTGAGATGGTAATTTTGTTAGCATTGTAGTAGGTTTTCTGTGAATTTTAAATGTATGTTGGTTATTAGGATGTCTTTTTATTATTATGTTTTTTATGTGTATTTATATCCTTTTTACAGCCGTGATGATGGGGCTGGACCCCGAAACGTTGCTCAATAAAGCCTTTTAAATTACCAGAAGACGTCTCCCTTGCTTCCTTGAGAATACATCTCGAATGACTGCTGTTTTTCCTGGTGTATGTGTATATATATATATATATATATATATATATATATATATATATATATATATATATATATTATATCAAATATATTGTGCATATATCACACAGCTGCCATCTGGTAGCAGCGGTGTGAATCACAGGCCTTTTTTTTAAAGCTTCTTCTATCCACTTTACTTTGTTTAATCTTTCGTTGTAATGTGTTTAAGATTCTCTTATTGTTTATACGTGAAGTTTCCATTTTATACTGTTTATAAAGCTCCGCTCTTTACTGCGTAATTTTAACTTTTTTCCAGAGTTTAAAATGTTTCGTAATACTTTATTTTTATTCTCTTTAAACCCTCCGTCATGTAGAAAGCTTTGCTTTGACTGTGTTCATAAAACCCCAACTTTACTGTAAAATTTATGTGTTTTGAAACTTCATTATTGTTACCGATATAAAGCTCCATTGTTACTATGCTTTTTAAGCCCCTTTATTGTTTGTATGTCGGCTTTTTCCAGTCTTTAAAGCTTTTTATAAAGCCGTTTTTAACGGCTGTAATAAAGCTTTATTGCCATACCTTCCCACGTCCTTAATTCGTGTAAGCACAACAATTCGTCCAGATTAACCACTGGTTCAGTTGAAGTTAAATTGACCAAAATTGACTTTAATAAGGAAAAGTGTATTGAATTGGCAACCAGAAATCTTTCGTAATAGAAGGTATTGCATAGATTGTGCTATTAGCTTAGGTTCTAAAATTAAACTTTCTTTTTGTGTTTTATTTGTATTTTGTATGTTTTATGATGGCTTTTAAAATTTTACTATTTTGGATGTTTAGGTATTTGATGTGTGTTAGATTACACACACACATATATATTATATATATATATACTATATATATATATATATTTGTGTGTGTGTGTGTGTGTGTGTGTGTGCAGTCACTGTATGTATATATGTGTAGCCATTACTTTTGGGTACGAATGGAGATTGAAAAATATAATAATACAGTAAATGATAATTTCCTTTACATATTTATAGTTACAAACAGCCTACCATAGAATATATCTATGCATAGAGAGAGAGAGAGAGAGAGAGAGAGAGAGAGAGAGAGAGAGAGCTCGGTCTAGCCATCAATATTCGTATGTTTACTAACAAATTAATTTAATATTTAGGGGACAATAGAATTCGAAGTCTGCCCCAATAAAGATGGTATTGGCACTCACCCACATTTTGACAATAAACGCTTATCATTTTTTGGCACGACGGGATTACGAAGGATCAGTGATATTGTTTTGCTGTATCCCGCATCACAAAAATACGATTATCGGGAGTTTTGTCATTCTTATATATACGAATATATATATATACGAATATATTTCGAAACTTGGAAGCCATTCGAGTCTGGCAACGTTTAGGGATGTATGATAAAATTCGTGGATATTAGTTGTTTGGTGGGAAATTTTTTTACTTTCTTTGACCCTGTACTTTGAAGGTAGATTAATGTAAACGTTCCGGAATTGTGGTGGATTGAGTTGAATATGATTGTTGTTTGAAAATTTTGTGGTAGTCATTTGAATATTAATCTCTCTCTCTCTCTCTCTCTCTCTCTCTCTCTCTCTCTCTCTCTCTCTCTCTCTCTCTCTCTCTCTCTCTCTCTCTCTCTCTCTCTCTCTGTGTGCATATATTTACTTCCATGGTTGGCTGTTGGAAAGCCTACGTAAATATTTAAATATTGATATCTAGACTCTCTCTCTCTCTCTCTCTCTCTCTCTCTCTCTCTCTCTCTCTCTCTCTCTCTCTGGGCATATATATACTTCCATTGTGGCTGTTGGGAAGCTTACGTAAATATATAAATATTGATATCTAGACTCTCTCTCTCTCTCTCTCTCTCTCTCTCTAAATATTCTTCCGTGGTTGGCTGTTGGTAGGCTATTGTAGGTAAATATTAGAATTTGGGTGTCTAGACTCTCTCTCTCTCTCTCTCTCTCTCTGTACACTGAATATTACATTAACGCTATACGCCGCGCTGTTATTTGTAGCGAAATCCCACACGATCGTTTACATAATGTACATTTTGTATGGAAACAGATATGAAAACACCACTTTATATGACTTGAGTATATATATACACATATATATACTTACTTATATACATACTTAAGAACACTGTAATGTTAAGTAAACATGCTTAAGAACACTATAATGTTAAGGAATGCAATTACAGAGCTGTAATGAATCACAATGACATATCCAGCATCTCGCTAATTAGCTGATGTCATTTTGAAACCTGCTCAATTCTGGCTTGGTAAGACCGGAAATGATATACTGTTATTTATATTTAATTATTCACTTTTTTTTACAGTTTTTTTATCTAAGTATTGTGAATAAGTAATAATGTGATATTTAAATTTATTTCACATTTCTTTATACCTTTAATTTAATATATTTGTTTTCTCATTTATTTCTGTTTTTTGTTCTGTAAATATTCTAAACAAGGGAATAATTAATAATATATAATATATATATATATATATATATATAATATATATATATATATATTATATATATATATATATATATTTATATATATATATATATATATATATATATATATGTATGTATATATGTCAATAGAAGGATCCACGGTAATATCCTTGTTTATCCTGAAGAAATAACAGGAGGATGGACGAAAGCCTTAATCTTTTGTAATATTTTCGTAAATATATTTCTTTGGGATGAAGGATATTACTGTGGATCCTTCTAATGATTACTGGAGCACGATACGGTGCTTATATATATATATAATATATATATATATATATATATATATTATATATATATATATATATATATATATATATATATATATATATATAATATATATGTGTATGTATGTATGTATGTATGTATGTATGTTATGTATGTATAACTGAATCACGAAAGTTTGGAACGTGATAAATCAATTCTCATGTAAGTCAGTTTATCTGCTGAGTAAAAGGACATTTTAGTCGAAAGATCTTGCAGAAACTCTGTTGTTTATTTTTGCTTCGTGGCTTATCTATATATATAATATCAGTACCTTTTTCCTCTGTAAATATTCTAAACTAGGAAATAATTTATTATATTTATTTCTTACTCATTTCTGTTTTTATTTTCTTTTTTGTGAATATTGTAAACAAGGGAATAATTTAGTATTGAAATATTTAATTCATCCCTTATTTCGTTCACCATCAATTTTCCTCGGTAAAATCTGTTGCTTGTCCGGTTAATTATTTTCAGATTTCCTTTCGTCCTGTTTATCTCATTATCTCATTTTTTATTCACGAGGATTTTCGGTTCCTTGGAAATTCCTTGGCGATCTAATGACCTCTGTTGCCTGTCTCAGTTGGAGATGATAATTTTAAAGAAGCGAAAATATTTTTTAACGAGAGAGAGAGAGAGAGAGAGAGAGAGAGAGAGAGAGAGAGAGAGAGAGAGAGAATTGATTGCCATTTGCCTGAATGTTGCAGTTTTGACCACAAGCAAATGTTGGAGGTTTGCCTGACTTTTAGATGATGACATGTTTGATTAAAAGAATATTTTACAGTAGAAAATTATTTAATGAAATGACTCTCTCTCTCTCTCTCTCTCTCTCTCTCTCTCTCTTCTCTCTCTCTCTCTCTCTATCTCTCTACTCTCTCTCTCTCTCTCTCTCGCTGTATGTGTATATATATATAGATATATATATATATATATATATATATATATATATATATATATATATAGTAGATATATATATAGATATATATATATATATATATATATATAGTATATATTATATATATATATATTATATATATCTATATCATATATTATATATATCTATATATAATATATATATATCTATATATATATATATATATATATATGGGTGTATGTGTGTGAATGTGTTTAATAAATTTAATATTCTAACGTAATACAACCTTAACCTTTTCATTATTTTTATACATTATTCTTTGACACTCTCTCTCTCTCTCTCTCTCTCCCTCCTCCTCTCTCTGCCCCCTCTCTCTCTCTCTCTCTCTCTCTCTCTCTCTCTCTCTCTAAATGAAACTCCTCTGTAACACCTGATTCATTTTCTTGTTTTCAGATCAACCGGTGGCAACATTGTCACTTCGGTTGCTTTCTTCAAAGATCTTCTGAGAACTTCTGCGAAACATTCCTGAATCAAAGGTAAGCTGAATTCCTTCAGGTTAATCCCGTAATAATAGTCGATGGACAGGTGTGGCTATGTAAATCTAGCATGTCTGTATTCGATGGCCTCTTTGGGTTCGTTTTTGAATAGGGTTGAGCTAGTGATTAATAACACTAATTATATTTCTTATATAATAAAATTGGAAAGTTGACGAACTCTACGGATTGAACGCATTATATTTAACTTACTAGAAAGCTACTATACTAATTATTTATTATTTATTTATTTATTAAAAAAAAAAAAATGTCAACATTATACCGCTCAGGTAAACTCAACGGTACCAACACGTCATATTTCACTTACTTTTATTTTTTTTCCAGTATCTGTAATAAAAAGCATCTTATTTTCTGTAGTACAGGATCGAATTAGGGATATATGAGCCGTGGCCCCCAAGAAACATGAACCTCAGACCGGTGGTGGAGTGTCCTTTATAGTCCCCAAAAGCAAGATTTATGGCTAACTTGAACCTTGAATAAAGTATAACTACTGAGGTTTGAGGTCTGAAATTTGGTAAGTTTGATGATTGGTGGGTGGATGATCTACATAGCAGTTTGTAGCCCTCTAGTCTCAGTAGTTTTTAAGATCTGAGGGCGGACAGAAAAAAAAGAAAACTAAAAGTACCAATCTTTTATTAGTCTAGGCCCGATGAAGACGCTTAGCTATGTATGTCTCTCTTTAGGAGAAGTGTTTGCTGTCGGCATATTTAATGGCTCTGGGCCTGTGTTTACCCTTCCAAGGAAGACTAGGATTTAAGTGTATACTCATGTTTTCTTTGCAATGTAGAATTTAAGTTTACACTTATATTTAGTTTACCTTCTTTTTGTGAAGCGATAACGTTGGAGTGTCAGAAGCTTAAGCCTATGAGAAAGTAGATGCGTCATTTATACTGAGTAACTGCTTGTATTTACAACCTTATGATTCGTCGTACGGACGGACGGAAGAGTACGTCAATTACTTTGAGACCCGAGTGTTAATTGGTCGAGGGATTAAAATATTAATTAATAAATGTTTTGGGGGCTTGAGGGGAAGTTTATGATAAATATTTTTGGTGTTTCAGAGAAGTTTATGATAAATATTGTGTGGGCCTGAGAGAAGTTTATAATGAATATTTTTGGGGCTTGAGAGAAGTTTATGATAAATATTTTTGGGTCTTGAGAGAAGTTTATAATAAATATTTTTGGCTCTTGAGAGAAGTTTATAAATTTTGGGGGTTCTTGAAAGTTCATAATAAATATTTTTGGGGCTTGAGAGAAGTTTATAATGAATATTTTTGGGGCTTCAGAGAAGTTAAAATAAATATTTTTTAGGGCCGGCTTCAGAGAAGTTTATAATGAATATTTTCTGGGCCCCAGAGAAGTTTATAATAAATGTTTTTGGGCTTATAATAAATAATTTGGCGCTTGAGATTAGCTTATAAAAAAAAATTTTGGGCTTGAGAGAAGTTTATAATAAATATTTTTGGGTCTTGAGAGAAGTTTATAAATTTTGGGGGGGTCTTGAGAGAAGTTCATAATAAATATTTTTGGGGCTTTAGTGAAGTTTATATACGGTAAAAAATGTAGAATTGGGAATATATATTTAAATGATTATTTAAATTAAGCTAGAATGTACGCAGTAGTTACATAAAATTATGTTGTAGATTATAAACATCTCTAACTGTACATTCGTTTATATTATCTAACTTCCACCTTACTTCCTTGAAAAAGCTTTCCTCCTGTTACACCTTTCAAGCCTTTTTACTCTCAATTTCCCTTTCAGCGCTGAATGACCTCGTAGATCCCAGTGCTTGCTTGGCCCTTGGCCTAAGTGTTATGTTACAATTCCAGCGTTCATCGTAAAATGCACTTTTTTTTGGTGATAGAACTATTAAGAAAAATTAGGTATAAAAATTTTTGGTGAGGTTTTCATGAGTTTTAACTAACAAAATAGGCTGTGTTGAGCGTTTTTAGAGAGGTTTCAACTATACCTGGATTCTAGCTATGGGGGGGGGGGGGGGGGAGATGCATATGGTACTCATCCCCCGCGAATACAGGAGGAACACCGTAATTGTAGACAGATGCATATTTTTAATGTGTTCTCTGTTGGACGCACTGTCTGGTCCAAAATCTAATCAGTATGAGTTTTCGGAGATGAGGTTGCAAGCCACACCCCTGTACCCTGACGTACAATCTCTGGCAATAATAAATGAGTAATTACTTGCCCAATGCATCAACCAATCCTTCAATTACGAAGTTTTGAGGATGAAACTGCAAGCCACACACACCCCCCCCCCCCCCCCCTCCCCTGTACCCTGACGTACAATCTCCGGTAGCTACGTAACTGGGTAATTACTTGACGGCAAAGCATCACTCAGCCCGGCGTATATAATCTCGTTAGCGAGAGAACAAAGATTACCCAAAACATCCTCTTGAGTTCTATGGTAATTTTTCCCTGTCAGGAGGAGATGCGATCATTAGCCGAGCGTTTAAAATGAAGGCTTTGTTGCTTCCCGCCCATTGTGTGGAGAAGGGACCTGTTGGAGCTTCATTAGGGAGCATCTCATTAATTTGGCAAGAGAGAGGTCGTTCGTTAGAATTCATTCATCCCGTCATTAGCGTTTCTGGCGCCGCGTTCGAAAGAATCGAGGAGGAGGAGGAGGAGGATGAGGAGGAGGCGACTTTGATGGCAATTATCGTGATGATATGTCTTTGAGTCTCTTGTCTTGTGTGCGGTGGTATTAGGCATCTTGAGAAGAAGAGGTTTCGCTTCCACGTTCTAGAGCTTTGTTTTTTGTTGTTTTTTGAAGATTCTTGTTTGGGTTTTTCTAGTTGTGCTCTCTCTCTCTCTCTCTCTCTCTCTCTCTCTCTCTCTCTCTCTCTCTCTCTCTCTCTCTCTCTCTCTCTCAAGAATAAACAGGATTATTATGTTTAGAGTTTGAATTCTATGATATATGTAGAAATCACAAGGACTGGACTATTCTCCTATCTGGAGACTTCAACTTTCCTTTCGTAGACTGGAAAGAACGAATAGGAGATTGTGGTTGTATTTATACATATAAAAAAGAGTAATAGTAGTGCAGAAGATAAGAGGCAATTCGAAAAGCTATTAGATATGCTACTAGAATACAACATTCAACAAATAATCACCTGCCAACAGAAAGGAAAATACTTAGACCTAGTATTTGTGAACGAGATGAATTATGTTAAAGAAATAATAGTTTATAATGCGAGGTATTTCAGACCCATAATGTTCATAGAATTAACAGTTCCATTCCAAAGCCAAAGTGGGAAAACAAAAAAGAGATAAGCAAGAAATGAAAAAGTGGGAAGGATATGGAAAATACAACTTTCTACAGTAAAATATAAAATGGTCAGAAATAAATGAAGAATTAAACAAAGGAGTTGGGATAACATTTTTCGTAAGTGTGACATAAGGGTAAAACGGAGATACTGTATAAAATATTAGAGAAAATAGTGGATAAATATATACCGAAGAAGAAAAGTAAACATCAGTCATGCATACCAGAACAGAAGGATCTTGTTCCAGAAAACAGAAAGTGAAAAAAGGTCTTGCAAAAGAAAAAAATTGCATGGAAAGTTATAGAACTAAAAGTAAGATAGAAAATGCAGAACAAAAAAGATTATACAATCAAAAGAAAATGAGAAACGGGACATGGAAGAAAAACCCCTAATAAATAAGGAAAACCCCAAACTATTATACTCATACGCGAAAAAGATGAATAAAAAGAAGAATAGAAATAGGCCCTCTAAGATTGAAGGGAGATTAACGAATGAAAAAAAGGAAATTTGTAACATATTGGCAGAACGTATAAGAGAGAATTCACCCCTAGAATAGATAATGAAGATAATGATATAGAAGTAAGAGACGAAAATAGTGAATATTTAGCTGGACATAGATATTATGAAGCTGATATTGTGCAGGCTATTAATGAAATTAAAAATGGAGCTGCAGCAGGGCCTGATGGAGTTCCTGCTATTTTGTTAAAGAAAGTAGTTCATTCTATCGCAAAGCCACTTGCAATATTATTAAGACAAAGTGTAGATACAGGCACGATTTATGATGAGCACAAATTAGCATATATTACCCCTACA
This sequence comes from Macrobrachium nipponense, assembly GCF_015104395.2. Taxonomy (NCBI): domain Eukaryota; kingdom Metazoa; phylum Arthropoda; class Malacostraca; order Decapoda; family Palaemonidae; genus Macrobrachium; species Macrobrachium nipponense. Next base: position 30,573,760 of record NC_061097.1, read on the forward strand.
TTCAAAAGTGGATCCAAGACTAGAGGCAAGTAATTGATAGGCCTGTGAGTCTAACATCACATATTATGAAAATGTATGAAAGGGTAATGAAGAAAAATATTATGAAACATTTAATAAAAAATAATCTGTTTAATATTGGACAACATGGTTTCGTACCCGGAAAAAGTACACAAACCCAACTGTTAGTCCACCGTGAAAACATACACAAAAATATGAAAAGCAGAAATGAAACAGATGTGGTTTATCTAGACATTGCAAAAGCTTTTGACAAGGTAGAAACCATAATATATTAGGAGATGGAAAATTAGAAAACATAATATAGTGGTATAAAGGGTAGGAAGTATGGTTAAAAGAATTTTGACACCAACATAAAAGCAAACAGATAGTTATTGCAAACGATGAGAAATCGGATGAAGCTAAGGTAATTTCCGGTGTGCCACAAGGTACGGTGTTAGCTGCATTACTGTTTGTTATTATGATTGCAGACATAGACAGTAATATTAAGGATTTGGTAGTGAGTAGTTTCGCCGATGACACAAGAATAAGTAGAGAAATTACTTGTAATGAAGATAGGAACGCGCTACAAAGAGACATTAACTTAACAAAGTATATGATTGGGCAGAGGTAAATAGGATGGTATTTAACTCTGATAAATTTGAATCAATAAACTATGGAGACAGAGAAGGAAAGCTATATGCATATAGGGGACCTAATAATGAGGCAATCACAAATAAGGAAGCAGTTAAAGACCGTGGTGTGATGATGAATAGGAACATGTTATGCAACGATCAAATAGCAATTCTATTGGCAAAATGTAAAGCAAAAATGGGAATGTTGTTACGGCATTTCAATACAAGAAAAGCTGAACACATGATTATGCTTTATAAAACATATGCTCGTAGTCCTTTTGAATATTGCAATATGATATGGTACCCGCACTATCAAAAGGATATTGCACAAATAGAGAGTGTACAAAGGTCCTTTACAGCTAGAATAGAAGAAGTTAAGGACCTTGACTACTGGGAAAGACTACAATCCTTAAAATTATATAGTCTAGAAAGGAGAAGAGAACCATGGAAATAGATAGAAGGAATAGCCGAAAACATCATGGAGCTAAAAATATCAGAAAGAGCAAGCAGAGGTAGATTAATAGTGCCCAAAACTATACCAGGAAAAATAAGGAAAGCACACAGAACATTAATCCACTACGCACCAGCATCGATAATGCAGCGTCTATTCAATGCGTTGCCAGCTCATCTGAGGAATATATCAGGAGTGAGCGTAGCTGTGATTAAGAATAAGCTCGACAAATATCTAAACTGCATCCCAGACCATCCAAGATTGGAAGATGCAAAATATACCGGAAGATGTACTAGCAACTCTCTGGTAGACATTAGAGGTGCCTCACACTGAGGGACCTGGGGCAACCCGAACGAACTGTAAGGTCTGTAAGGTAAGTAAGATCTCTCTCTCTCTCTCTCTCTCTCTCTCTTTTCTCACACAAGAATAATCCGGATTATTATGTTTAGGGGCTTTTAATCCTATGAATCTCTCTCTCTCTCTCTCTCTCTCTCTCTCACACACACAAGAATAAACAGGATTATTATGTTTAGGAGGTTTAATCTCTCTCTCTCTCTCTCTCTCTCTCTCTCTCTCTCTCTCTCTCTCTCTTTCTCACACAAGAATAATCCGGATTATTATGTTTAGGGACTTTTAATCCTATGAATCTCTCTCTCTCTCTCTCTCTAAACATAATAATCCGGATTATTCTTGTGTGAGAAAGAGAGAGAGAGAGAGAGAGAGAGAGAGATTAAACCTCCTAAACATAATAATCCTGTTTATTCTTGAGAGAGAGAGAGAGAGAGAGAGAGACCTTACAGACCTTACAGTTCGTTCGGGTTGCCCCAGTCCCTCAGTGTGAGGCGCCATCACTGAGGGACCTGGGCAACCCGAACGAACTGTAAGGTCTGTAAGGCTCTCTCTCTCTCTCTCTCTCTCTCTCTCAAGAATATAAACAGGATTATTATGTTTTAGAGTTTAATCTCTCTCTCTCCTCTCTCTCTCTCTCTCTCTCTCTCTCTCTCTCTCTTTCTCACACAAGAATAATCCGGATTATTATGTTTAGGGACTTTTAATCCTATGAATCTCTCTCTCTCTCTCTCTCTCTCTCTCTCTCTCTCTCTCTCTCTCTCTCTCTCTCTCTCTCTCACAAGAATAAACAGGATTATTATGTTTAGGAGGTTTAATCTCTCTCTCTC